>NC_137782.1:135822442-136247995 GCF_963455305.1 Plecotus auritus | reverse complement strand
ACAATAAATATTTTTTTAAATAAAATAAAAATAAAACCTTAATAGAAAACTTTTAAGGGAATAGGTGGTAACCAAAACAATTGGAATTTGCTAGGTATTAGGGAAGGTAGAATGCAATTGTGCAGCACTGGAATTTGACCAGGCCATTAAGGTCAAGTAGTTAAATGTAAAAGGTGCTTCTGATTTCATGGAATGTAAAAATGTCTATATTTTTCTATGCATTAAAACAAAACTTCTAATCACTCTGACTTTCCATTCTTTTTTCCTTAATTCTGAAAGCAATCAATTGCACTTAAATAAGTAGTACAACTGGAGGAGAGAGAATACCCAAAAAAGTATATATGAGAAAAATCTTTTAGTGATTTTAAAGAGTTTAATCTGTGTGTTAACAACTGTAGCTCTGTAAAAGGAAACCATGTGGAGAACATAGCAACATTTCGTTTATGTTTTCACAAGTATATGCTGACTGTCTCATAATTAAGTACACAGAGCTCAAAACAACCAAGCCAACACTACAGAGAGCTTATACTGTTACCAGTATAGAAGAGGTTGAGAAATATTTGCTAATGACTACCGTAAAAGGAACTGATGACTAAGAACAGAGAGGATGTGTGACTAAAAAGTCCCACTACAGTTCTTTGAAAATTCCCTGAATAAGGAGGCATGCCAAATGTGGTCTGTCATAAAAGCATCTGATGCTAAACTCTGTAGTTAGGCAACAAATACACGCTCTGCCTAAAGGATAAAGTGCCAAAACAACAAGACCACCAGTAAGTGAAAGTGTTAATCAAATTAAAGTGTGGCCCAGATGCCAATGCTGCTGGGCCAGAGTGCGCTGACTCCCGAGACAATTCGTTCAGTTCCTCAGGTGCTGGACCACCGCACAGGAACCAGGCACTTCGGGCCACTGCTATTCTTTCCTGCACCTGAAAGCTTCTCACCGATCCTAAAACACTAGAGTAATTCAAGTCAGCACATCATAGCCTATCGTTGGTGAATCAGCCTTTTCACCCCCAAAGGCTTACTACAGCTATAACCAAGCTGCAGAAATCAAAAGAAAATCCCAGTACACATTTGGGAATGCATTTGACTTCTTTCATATACACAACTGTCTCTGAATTGGCACAATTGATTTCCAAAAGAATATTACATTTCCCGCAAATAACAATTCCAAATTATAATAACAAGAGTTACCATTGTTTTATGAACAACATCATTTAATCCTTTAACTCATAAGATAGGTTATGACATCATTTTTCAGATGGGGATGCTCACGGTCACACCATTAAGGTCAGACTGAAACCCAAGTTTGGCTGAATCCAAAACCTATGTTTGTTTCACTACACTTTACTGTTTCTTGATATTTTTCTGTTTGCCACCCGCACTTGCGGGAGAAAATACACTAAATACTGACTCAAATGGGGGAAACAGTTTTAAATAACTGCTGAAATGCGTTGTAACACACTGCAGTGACTTTTCATACACATAATTAAGGGTATATGTATTTTTCTTCTCAGTTTTTTGTTTTTGGCTTCATAGTATATGCTACTATCTGGACCTCTAAGCATGTTTATAACACCATATCAGGTTTCAGTAGTATATGGATTTTTAGTAAAATGTACATCTCCATCATGTATTAAATTTTGCATCTTTAAGAACCCATGTTCTATGTATATAATGAAAAAGAAGCAATTCTTGACTCCTCTATAGAGCTATCTTTCATTAAATATAATTGATTCAATAATGAAAGATGAAACTTACTTTCCTCATTAGGATTTTAATATTTCCTCTACCTAGTGACTGATGTACAGTGAGAAAGAACTGATTAATAAAAAGACATTTTAATTTTCTGAAACAATAAATTGCAAGTGGCATTTTGCTCTACTGAAAGAATGCAGAATACAGTATTATTAAAAACTAGAGGCCCGGTGCATGAAATTCGTGCATGGGGGGGGGTGTCCCTCAGCCCAGCCTGCACCCTCTCCAATCGGGGACCCCTCGAGGGATGTCCAACTGCCCGTTTAAGCCCAATCCCACCGGACAGTCGGACATCCCTCTCACAATCCAGGACTGCTGGCTCCCAACTGCTCGCCTGCCTGCCTTCCTGATTGCCCCTAACCGCTTCTGCCTGCCAGCCTGATCACCCCCTAACCACTCCCCTGCCAGCCTGATTGATGCCTAACTGCTCCCCTGCCAGCCTGCTTGCCCCTAACTGCCTTCCCCTGCAGGCCTGGTCACCCCTAACTGCCCTCCCCTGCAGGCCTGGTCCCCCCAACTGCTCTCCCCTGCAGGCCTGGGTCCCTCCCAACTGCCCTCCCCTGCAGGCTTGGTCACCCCTAACTGCCCTCCCCTGCAGGCCTGGTACCCCCCAACTGCTCTCCCCCTGTAGGCCTGGGTCCCTCCCAACTGCCTTTCCCTGCAGGCCTGGCCATCCCCAAATTCCCTCCTCTGCCGGCCTGGTCACCCCTAACTGCCCTCTCCTGCAGGCTTGATTGCCCCCAACTGCCCTCCCTTGCAGGCCTGGTCCCTCCCAACTGCCCTCTCTTGCTGGCGATCTTGTGGTGGCCATCTTGTGTCCACATGGGGGCAGAACCTTTGACCATATGGGGGCAGCCATCTTGTGTGTTGGAGTGATGGTCAATCTGCATATTACTCTTTTTTTTTAAATAAATCTTTATTCAGATTATTATAATTGTTTCTCCTTTTTCCCCCCATAGCTCCCCTCCACCCAGTTCCCACCCCACCCTCTGCCCTTACCTCCCCCCCACTGTACTCATCCATGGGTGTATGATTTTTGTCCAGTCTCTTCCTGAACCCCCCATACCCCTTTCCCCCTGAGAATTATCAGTCCACTCCCTTTCTATGCCCCTGATTCTATTATATTCACCAGATTATTCTGTTCCTCAGGTTTTTTTTTTTTTTTTAAATATGTTTTATTGATTTTCTACAGAGAGGAAGGAAGAGGGACAGTCAGAAACATCGATGAGAGAGAAACATCGACCAGCTGCCTCCTGCACACCCCCCACCGGGGATGTGCCCGCAACCAAGCCACATGCCCCTGACCGGAATCGAACCCGGGACCCCCCAGTCTGCAGGCCGACGCTCTATCCACCGAGCCAAACCGGCTTTGGCTGTTCCTCAGGTTTTTAATTCACTTGATGTTTAGGTTCACTTGTTGATAGATATGTATTTGTTGTTCATAATTTTTATCTTTACTTTTTTCTTCTTCCTCTTCTTTAAGAATACCTTTCAGCATTTCATATAATACTGGTTTGGTGGTGATGAACTCCTTTAGCTTTTTCTTATCTGTGAAGCTCTTTATCTGCCCTTCAATTCTGAATGATAGCTTTGCTGGGTAGAGTAATCTTGGTTGTAGGTTCTTGCTATTCATCACTTTGAAAATTTCTTGCCACTCCCATCTGGCCTGCATAGTTTCTGTTAAGAAATCAGCTGACAATCATATGGGTGCTCCCTTGTAGGTAATTAACTGTTTTTCTCTTGCTGCTTTTAATATTCTCTCTTTGTCTTTTGCTCTTGGCATTTTAATTATGATGTGTCTTGGTGTGGTCCTCTTTGGATTCCTTTTGTTTGGGGTTCTGTGTGCTTCCTGGACTTTTAAGTCTATTTCTTTCACCAGGTGGGGGAAGTTTTCTGTCATTATTTCCTCAAATAGGTTTTCAGTATCTTGCTCTCTCTCTTCTTCTGGCACCCTCATAATTCTGATGTTGGTATACTTGAAGTTGTCCCAGAATCTTCTTACAATATCTTCAACTTTTTGGATTTTTTTTTCTTTTTGCTTTTTCGGTTGAGTGTTTTTTGCTTCTTTGTATTTCAATTCTTTGACTTGATTCTTGTGTTCCTCTAGTCTGTTGTTGGGTCTCTGTATAATATTTTTTTATTTCAGTCAGTGTATGTTTAATTTCTAGTTGGTCCTTTTTCATATCTTCGAGGGTCTCGTTATAATTATTGGCCTTTTCTAGGATATTCTTGAAAAGCCTTATAACCATGGTTTTGAATTCTATATCCAGTCGTTTGTTTTCCTCCATATCTTTCGTTTGTGATCTGTTTCTTTGACGCCACATTTTCACTGCTTCCCTGAGTTGGTAGGGTAGATTTGTGTGCTAGGTTTCCTATATGGCCCAGTGGGTCGGCCTCCCCTGTTAACCTGAGGTGGACACTCTTGGTGCACCCCTTTGTGGACTGTGTGTACAGCCTTGTTGTAGTTAAGTCTTGATTGTTGTTGGTATCACTGGGAGGAATTGACCTCCAGGCCAGTTGGCTGTAAGGATCAGCTGTGTCTACGTTGGGAGAAGTTCGGTGCTGGAGAAAGCCTTATAGGATTAGACTTGCCAAATTGCAATAGCCTCTGTGCTCAGCTTGGATGGGGTGGAGTCTCAGGGCGGAGCAGACAGTCTTGGCTTCCAGTCAGCCTTGCCCTTGCGCGCGTGCCCGCCTGCAGACCTCTGCCTTCCCCGGCTCCCGAGTCTCCGCCCGAGAGTCCAGATTCCCCCCACAAGAGCGTGGGTCCCCAGGGGCTCGCCTGGAACTGGGGTTCAGTGCAGTCAGAACTGGGGCTCAGTGCAGTCAGGAGCTTCTGACTCCCTTCCACTAGGGAAAGCCTGTGGCAACCTCCGCAGCCTTTGTGCGCACTGGCACGCCGCGCCTTCAGTCCTCCGCCTTCCCCGGCTCCCGAGTCTCTGCCTGAGAGTCCAGATTCCCCCCTGTAAGAGCGCGGGTCCCCAGGGGCTCACCTGGAACTGGGGTTCAGTACAGTCAGAATTGGGGTTCAGTGCAGTCAGGAGCTTCCAACTCCCTTCTGCTAGGGAAAGCCTGTGGCAACCTCCGCAGCCTTTGTGCACACTGGCGCGTGCGCCTCCAGAACCCTGCCTGCTGGGGCTCCCCCGGGTCTCCCCCGGGTCTCCGAGTCTCCGGATGCCTTTCTCTCTACCTGACAGTCCAGACTCCCCCTGTATGAGCCTGGGTCCACGGGGTTTCGCCCGGGACTGGGGTTCAGTGCAGTCAGAACTGGGATTCAGTGAGGTCGGGGGCTTCCTTCCCCCTTCCGCCAGAGAAAGTCAGCCAGGCTCTCAGCCACCCTTCCTCTCTGCATGCACAAAGACCCTTTGCCGTACCTCCAATTCTCTGTGAGCTTTTCTCTTTCCTTCTAGTTGTAGAATTTTCACTCAGCCAGCTTTCCTGTGGTTCTGGATGGTGTCCGTTCTGTCTTTTAGTTGTAGTTTTGAAATTGTTGTGCGAGGCAGCAGTTTAGGTGCTTACCTATGTCACCATCTTGGTTTCTCTCCTGCATATTACTCTTTTATTAGATAGGATAGAGGCCTGGTGCACGGGTTGGGGACAGCTGGTTTGCCCTGAAGGGTGTCCCGGATCAGGGTGGGGGTTCCCTTGGGGCATGGGGCAGCCTGGGCGAGGGGCCTGTGGTGGTTTGCAGGCCGGCCATGCCCCTGGCGACCCAAGGGGAGGCCCTGGTATCTGGGGTTTATTTATCTTCTACAATTGAAACTTTGTAGCCTGGAGCGGAGCCAAGCCTTCTGCTTGCTCCGTGGCAGCAGCCATTTCTGTTGGAATTTATGTATCTTCTATAATTGAAACTTTGTAGCCTTAAATGGAGGCCTGGGCCAGCCAGGGCTGCAGAAGCTTGACTTCCTCCATCGCCGGGGGCAACCCTAGCCTCCTGCTCTTTCCAGCTCCATGGCTGCTGCCATTTCTGTTTGGGTTTATGTATCTTCTATCATTGAAACTTTGTAGCCTTGAGTGGAGGCCTAGGCCAGCAAGGGCAGGCAGAAAGCTTGGCTTCTTCCATTGCCAGGGAAACCCAAGCCTTCCTCCTGCTCTCTGTAGCCGTAGCCATCTTGGTTGGTTTATTTGCATACTCGCTCCTGATTGGCTGGTGGGCGTGGCTTGTGGGTGTAGCGAAGTGATGGTTAATTTGCATATTACTTTTATTAGATAGGATGTCAAATACCATGATTACAGAGGACATCTGTTGCTCTTGTTGAATCCATTTCTCTTCTTCTATAATTGCACCCCACTTTTAAGAAGCCCCCTCTTATTTTTTTTTTGTCCAATCCTCCAGCTGATTCTCTCTTTACCAGGGATGGACACATGACCTAGGGCTGGCCAATCAAAGCATTTCACCCACCCTAGCCATAGTGATTCATTCACAGATACATACAGGTCAATGAGATTTAATGCCGAGACTTTTCACAAACTATTGAGAAAGAAGTGCTCTCTTTCTGCTAAGGATGCTAAAGAGACTGTTGCTTCTGGTTGTCTTCACTAACACATGGGGATAATATATCTAAGAATGAAGACACCACAGGGGAAACAATGATGAAAAGTAAGACTACATATTCCTGATGCTATTATTTGAGTAGTAGCAGGTTCAGGATGGAAAGGTTGATCTTACTAGCCAATCCCTGTCATGTGGTCTTACTCTGCTGCAGGCCACTAAGCTCCTCTTGACTCCTTGTTTCCAGCCTTCCTGGCAATTCTGTGAACACCTGATACCATTTTTGGCTTAAATTGAATAGAGTCTGTTTCTGTTTTTGCAACCAAGAACCCTGCTAGCCTAATGGGCAAACAATTTTATGATCTTGGGATAGAAAAGGCCTGCCTAGAAAGACAGAGCTGACTACATAACAATCTAAAAATTGTAATAAAATAAGAAAAAATAAATTATATATAAAAATAAGTATATGGATATGCAATTCACAAAAGAAGAACACTAACCAATACATACATTTAAAAATATTCAAGTTAATGAGAAGAAAAGAAATGAAGATTAAAACAAAAAATACTAGTCTCCCAAAACAACAAATCCTGGGCAGGCAAAAATCATTTCTGTGTTGTTTATTATTGAAACCCCAATATAACACACACTCAGACATTTATTAAATAAATGGATGAATCAGTTTAGGAAGGAAGCAATTGTGTGTAATATAACAGACCCTCTCAGGTACTGTTAAGGGAGCACACACTGGTACAGCATTGGAGAGCAAGTCAGCAATATTATAAAATGTTTTAATGTACATTCTGCTGGACTCAGCAAGACCATACCTACAAATTTATCTTAGGGAGAAAAATGAAAAAAAGTGTGCAAGATGTAAGGATAAGTGATGTTCCCAGCAGTAGACTGCTTCCAAGAGGACAAATGAAAAACAATACAAATGTCTGGTAATAATGGTTTATTGAATAAATTATTTTACATCCATTCACATTGGAATACTATGCTGCTACTTAAAAAGATAACCTATATTGACATGGAAAGAGTTCCATGACTGAAAATAGCAGAAAACAAACAGCATCTATAGTATGATGAAGTTTCTTTTTTCTTACGTATTCCCTGGGGTAAGGTCTAGAAACGTATTCAATGAAATTATGCCAATGGATTCTGAGTGCAGGGCTTTAAGGGAGGTTATACTTGTATGGGTTGAATGTTTTGAACAAACATTTTATCAAGGTACCAAATAATAATAAAAATGACACATACATGCACAGAAGTCGTGCAATTTCCAAAGGAATCACATATAATATTTAGTCAGATAAGACAGAGAATCTTAATCTTTTCATTATGGCAATGTAAGCCTAAAAATTTACCAATTTGGTCTAATAAGGGAATAAAATTCCCCTTTTCATTCTAGGCTCAAGGAAAGGTAGAAGCTAGAGCAGCTACCCAGGTAAAATATCTTGAGAAAAGAAGTTTTTTAAATCTTATAGAATAATTTAAATCTTCGGAATTAACACGAATAGCCAAGAATCTGAAGAACTACAAGGAAATAAATCAAGGTCATCAATTGTTCAAATATGCATTGCATCAATTCTGACCAGTCAGAAAAGTATTGGACATTTGAAAACATCCAAAATGCAATGGAATTCTGTTGTCCAACACTACCAGATTGTCTCTTATTTCACTGCAAACTCAAACATACTCACCCACTACTTATTCCAAAGTCCTGAGACATATAATCAATTTAAAAAGTAGTAAGTAAAATGCTTGGCGTGTAATATGGAAGGCAAGATTAATACCAGGAAGAGGTAATGTAATACAAGCTGTCAGTCTTGTACAATAAAGAGTACAACCAGTGCGTCTGAAAGTCTTGTTTCCATGGCCCTTAATATTCTGAAGCACTTAAATTCTCAAGAATTCTACCTTTGAAACAGAAACCTCTCGGCAGGGTACCATAACTTGTGCAATCAATGCAAGTTAATACTGTGAGTGCTCTCCACTTCTTTGAAAAACTAAGATATATGGGGAATTCAAACATGTTAAACTCTATCCCAGAATGTGCATATTCAAGTATGAGCAGTCTAGCACAGTGGTTAAGGCCCTGGAGGTGAATGATCTGAGTACAAGTCTTGACTCTGCCGCATACTAGCTTAGAAATCCTGGGCAAAATAAGACCTGCTTCAGAGTTGTAATGACTGAGTTAATGCAGACAAAGCACTTAGAATAGTTCCTGACACAGAGAACACCCCCCAAATATTAGCTGTCATGATTATGGGGCATAAAAATGATTCCAGGATTCTAATGCTGTGGGATAGCTACGGAACTAACCAAGCTAAACTTAAGTTATAAGGCATTTTATAATTCCACTCATTATGGTTCTGACTTTTTAAAAAAAGTAGTGAGTAATTAATTTTAATTCTTTGAAGTGCTTTAAGACGCTGCATTAACTAAATGTTATTCACAAGATTATATAGTACAATTGTTTCAGAGAGCTCAGAGGCTTAATATAATTATTTATTTTCTGATCCAAAATGTGATAATTTTTTTCCAAACAGTTTCTAAATGTGAATATGTTTATTGGTTACAGGTTTTATTCTGAAAACAAAAAAAACTTTCCAAACATGACACATATACTTCAAAGAAGTGGTAATGAGGAGTTTATGCCAGTAATTGCTACGAATTTGAAAAGAACCATTGCAAAACCCAACTATATGAAAAGCCTAGCACAAAAAATGCTCTGATCCTAGATGCACTTGCCCCTCCATTCTAGCAAAATGAAGCTTCTTTCTTTTTACTCCTTTGTCACTTCGTTTTTTAACTATCCCTGAATTTCATTATCACATCATTAGACTTCATTTCATTGTCCCTTTTCAACAGGAATGCTCTTTTAAAATACATAAATGTCTCTTCATTTTTTTAAATATATATATATTTTTTATTTTAGAGAGGAAGATAGATGGAGAGAGAAACATCAATGATGAGAGAGAATCATTGATTGGCTGCCACCTGTAGACCCCACACTGGAGATCGAGCCCCCAACCCATGCAACCCACCCAGGCATGTTCCCCGACAGGGAATCAAACCGCGACCTCCTGGTTTATAGGTCAATGTACAACCACTGAGCTATGCCGGCCGGACTCCTTTTTTTATGTTTAAATTGCAAGGCCTAAATACTGGCAACTCATCAGATCATTTCACGAACTAAGAGTCTGCCTTTAACACACAGCACCACTGGTTTTGGTAAAGTTAATATATACCTTAAATTACTAGAAACTGCCCTGACTGGTTTGGCTCAGTGGATAGAGCGTTGGTCTGCAGACTGAAAGGTCCCAGGTTCGATTCCGGTCAAGGGCATGTACCTTGGTTGTGGGCACATACCTGGTGGGGAGTGTGCAGGAGGCAGCTGATCGATGTTTCTCTCTCATCCATGTTTCTAACTCTCTATCCCTCTCTTCCTCTCTGTAAAAAAATCAATAAAATATATTTTTAAAAAATTACTAGAAACTATTACATCCTGATGTATTTACCATTGGCCTTTGTGCAAAGACCATGATTTTGTGCCTTGATTGGTGTATCTGTTTGTGTTTTTTATTGTTTGTTTGTTTTTTTTCTTAATATATTTCTTTATTGATTTCAGAGAGGAAGGGAGAAGGAGAGATAGAAACATCAATGATGAGAGAGAATCATTGATTGGCTGCCTCCTGCACACCCCCCACTGGGGATCGAGCCCACAACCCAGGCATGTGCCCTTGGCCAGAATCGAACCTGGGACCCTTCAGTCCGCAGGCTGACTCTCTATCCACTGAGCCAAGCCGGCTAGGACATGGTGTATCTGTTTTGCTCTGAGATTTGAGAGAGACCCCTTTGTGACAGTTTAAAAGTCATAAATATAGTCCCCTTTCTGGTCATAAAATGTCTGAACTTTGCCAGAAGCTCTTTCACTTGGTCCTCGATTTGAAAGGCAAAGACGGTCTAGGGGTCACAGCTTAAACTCTAGTAAAAGTCTGACCTTGTGATGGGAGTTGTAATGAAATCACTCTTATGAATCAGCACATGCCATTGTTACTACAACTAACAATCATAATTTCTAATAGTAGTGAGTGTTTTCCATGTATCAACTTAGTCCTCAGAATAAACCAATAAGTTAGATATTATTTTCATGCTGGCTTTATAGGTGAAAAATATGAGGAAAAGAGAGCTTAAGTAACATGACCAAAGTCACACATAATGTGACAGTGACAATTTGAACCCAGTTGGTCTGGGCCAGGGCCCATGCTCTTAACCATGTGCTATACTCTCTCAAAGATAATTTGGGGCAAGCAAGAAATAAAAATACAGTGTGACTGCATCATCATGCACTTACTTTACTCAAATTCAACTATATGTGCTCAATTGAAAAAAGAACACTAGAAAGTAACAGTTTAGGTAGTATAGACAATTGCCCCTGTTTTACTCATTGTATGCCCAGAGGATAGAGATGGGAAACTCATTTTTTTGTACTCTTAATCCATTTCAGTATTTAAGTATCCATTCTTAATGACCCAAGTACTTCTCCTTAATGACAGTACTTAATTAAGTTGAATGTGGTTTTAGTGTAAAGAGACATTTTTCATGTAACATTAGTTATATGCAAGTCAACTATTTCATCTGGTGCTCAATTGAAGAAACAGTGATTATCCTATTGCTGCTGGGGGAAACTGGCTCTCCGGGGTGATGGAATGTCAGTCCCCACTGTGCACCTTCCTCAGGGATTAACAAGAGCAATTTTGACCAAATACAATCTTTGCAACTTCAAAACTTACCTCCTGCCTTATATGCAACTCCACTAATGCATCACGGTTGTATGCATTACTTCAATAACAGTGAGTAATAGAGGCCAGATAATTTACAGAACGTAATTTGTGCTCATCTAGGCCATTACTGTGGCTTTGCAGTCTCTTACATTCCTCATAGCATCTGCTCAGTTTTCCCCCCACTTTCCACAAAGTCTCAGATACATCCACACCCACTTAGTTGCTGACAACAACACATACTTTATAAGATGTGAACCATGCAGCATCAATTCTCTCCACTTAGTCTACCTTCACCACAAAACTATATCATCCAGCCCCTCCTGCTACAAATTGAAATCTAGTCTCACCGTTTTACTGAAACTGCTCTCTCGAAAACCACTGATGACTTGGTTGCCAAGTCCAATAACATTTCAGTCTTCATCACTCTTTCTGTATAGCAGTGATTCTCAACCATGGCTACAAATTAGAAGCACAAAGAAAATACTGATGCCAGGGCCCCACCCTGGGGCCATCTTAATTGGTCTTGGGTTGGCAGAGGGCTAGGTTCTTGTTTAAAGCTTCCCAGATGATCCTAATGTGTAGCCAGGGTCAAGGATCACATCTCACTTGTAACTCTTCCACTCAAAACTCTTGGTCACCATGATATCATACTTACTATTTCTATTTCTCCTATGGTTCCTCTTCAATATCCTTCTCTGATTCCATTTGCTCTGCCAATTGTTCATTTTCCTCTCAACTCTTAATTTAAGGTTTCCAACAATCCCAAATCTCCATATCTAATCTTGAACTCAAGCCTCAGCTCTAGACCCTCACCTCACAGAGATGATGTCCCTCTGAATTCAAACTTCACACATCCCAAATCATCATATTGTGCTAGCTGCCTCTCAATCCTCTCTACATAATAGCTTTTTCAAACTTTCTGCATTTTTCTCAAACCCTCCATTTTCTACCACATCTCTTCTTGTTTGTAGCAGAAAATCTTGCTCTTATTTCACAGAGAAAATACAAGTCTTTACACTCAATCTTAACTTGACCCAACCTGACAAAGTCTCCTACACATGCACTTTCTCTGCACACCAACCCTCCAGGGCTCCTGTTTTCAGCCACTCTAGAGTAGGACCTATCAATTATTTCCTTTCCTTCTTCTGGATCCTTCCCATCAGCATCTAGATACATTGAAGCCTTTCCCATTTTCAAAAAATAAACTCAGAAAACTGTTTAACTCTACATAATCTCTTAGGTACCATCATCTCTCTTCCTATACAGTCAAAATCCTTAACAAGTTTTTTACATTCACTTTTTCCCCCTTCCGATTCACTGCTCAACTCACTACAAGTTTCCATGCCATCCCTCCATCCAACCAGTTCTTGTCATAGTCAGCAAGGGCCTCCTTGTTACTAAGTCCATAGAAAACTTTCAGAACTGCACATTACTAACCATTCTATTGTTTTTAAGTGCTCTCTTCCTCCCCTGGCTTCCAAAATACTTCATGTTTAAGTTCTCCCTGCTTCTCTGGCCACTCAGTCTCAGTCTCTTCTGGAGGCTCTTCTCCTGCAGGTATTCCTGAGGAGGCTGTCCTCACCTGCTCACTCATATTTCTCCCTGTACACTCTCATCTATCCCACCACAGCAACTGTGTACAATTTGCTGCTGCCACAGAAGTATTTGTCCAACCAGATCTTCAATGAGATTCAGAGCTACAAATTCAAGTATCACATGATCTCACTCGTATGTGGAATCTAAAGAACAAAATAAACTGATGAACAAAATAGATCCAGAGACACAGAAGCATGCAACAAACTGACGAATCTCAGAGGAAAGGCGGGGAGAGGGTGGGGGTGGGGGAATGGGTGGGAAGAGATTAACCAAAGAATTTATATGCATATATGCATAACCCATGGACACAGACAGTAGTGTGCTAAAGGCCTAGGGTGGGGGACAGAAGGGGTCAATGGGGGAATAGAGGGGGACATCTGTAATACTTTCAACAATAAAGTAAAAGAATTAATTAAGCCGAAACCGGTTTGGCTCAGTGGATAGAGCGTCGGCCTGCGGACTGAAGGGTCCCAGGTTCG
This sequence comes from Plecotus auritus, assembly GCF_963455305.1. Classification (NCBI taxonomy): domain Eukaryota; kingdom Metazoa; phylum Chordata; class Mammalia; order Chiroptera; family Vespertilionidae; genus Plecotus; species Plecotus auritus. The sequence continues at coordinate 136,234,880 of NC_137782.1, read as the reverse complement.
ATTCCGGTTAAGGGCATGTACCTTGGTTGCGGGCACATCCCCAGTAGGAGGTGTGCAGGAGGCAGCTGATCGATGTTTCTCTCTCATCGATGTTTCTAGCTCTCTATCCCTCTTCCCTTCCTCTCTGTAAAATATCAATAAAATATTAAAAAAAAAAAGAATTAATTAAAACACACACACACAAAACAAAACAGAGTTACAAATTCAAATGCCTAACTCTACTTCTCCTTGGAGAAGTTTTATGGGTGTTTTAAATTCAACATGTCCAAAATTGAACTCATCCTCTTTTCATGCCTCTCCTCAAAGCTGCTGCTCTTCCTCTTCCTCAGTGAAGGCATCACCATCATCCAGTTTCCCAAGCCAGAAACTTGGGCATCATTCTCATCTTCTCTTTCTAAACCCACCATACATTCCAGCAAGCACCACATTCTGCCCATTCCACCCCAACTGCTTCAGTTCAGTTCAGGCTGAGACTATCTCTTGCTTGAATTTCACTGCAGCACAATCCTAACTGGTCAGTGCAGTCTCTCTACAAATGCAAATCTGATCATGTCACTCTGCAGCTTAAGACTATGCAAAGTGGTGCATTTTATATAGGCTCAGAAGTAGTCAGAAAGATGCCAGGGATGAGATAGAGTTCAGAAACAAACTCAGAAAAGTAATTTTATATATGATAACATTTAAAGCAGCACTTAATATCAGTGAAGGTGATTCAATGAATGAAGTTGGGATAATTGGCTATTTAGTTGGAAAAAAAAAATGAAGGATGTATCCTTATCTCATATAATGAATGGTATTAATTTCAGATAAATTAAAGCTCTAAATGCAAAAAAAGAAACCATAAAAGAACAGAGAAGAAAATACATGAAAATCTTGTTACTAATCTGGGGATGAAGAAGGCTCTTGTATAAAAGGTCCAAATGCCTCCAAAGGCCACGCAAAGACCCTAACATCATCTCTCTCTACTGCCCCTACTCCTCCTCTCCAGTCGCGGGAAGTTCTTGCTTCAGGAGATGCACCATGCATGCTCTCTCACCTGAGTGCCTTTGCAATGCTCTTTTTGTCCTCTCGCTCTAATATACTGAACAATTCATCATCTTCCCTCTGATTGTAAATGCTGCATTTATCTTATATTAAATTTGGCTCAATGTCATTCCCACCCCCCAGGATTCTATTCTGTTCCACTGATTTGTTAGTCTTCTGTGCCAATGACATAATGTTTTAATTATCTTATAGATTTTAGGTAGATGTTTATACCTGCTATCTTTATTCAAATTTTAAGAAACACTAGAATCAGCTTATCAAATTCTATTAAAAACTCCATTAGGACTTTTGGATGTAATTGCACTTAATCTATAGATCACTTTGGGGAGGAATGGCATCTTTTCATCTAGGGATGTGTTTCTCTACCTCTTTAGTCCATCACCAAATTTTTTTTTTATAATATATGTCTTATCGAACATAATTTTTCTAGGTATTATAGTTATAATTGCTATGGTGATTGGGGCTTTATTTCATTATATTTTCAAAGTGATCACTGAAGATGTGTAGGAAAGCTACTATATTCTGCATAATTACTTTGCATCCAACCACCTTACTGTTTTCTCTTACTAGTTCTAATAGTTCTCCGGGAGAGTGAGAGTATTAGGTTCCACAGGAAAGAAAAAAGACAGATAGTTGAGGCAGGTTGCATGCAATATAATGAGGTCCACGTAAGACAGGTTAAGTTGAAAATGACAATGTTATACTAAACTAGAGATGTCCTAAAAATATAGAAAAATACAGAACTGGAGCAGAGGAGAGGGGTGAGGGCTGAGCAAGATGTAGGAGGCACGTGCATACAGGTAAGAGTTGAAAACACTCCTTAATGGTAATGTCAATGCCAGAGTAATGAAAAAAATGTCTATTCCAAAATTTGCTATTAAAAATACAATTAAAAAGGCACTGTTTTAATTGTGTGGTGGCTTCATACTATAATTATTGAGTATAGGCCTATACAAGGTACTTTTCCAAAAGAATTTCAGGAGACCAAGGGTGGAGTCTCCTGACTGTAGGTCTGACGACTACATTACTACCATGGAATTCATGTGAAAAAAAATCCTGATGATCAAAAGTAAAGGCAGGAAACGGGTGGAGGGAAGGGGAAATGCTGAACTACAAGGTCATGGTCAGGAAACCAATTTGGCAAGGCATGTGGAAAACCAAGGCATATAGAATCAAGTACCACATACAGTAGTGCACAGTCCAAAGCCAGCTTTGTTTTCAGCAACGGGACTCAAATGGCAGGGCGAGAGCCAGTGTCTGCGATCCACAGAAGCAACCACCTCCCAAGTCCCTGTCAAGCTCGTGTTTTTAGCAGCTCTTACTGCTGAAACAGACTCCTAGGTGGAGCTCAGACAAAAGGCTGCCTCGCTCCTAAGAAATGTGTTAGTAATTAATGCCTAATGTTGATTGTCAGTAATGTATACAAGTCTCCTTTTCATTCATTACCATTATTTTTAAACAAGTCAAAGAATGATATCTGTAAATCATACAAGAAAATTAAGATATAGTATGTACATCCAAACCCTAACTTTATAAAAGAAAGGTGTTTATGTGTATACATTATAGGTGTATGTTTATTTTCTTTGTGTCTATTGTCAAAAGTAAATATCACTAAATACCAGAATGTAGCTTAGTTTTTTGTTGTTTTTTTTTTAAAATATATTTTATTGATTTTTTACAGACAGGAAGGGAGAGGGATAGAGAGTTAGAAACATCAATGAGAGAGAAACATTGATCAGCTGCCTCCTGCACGCCCCCCACAGGGGATGTGCCCGCAACCAAGGTACATGCCCTTGACTGGAACCGAACCCCGGACCCTCCAGTCCGCAGGCCGACGCTCTATCCACTGAGTCAAACCGGTCAGGGCTATAGCTTTGTTTTTAATTGATTTATTCTTTTCTGAAATTTTACAGTTTTCTACAATGAATATATATTGATTTTTATAATAAGAAAAAATGTAATAGGTGTTATAAAAAAAAAAAAACAGAAATCAAAGATCCTGAAATACAGAATTTCAGATCACTCAGGAAGATAGGAATTCTGATTAAATCTCCAAATTTTAGAATATAAGTAACAAATAATGGGAGATAAACACCTAAATTTCTCCTTTGGAGAAAGTTAAAATAAAAGGGTTGTTAAAGGAACAAGTGTGAAACCCACGGAAGTGTACCAGCATGAAAGGGAATGTAATTGATCCTCACATTATGCTGGTAGAATGGGAAAGAGGTTACAGAAGACAAGACAATCACCTCAGAAATGACCCCCTTGAAACAGTGCAAGTCAAATAGGATCATGCTTTTGGGAAATGAAGGCAACATCTCTGAAGCCCATGAGGGGTACAGGGTTAACTATGGGAGGGAGCTCCTTCCTGGTGCAGTCATGGGGGAAGGGCACCTGGTGGCAGCTAGGCCTGCCTGCCCTGAGACAGCTGTTTCCTGGACTGGCCTCTTACCTTCCAGCACCCCAACCAGGCCGCCTTCCTGGTGCCTGGTCCTTCCGGAGAGTCCCTACCAAGTCCTATGACCCGCCCTCCCATCCTCCCAGCCTCAGGACCCAGACTTTTAAAACTCAGAGGGAAGGGGCAGGGAAAGCAGCTAAGTGGACAAATTAAAGTCCTCTGTTTTGAGCCTGGAAGCCAGTCTGCCAGAAAATCGAAGCCAACAGCAAGAGTAGTATCCTTGCTAAAACCGGTTTGGCTCAGTGGATAGAGCGTCGGCCTCAAGGGTCCCGGGTTCGATTCCGGTCAAGGGCATGTACCTTGGTTGCGGGCACATCCCCAGTGGGAGGTGTGCAGGAGGCAGCTGATCGATGTTTCTCTCTCATCGATGTTTCTGGCTTTCTATCCCTCTCCCTTCCTCTCTGTAAATGTCAATAAAATATATTAAAAAAAAAAAAGAGTAGTATCCTTGTGACTAGATGTGAGAAACAGGTATGTTTATTATGCTCATTTGAACACATACTTACTAAGTGTCTTCTACAGGTGAGGTACCTGTGAGGTGCTGTAGGGGATATAAAGAAAAATCATTCACCTTCCTAAGAGAGCCAATGTTGATAGAGGCGGTGATAGCCAAATAAAGCAAGTGAAGAACTGTGCAATACAATAATGAGAAGGAAATCTGCATGGTGGGTGAGAGTGGGTTCTGAAGTCAGGGGACTGAATCCAAATCCCTGGCCTTCTACTTGTGTGACCTTGAGTAAGTCTCTTAACTTCTTTATATCTTAGTTTCTTCATCTATAAAACAATGATAATAGTGGTATCACCTCATAGTGTCCATGGAAGATAACGAAGAGTTTAGAACAGTACGTGGCACATAATAAAACATTTGCTATAATTCTGTGCCCGCTATGTAGCAATGTGCTAATACTTTATATCTTATATTAAATAAGGGAGGCATTATTAGCCCTGTTTGCAGATGAGGAAACTGAGGGTCAGAGAATTAGATAATCTGAGCAAGATCTAGAGAGGAGGAACAGGGTTGTGATTTGAGCTGACACCTGCCTGAACGCAAAGCTTACCATGTTTACTACTACTACTATTGCTGTATAACAGCGGCAGCCAACATCTGTTTAGTACTTACCCTGTACCGATTATTATATGCATAATTGCAATTATTCTCACAAGATACTATTCGGATCCATTTTACAGAAGGAAGGAGGACACCTACATGGAGAGGCTCGGAAGTCACTGAGCTGCTAAGTGGCAACGCCAGGATGTCAGCTTGTGTCTGCCCTTTTCCAGGCCAGAGCTCATCACACTGCCTAGTGGTGCGTCACTGGGGAGCTTCAAGGAGAGAGCAAGAGATTTCAGAGGGTCCAACCCCTAGAGGGGTAGTACCTGCCTACATCTGAGGAAGGGAACCATGGCAGCATGCTCACCTCCTCACTGGTGGTTCTCATGAGCCTGCAAAGGCAGGTGTCATTGTCGGTCTCATATGCCAAGGTGAAAAGCTTATACCCAGTTCATCTAGAAATGGGGAGTCAGTTAAGTTTTTTCAGTGAGGTTTTTCAGTAAGCAGTATTTTAGGAAAATTAATCTGGGAGTAATGAATAGGATGGGCTGGAGAGGAAAGAAAAGTGTGGCAGAGACCGACTGGCAAGGAGACTATTCTAAGCCACAAAGCTTATTTTAGTCTTAACATAGCTATATGTCAGACACAGAAAATAAGTCCTTGGAAAAAGACCCACCTGAACACAAAATGACTTGCAGAAAACTGCATTTTAATATTCTAGATCTATATATAACAGCTCAAATAAAAGTGGATTTTTCCTTTTTAAAATTAACTGAAGAAATATATACATATGTATGCACAAATAGCAATTTTTAAAAGTAAACTATGAGACAAGCTAGGTATGTAAATATGATTGAATTAATCCAGCATATGTGAAGAAAAGAAATATTAGGATTTTTATAGGGATTTATAGTTTTAAAAAAACTATTGATATAAACTTTCTGGAATGGTAAAGAAAAAAAAAGATAATATGTAGGCTTTATTTTACGTAATAAAGGATATACCTTATTTAGGTAATTACAAATTCAGGAACTTTATTTTTAATTTACATGACAGAAGAAAATGTATGTATGAGATGCTAAAAGTAAGGGAATAACAGTTTTTGTCAATTTAAGATTAAAAACTAAAATCAAAATTGTGATCAAATAGAAGAGTTTTATAGTTTCTAGGTTTATTATCACTAGAGTGTTGAGGAGATACAGAAAGTAGTCCTTTTCTGACAGGAACTGCAATAAGAACCATAAAGATATTATTATACCCTTTGGCTAAATAAATCTATTCCTAGGAATTTATTCTAGGGAAATAACTGACTAAAAGCAAAAGGGCATCTGTAGAAGATACACAATACAGTGTTTCTCTAGTACCCAAAATCAAGAAACAATGTGCCCTGGCCGGGTGGTTGGTTCAGTTGGAGTGTCGTGTGAAAGGTTACGGGTTCAACTCCCAGTCAGGGCACATACCTACATTGTGGTTCCAATCCCTGGTCGGGGTGTGTATGGGAGGAACTGATAGATGCTTCTCTCACATCGATGTTTCTTTCTCTCCCTCTCCCTTCCTCTCTCTCTAAAATTAATAAAAATGTATCCTCGGGTGAGGATTGGAAAAGTAAAAAGAAAGAAACAATCTAATAATCCAATATTAGAGAATTGCTTGATAATTATGATTTGTAAAGATTATAATATTTTATAGTACTAAATAAGTTTCAATTATAAACATGATGTAAAAATACAAGAAAATGATTATTACATTTTAAGTATTACAGAATACATAATTATATGGATATTATTTATACCTATATAAAAACATACATACATGGAATGAGGCATTGTCAAAATTAAACACAGTAGTTCGAGGGTTGTGATTAGGTATCTTTCTTAAAATAAAAATTTTAAATATTGTTCTACTGTCTTTTTATCATCTTTCTGTCCATATAGATTTTTCAGTTTCTTTAAAGTAGAGGAAACTTCTTAAGGGAAAGCCATCTATCATCCCTAATCTCACTGATCACATGCAATTTCTCCCATATAGGATTTTGCCTAATCAGCCTCATTTCTAAAGCATAACTGCATAATATTTCTTTTCACTTTTCTTATTTATATTAACTAAAAATAACATAAATCACTATCCCTTCTCAAGATTCTGAGTCCAGGGCTAATCCAGGCAAATCCAAGAGAGCTGTTCCACACCCACATTCCTTCCTTAATTTTTGGATAGAAGAGTTCTGTAGCCACATGGATTGACTTATGACAAAACCCTTCCTATTTCTAAACAAAATACTTCTCTGTGCTCAAGTGAAAATACACTCAGATTCTCCCAACAAATTCATTTTATCTGGGCCATTAGATGAATGCCTGACAAAGGAGACAGAGATTCATGGAAGTGAGAGCTGCAGATGGTTTTCCAGAGAAGTCTTTCTACTGCCAGGTTTTTAGAAATAGTTTGGGAGGAATCAGCAGTTATAAATAGGTTGCAACAGAAATACCTTATCTTAATTTTTCCAGTATTCTGTACTCAATTTCTGAAAAAAAAAAAAAAAAAAAAAAAAATCTCGAGAAAAAAAGATAGTCTTCAAAAAGAAAATTTCCAGCTTTTTTCTTCTAGGAATAACCCAAACAGTGGTTTGAAATGGGCCAACATAGATCTTGTAGATTATAGAGTAATATGTAGACACTGGGCAACAGTGGGTCGAGTGAAAGAATGAGTTTCCTTTCCCCTGATCCAGCCGCTACCCCTCCCATTTCCCATTCTCACCAGGCCACCCCACCACCATTGTTCATTGTTCAACGTGTACTATTCCCTCACTCCTTCACATAGCCTCCTTTCTTCAGCAAACATGTGTCTATGAAAACACATCCGCTTCCAGTCCTCTCTCCTCAGTGTACCATCAAATTCAGCTTCCTAAAAGACTAGAGGCCTCGTGCACAAAATTCGTGCACGGGGGGGGGGGGGGGGTGTCCCTCAGCCCAGCCTGCACCCTCTCCAATCTGGAACCCCATGAGGGATGTCTGACTCCCCATTTAGGCCCGATCCCACCAGGATCGGGCCTAAACGGGGAGTCGGACATCCCTCTCACAATCCAGGACTGCTGGCTCCCAACTGCTCGCCTGCCTGCCTTCCTGATTGCCCCTAACCGCTTCTGCCTGCCAGCCTGATCACCCACTAACCACTCTCCTGCCAGCCTGATTGATGCCTAACTGCTCCCCTGCCAGCCTGCTTGCCCCTAACTGCCCTCCCCTGCAGGCCTGGTCCCCCCCAACTGCTCTCCCCTACAGGCCTGGGTCCCCCCTAACTGCCCTTCCCTGCAGGCCCGGTCACCCCCAACTTCCCTCCTCTGCCAGCCTGGTCACCCCTAACTGCCCTCCCCTGCAGGCTTGATTGCCCCCAACTGCCCTCCCTTGCAGGCCTGGTCCCCCCCAACTACTCTCCCCTGCAGGCCTGGGTCTCCCCTAACTGCCCTTCCCTGCAGGCCCAGTCACCCCCAACTTCCCTCCTCTGCCGGCCTGGTCACCCCTAACTGCCCTCCCCTGCAGGCTTGATTGCCCACAACTGCCCTTCCTTGCAGGCCCGGTCCCTCCCAACTGCCCTCCCCTGCTGGCCATCTTTTGGTGGCCATCTTGTGTCCACATGGTGGCAGGATCTTTGACCACATGGGGGCAGCCATCTTGTGTGTTGGAGTGATGGTCAATCTGCATATTACTCTTTTATTAGATAGGATAGAGGCCTGGTGCACGGGTGGGGGCCAGCTGGTTTGCCCTGAAGGGTGTCCCGGATCAGGGTGGGGGTTCCCTTGGGGTGTGGGGCAGCCTGGGCGAGGGGCCTGTGGTGGTTTGCAGGCCAGCCACGCCCCCCGGCGACCCAAGCGGAGGCATCCTGGTATCTGGGATTTATTTATCTTCTACAACTGAAACTTTGTAGCCTGGAGCAGAGCCAAGCCTTCTGCTCGCTCTGTGGTGGCAGCCATTTCTGTTGGATTTATTTATCTTCTATAATTGAAATTTTGTAACGAAGGCCAAGGCTGGCTAGGGCTTCAGAAGCTTGGCTTCCTCCATCGCCGGGGGCAACCCTAGTCTCCTGCTCTCTCCAGCTCCGAGGCTGCTGCCATTTTTGTTGGGATTTTATTTACCTTCTATAATTGAAACGTTGTAGCCTGGAGTGGGCTGGCCAGGGTGTGCGGAAAGCTTGGCTTCCTCCATCGCCAGGGAAACCCAAGCCTCCCTCCTGCTCTCTCCGTGGCCGCAGCCATCTTGGTTGGGTTAATTTGCATACTCGCTCCTGATTGGCTGGTGGGCGTGGCTTGTGGGTGTAGCAGAGTGCTGGTTAATTTGCATATTACTCTTTTATTAGATAGGATAGCTCTATCCAGGTCATCCTCCTCTTCAACACCCGTATTGACTTGCCAAAGTTCCTAGCATGGGTTGCAATTCTCCCCAGTTGGTCCATCTATTGTTCCTGTATTTGCCCTGGCTTTCCACCTCTCTGAAATGCCTTTCCCCTCTTCATGCTCATTGTCCAAAGCCCTACCCATCCTTTACTATTAAGTCCAAATTGCACTTTCTAACAAAAGCCTTCCCTGCTGGCACTAATGAGAAACTTTGTTCTTCCTCTGAACTGTCATCCTAATTTATGCCCCTATGATGTCTTGGAAATTTTGTAGTTACTTGTGAATAAAGCTTATTTCTCCATCTTAAAAGCATTGACAATAACATCTCTTCTACACTTCTCATCTTGAGTAACTACTGAATCAATAAAGGACCAAGCTTTGGTGAACTTAAGACTGCATATGGCCCTAGTCAGTTTGGCTCAGTGGATAGAGCATCAGCCTTCGAACTGTAGGATCCCGGGTTCGATTCTAGTAGGGGGCATGCTGAAGGCAGCCAATCAATGATTTTTCTCTCTCATCATTAATGTTTCTCTCCCTCTCCCTCTCCCTTCCTCTCTGAAATCAACATAAAAAAAAAAAAGACTAAATATGCACATGTGTGTGTGCCAGTGCATGCATATAAAAAGTCCCCACTTGTTTAGAACTTGGAATGGGCAGGCTTCCAGGCTAGCCTTCACACAAGTATACTTAGCCCATATACAGCTGGGACTCACTGCCTCAAAGATTTGGATTTGAGAGACTGGGGCAGGGCCCAAGCATGGGTTTTTTGGTTTTTGTTTTTTAAGTTCTGCAAGTGACTGAATGGGCAGTCAGAGGGCAGATACGGTATTAATGATGCCGGCCTGTGTTTGGGGTCCTAGCAACAACACGTATATAGTTCAACAGGGAAGAGGAAGAGGAAAAAGAATTCTCCCCCTTTTCTGGGGAAAGAATATAGCCAGTCCTATTTTTTAGCCTTCCTCTCATTTCCTGGGGACCTTATGATGCTCTAAATCTCCTGAGTTTCTCACCGTGACCTGCCCGTTTCCCTAGTATTTCCCTGCTAAAAGTTTACTACTGTCCTAACCCTCGCAAAATGTTAGCTTCTCCAGGGAGTAGTTCTATTAGATATCTGGGGTTCCAAGCACTACCATAAAAATAATTTATGCTGTAGGGGTCATGAATGAACCTTTCAGTTGCCTGCATATGTGGTAAGAGCTATCGTCTACTGAGAACTTACTATATCCTAGGCATGGGATCATGTACACTATATGTATACAGGTCAAGTTAATCCTTGAGTAACCCTGGGAGGCAGGTACAATTATTCTCATTCACAAAAGATAAAATAGACTTGACCTGCCCAAAGGTTAGACAGCTAGGAAGTGGCAACACCCAATATCAAGTCTGAAGTGTCCAATTCCAAACTCATGTTCTTATCCTCCTTGCTATGTGTTAAAGAAGACTTGCTATCCTGCACTTGTTACTCTGCTCAATGGCCCTTGGCAAGGATAAATAATAAAAAGAGCTCTGGCAGTGGACTAGAGGACAGGAAACTGCCAGTATGACCAGACGGGCTCTATTGCTAGGGTCTACTCCCCTGGTCCTTCCTCCACTCTGACCCTCAGATTCTCTATGAGCACTGACAATGCCTTCCGTGGCAGCAGCATCGGGCCTGGTTAGAAGGGGAAAACTGAGGCAAGAGTAGTAGCCATTGTGTGTAGGGGTTGCTTATAATTAGGCTGCTCTATTTGAAATGCATCAGGAGAAATGTAATTAGTACACTCATTTCTTAGATCTCTGTTATATATCTCACTTGTAAAAAGACTTGGATTAAGACCTAAATCTTAGAAATAATATCCTGGTAGGAACTAATGAGAAAAATATTTATGGAATTGGACCCTGGTTGTGAAATACAGGGCTTATAACATCCAAAAATGTTTTTCTTTATTCAAGGACACTAACATTTAACAAAGGTAAATATCACTTTAAAAAAAGAAAAAAGATTAGCCTAGGCCAGTGGTCAGCAAACTCATTCGTCAACAGAGCCAAATATCAACAGTACAACGATTAAAATTTCTTTTGAGAGCCAAATTTTTTAAACTTAAACTATATAGGTAGGTACATTGTTATTAACTTAATTAGGGTACTCCTAAGCTGGCCTTTGCTAAAAACGTCCTCAATCTGATTGAGGTACATTCGCTGAGGTTGACCCCTTCCAACTCTCCCATCCACACTCGTCTTGTATACTTGTTTCGTTTATCTCCTTTCGTTCATCCTCTCTATATGTCCAAACCATCTCAACATACCTTTCTCAATCCTCGACAATACATCTTCATTCACTCCACAACATTCCCTAAAATTAACTTAATAAACTCTAGTTCAAGTTTTAAGTCTTAAAGTATAGATACGTTGAATAAAACTTGATATCATACTTAATAACAGTATTATTTATTGATAAAATTAAATTCCTTACAATTTACCCTACAATATCCATAAAATTAAATCATGACAATGACTGACAAACACTAATGTGAACAATGGCCTTGCATCTCCTTGGAAAGTTTGGGTAAGTCAGGTTTGTATGTTGTTGTTTTTAATTTTAGGCATGATTCCAGGTTCTCATCAATAAGACGACCTCTCAATTTACTCTTGATAAGGTTCATGCTTGAAAATGATTGTTCGCATAAATATGTAGACCCGAATAAGGAAAGAACAGCAAACGCTAGTTTTTTCAGTTCATTATATGAGTCAGGAATACTATTCCAGGTGTTAAAAATCAACATATCTTCCTTCTCCAGGTCTTTCAAAGCAGACCACTTGTGCTGTGAACTAAGTTCACATTTGTTTTTCTCCAATATTTCTATATCAGCACAAAGACGTTCAAATTTCGAGCTCCACAATTCTTTGTTTTTTAAATCCAGCAATTGCATTTCAAAGTTGCCAATGTCAATATTAAAGGGAGAAAAATTTAATTCTGTTACAGTAGCATTAAGAGGTTTTTTAACAAAGGCTAACGTCGCTTTGCTGTTTCTGAATTCCTGAAACCTGTTGAGAAAAGCTTCCCTCATATTTAAAAGTGTTGTTTTGAAATAGCAAATGTCAATATCAGAATTATTTTCTTGGCGATGTTTCAACAGGCTTGGAAAGTGAATCAAAGTTTCTCTTTCAAAATCTTGAGCAAAAAGAGATAATTTGTTTTCAAATGAAATAACTTCTTCTAACATCGAAAAAATTGTGTTTCCTTTCCCCTGTAGTTTACGATTAAGCTGATTTAGATGAGACGTAACGTCTACCATGAAATAAAATTTTTGGATCCACTGATCATTCGTTAGTTCTGGATAGTGAACACCCTTCTCAAGGAGAAATGCTTTAATTTCTGTTAATAAGGAAGCAAACCGTTTCAAAACGTTTCCTCTTGATAACCAACGTACCTTGTTATGCAGCAGAAGATCTGCGTACTCACTCTCCATTTCAACTAAAAATTCTTTAAATTGGAGATGGTTAAGAGCTTTAGCTATAATGGAGTTGATAATGTTAATCACCAATTCCATAACTTTGCAAATTTCTTCTGGAAATGTCTGCGCACAAAGCGCTTCTTGATGAATGATGCAATGGTAAGTAAGTATCTCGTGATTAATTTTTTCTTTCAAAATAGCAACAAACCCGTTTCTTACGCAGGTCATACTTTTCGCCCCGTCTGTTGAAATTGAGACAATTTTATCGAGTGGAATATGATGTTTTTCAATGCACTCAATTACAGCATTTGCTATATCCTCTCCATGTGTTTGACCTTTGAACGGCAATAATCCTAAAAGTTCTTCTTTAGGACCTATAGATGAAATAAATCGTACAAAAAGTGAAACTTGCGCTGTATCATTGATGTCACAAGACTCGTGAACTGCTATTGATAAAGCTGAAACCAATTTAAGATCTTCGACTTGCTGGTCGGTTATATTCGAAGACATTTTGACTATTCTATCTTTCACTGTTTTAGCAGACAATGGTAGCTCTTTAATTTTTTTTAGAATATCTGCTTTGTTCTTAAAATCCCGAAATAGCTCTTCGGATGCATTTATAAAACAACATTTTATGTATTCACCATCTGTATATGGTTTTCCTCTCTTAGCAATCTCTTGACTAACCACAAAACTTGCAATATTAACATTGTTGGAAGATTGCATCCAGTAATTAAATACAGTACTTGATTTTCCTTGACTCTTCTGAAGTTCCTCAACTGCCTTCTTCCTTGCATCACCAACAGGATATTTAGTACTAAATGACACGTGTTTAGTTGTAAAGTGTCTCTCCAAATTTGATTTCTTGTTATGCGCCAATTTTTCCTGACAAATAAGACAGGTCGGAAGGCCATTTAAGTTTTGAATAAAAGCGAAAGTCTCGGTCCATTCAACTTTAAATTCACGGTTTTCGTCTTCCGTTTTTCTTTGCTTCTTCTTTGTGGCCATGTCAAACAGGGCACCTAAAAAAAAGTTTCATTTTATAATAATAAAGCCACCAACACAAAATAATTACAATTCTTAAATTGATGACAAAAATACCTGTAGGATTTGCAGCTGGTTGGAAAAATACAGGTAACTTTATGCTTCGAGTAGGTACTTTTGTCACCCGCACGCGATTTGCAGATGCGACTAGCACTAACCACTGCACATGAGACTGCTGACTGACTGGCTCACTCAACTCGTGCATGAATCGCGCGCGCCTCCCCCGCGCTGCGTATGCCGCTGCCCGCCTGCGCTGCCTCTCCCGTCAACCGACTGACCGACACCCCCACTTCTTCTAATGCCACTTCTTCAAAATAGACTCGCCCAGGCCGAAAACCGACTTCTGTGCATGGGCCACGAAGTTTCAATCGCACTGTATGTGCGTGCCCGCACATGGTATTTTGTGGAAGAGCCACACTCAAGGGGCCAAAGAGCAGCCACCGTTTGCCAACCACTGGCCTAGACAAACTCGAAAAAAAGCCTTCATTTATTTCTAATTACCACTCTGTTGCCAGAGATTCTTAGCCACTTTTGCGAAGCCTTCGTGTGTCCACTGAAATCAGAGCTTGTTCTGTGGGCATGCCATTGCAACATCCTCAAGGGTCCATGCAGTCTTGGCCTGATGCACTGCAGCCAAGCTGGGATAATTCTTTTCTCTTAGTGCACGCATTCTCGTGCACACACAACCCCTGAGTGTCTGAACCTCTGCCAAGGAGCAAGAGGACAGTCTGCTGGGAGATCAGGTTCATCTGAAAGCTAATCAGTTTTACCTGCAGTCCAACTCCACCATTTCTCAGTCATCCTGACAGCTAATAAGTGGAAAATAAACACTCCTCTAGCTTATAGCACATGGGTTCAATCAGCCGTGGGCAAACTACGGCCCGTGGGCCGGATCCTGCTGTTCTATCCGGTTCTCTTGCTCTCCCCTCCGCTCCTTTACTTTGAATTTATATTAGTTCACACAAACACTCCATCCATGCTTTTGTTCCGGCCCTCCGGTCCAGTTTAAGAACCCATTGTGGCCCTCGAGTCAAAAAGTTTGCCCACCCCTGGTTCAAGTTGAAGGCTATGATTAGTAGCATCGAATGCATACCTCAATGAACTCAGTTTCTAACAAACAAAATTGAAATGAAATTGAGGCTGCATGATTTTCTCAACGTTCTCATGCCAAGTCTCAGAACATCAGGAAGCACAGCGGATGGTGCTGATGTCCACACAGAACAGTGACTGATGTTCCTGACCAAAAGTGGGAGAGATCAGCTTGCAACAAGAGGACCCATGAGGCAAAGACAAAAATGACTCTCTTGAATTCCTTACAATTAAACTAGCTTGATAGGAAAAGCAAATTCTAGGAGTCCTGGCTGTGTTACTGAATTAATTACTAATCTTTTCTGCGCCTCGGTTTTCTTACCTATGAAATGGAAGTATTAGTATCTGCTGTGGTTAATTCAGTTTATGGAGATAAAAACTAGACAACTAGAGTGAAAAGTGTTCCAAGAGCATGATCAAGAGGTAATCCAGTAATGCCAAAATCTTATTACTATTTCTTATTTCATTTACAGTCAGCACACTCTTACGACAATTTGATAACAACAAAGGAAGTTACAAATGGTTTTATTTTCCACTTGTGCTCTTACTCAAGTCACTTTTCATTTTGTTCCCCTTCCAGAAAATAAGGATATGGGAAACAGCTTCTATGGTAAGGTTCCTAAGTCTCAAATAACTAAGCACTGCATAAAGTTTTAAATTAAAAAGTTTCCTTCTCATAATTTTCACTGCCTTAGCCAGGTCACTCACTGACTATGAGGGGGAAAATGCACTAGAAGCACTTGAATTTCCACCTCAACTGTAACATAATCAAAGGAACCACAGCCCCCAAAGAAGAAAAGGTTGGGCATTTTCAACACTTCTCAGCATCCTTTATATCTCTAAACCAGAAGCTATCAAGGCTAATAGAACTGAGGGAACCACACTTTTTAAATAACAGAGGTATAAAAAAGTATATAAATACAAATGGACAGAGTCACGTATTATAGAACATACTAGAGGCCCAGTGCACAAAATTCGTGCACGGGGCGGGGGGGGGGGGGGGTTGTCCCTCAGCCCAGCCTGCACCCTCTCCAATCTGGGACCCCTCAAGGGGTGTCCAACTGCCCGTTTAGGTCCAATCCCACCAAGCTGTCGGACATCCCTCTCACAATCCAGAACTGCTGGCTCTCAACTGCTTGCCTGCCTACCTGCCTGATTGCCCTAACTGCTTCTGTGTGCCAGCCTGATCACCCCCTAATCACTTCCCTGCCAGCCTGATCGATGCCTAACTGCTCCCCTGCCATCCCGATTGCCCCCAACTGTCCTCCCCTGCAGGCCTGGTTGCCCCCAACTGTCCTCCCCTGCAGGCCTGGTTGCCCCCAACTGCCCTCCCCTGCCGGCCTGGTCGCTCCCAACTGCCCTCCCCTGCAGGCCTGATCACTCCCAACTGCCCTCCCCTGCAGGCCTGGTCCCTCCCAACTGCCCTCCCCTGCAGGCCTGGTCCCTCCCAACTGCCCTCCCCTGCAGGCCTGATCACTCCCAACTGCCCTCCCCTGCAGGCCTGGTCACCCCCAACTGCCCTCCCCTGCAGGCCTAGTCGCCCCCAACTGCCCTCCCTTGCAGGCCTGGTCCTTCCCAAATGCCTTCCCCTGCAGGCCTGGTCCCTCCCAACTACCCTCCCCTGCTGGCCTGATCACCCACAACTGCCCTCCTCTGCCGGCCATCTTGTGTCCACATGGGGGCAGCCATCTTTGATCACATGGGGGCGGCCATCTTGTGTGTTGGAGTGACAGTCAATTTGCATATTACTCTTTTATTAGATAGGATGTCCCCACCCAGGTTAAAAAACTGAACTGTCAGCATTCCAGAAGCACCCTCCCCACCATGCCCTCCTTCCTGATCATGTGCCCTCCTCCCACCCCTCGTGAACATTGTCCTGGATGGATCCTAATACACAAGAGCTGCGCATTCTCTGGGGCAGCAGTTCTCAGTGTGGTCCAACTCTTGGAGGGGGGAAAGGATCTTGAGACCCCTGGGAATCTCTAGATGACTTCAGAGGGTCCACAAAGTCGAAACTATTTTCATAATAGTTTTAAGATGTGATTTGCCTTTTTCACTGTTGAAAAAAAGTGAAACATCTGGGTGGGTTCAAGATGACATGATAAAGGCAGCAGCATCAACTTGTATTAACAATCACCGCCACACTCTGAAGAAAATATGCCAGGTTCGTGCTAAAATGTTTTTTTGAAGCAGTAAAAATATTAATTTTATTAAATCTCTTCTTTAGGATGTACAAATTGCCAGTTATAAAAACAGTCTTGGGGATATAAAATACAGCATAGAGAATATAGTCAATAATACTATAATAATTATGTGTGGTGTCAGATGGGTACTAGACTTACCAGGGTGATCACTTTGTAAGTTACATACATGTATAATCCCTATGTTGTATAATCACTGTGTTTAAGTTTTTTTAAATCTCCGCTCTTGAGTAGACACCTTTTCAATATTCTGTGTGACAAAATAGGCAAGTACACATAAAGCACTTCTGCCACACACCACGGTACAAAGGTTGCCTGGAGAAAGGCACTTGGGCAATTGTTTGCCTTTGAGCTGCATGACCACAGCGGCTTTTTTCTGAAGGAGTGACAGTCAGACAAACTACGGTTATTCATACTTGAGTATCTGGCGGATAAGTCAGCCTATCACTTCAAGAAAAACAACTGAGGGTTTGGGTGCCAGTGGAAAAATTAGGGCTTTCAAGTGAAAATGACAATTTCAGAAAACTTGTATCTGCCACTCCATGCTTGACAGCTTCCCAATACTTGAACACTTTTCTGATGAGGTTGGTAGTGAAGTTAAAGAATGTGACAGTTTAATATTGTATAATGAAATGAGTAAACCAGTATTTTGCAAATTATCAATGTATGATATTACAAAATCATGCGTGAGTAAAAATCTACTCAACATGTAAAGTAAACTAAAAGATTTTAATGTAACAAAATAATTAAGTTTATTGATATGGTTTCAGATTTCACATTGCCACCCACTTTTAATAAATTACCATTTGTAGTTTTAGTTGAGTATCAAAGAAAAGTATCTGCAATTATTTGAGAAAGTTATTAAAATACTCCTCCTTCTTCCAACTACATATTGGTGTGAGGTCACATTTTCTTTGTATACTTCAACCAAAAACAACATACCACAACAGATGAATACAAAAGTAGATAGGTCTGAGACTCCAGCTATCTTCTACAAAGGTTGACATTAAATAGACTCGCAAACTATAAAACAATGCCACTCTTCCCACTAGTTTTTTAAGTTATTTTTCATAAAAAAATAACACATAATGGGCTTTCCGTAAATAAATATTTTTAAATTTCTATATTTTTAATATGGTAGCTATCTATAGATATGATCCACATAAACAAAAGTTCTTTGAGGTCAATAATTTCTACAAGTGTACAGTGAGATCAAAAGGTTTGAGGAACTGCTACCCTAAGGTATAAATCTAGTAGTGAAACTACTGGATCACAAAGTATCTTGTCTTCGGCTTCACTAGATACTGCCAAACTTCTTCCTGCTGTGGTTGTACCAATTTACACTCTCACCAATAATTAGTTATATATTCTGAATATAAGTCCTTCGTCTGTTATATGTGTTCTAAATATTTTTTCCAATATATTTTTTTAATATATTATTTTTTTGTCCTCACCCAAGAATATGTTTTTATTGGTTTGAGAGAGAGAGGAAGAGAGTGAAACCTCAATGTGAGAGAGAAGCACTGACATTGATCGGTTGCCTCTTGTATTCGCCCAACCGGGGATCGAACCTGCAACCCAGGTATGTGCCCTGACCAGGAGTCAAACCCGCAACCCTTTCCCAATCTATTTTCCCCAATCTTTTTAGTGAATAGAAGTTCATCAAGAGTAGTCAAATTTATCAATCATTTCCTTTATGGTCAGTACTTCTGTGTCTCATTTATGAAGTCTCTCCATATTCCTAACTCTATATTCTCCAATCCTCCCAAACATTTTATTGCTCTGCTTTTCACAGTGAGATCCACGGGCACTGCAGGCTATCCGTTATTTAGGATACCTGCGGGCTTCTGTTTGCAGTAAGGAACACAACCACTCTTCTCTGAGTCTTCATATGTCTCATTCAGGAGTCATTCTGTATTGCTATTGAGTTTCTATCCGAATCTCTCGATTCAGCTTAAGAGATAGAAGGTGTGGATTCAAGTATTTCAATAGAAGATCAAAAACAAGAGGCCTTACTTTTTCAACGGACTTTTGATACGTAAAGCCATCACCCATCTCTTTACAATATTACAATGTACTGGAAAGCCCTTCATGCTGCCACAACAATGTTTTCAAGAAAGCTGAATTGATGTTTTGTTTTAAGACAGAACTGAAAGCACTCTGGGAAATTTTCTAGGTCTACAGAACTTCAGTATGTATTTCTCAGCAAAAGGTAAGTCCAAATCAGAGTGTAGTGTGGCTGAATACATTGGTTTTCCTTACTTTCCTTTATTCGCCCCTGAATACTCCTCAATAGGAAAAGCGCTGTCCTATCCACCATGGGAACTAGAAAAGACATTCCTGTCACATATTTGTCACCCTCTGAGATCCCAGTATCTTTCTAGAATGTAAGTTATTTCTTTAGCAAGACTAAATAAGTAAATATCCATGCCCAAATACCTGTTTACACATGAACTTACCTACCTGCTACTTTTAATGTCTGGCATAATATTTCTCCAACTAGAGATGATTATTCATTAATGATCATGAAATTAACGAGTCATGAAATCAATTAGGTGAATTATACTCAGTATTTTTAAAATATGAACTACAAAGGAATATAATCCTATATAATAAAAGGGAAATATGCAAATTGTCCCCTAGACCGGGAGTTCTACCAGAGTTCGACCAGGAGTTGGGGCCGGCCCATGAACCACCTGGGGCTCCTCCCCCTGAGCTGTCAGGGCAGGCCAGCCAGACCCCACCCATGCACAAATTCGGGCACCAGGCCTCTAGTGGAAAATATCGGAATGCCTGTACATGGTGAGGGTAAGTATTGTTTCATGAAATTCTTTTCCAATTAAACAAGTGTGTATATGTGTGTCTAAATGTAAAATGTATTTTTTTAACATGGGCTTCTGTCAAACATTTAAAAGGTACTAGTCTGATATGTTTTAGTGAGCATACAATCTGGGGAATTTTCTTCCCAACAACTCTCTCTTATCCTGGGAAATACCCACCCACTACCAACCATATGGGTAAACACACATGTTGCCATGTTTCTACATGACCACCACCTCCATGACCCCCACCTTCCTGACCTCTCTAATCAGTGACACATGACCAATAATGATCTGATGAGTTCCTTGGCCACAACTTGACATCCAGAGGCAGAAGCTACAACATAAAATGTTGCGGTCATGTTTCCAGCCATGTGGGAAAATGGTCTGCCATAGAAGGAATGAAGCCAACATACAGAAAGAGATGGAGATGAAAGACAGAGAGAGTTCTGGCCTTGTTCAGGCCAACTGCGATACTGCCCTTCCTATAGTCTGGTGGCCAAGTCTTTCTTAGATTCTGTAAGTCATTAAGTCTCTGTTTGCTAAGTTAGTTTGATAGGTTTCTGATACTTTTAGTCCAGTAGATAGACATGTAATGCCTGCATTTCTCCTAAAGTCTTGGGGGCTGAAGTGATGAATTGAAAACTTAAATCCCAATGAATAATGAACTGGGTTCTTACCCTAAACTTCACTCTACCATGTATCATTTAAGAGGGAAAATTAGTGCAACTCATAAAAAGCTACAAATATAAAAAGGGTCCGACCGTTGTGACACAGTGGTTGAGCATCAACCTAGGAACCAGGAGGTCATGGTTTGGTGCACGTGCCCAGGTTGTGGGCTCAATCTCCAGTAGGGGGCATGCAGGAAGCAGCCAATCAATGATTCTCTCTCATCATTGATGTTTCTGTCTCTCTCTTCCTCCCTCTCTGAAATCAACAAAAATATATTTATATTTATATATATACATACATATATACAAATACACACACACACACACACACACACCTAAAAAGACTGTTATTGAAATTCAGCTCTGGTCTTCACCACCAAACTGAAATGAAGGACACTTTGGGATAAACATGGTAACTAGAGGGAGGACCCTCAAAGCCTCTTCAGCAAAGTCATATATGTACCATTTATAATATTTTGCCTGTCTTTGGCCTGAAATACAACCATTTAGACACATTATAGTAGAAGGTACAGCACAGACTTAAGTCAAAAGGGTATTTGTTCACTCTTTAAAGCTAATCCAAAATCATTCCATCAAGTTCTTAAGCCCTGGTAAATGGAATGAGGGCAAGATCACCTGATTATAACCATGTATATGCCGAGTATGATTAAAGGACTTAAACACAGAAATTGAGAATGAAGAATGAATGGCTGAGAGCAAAACCTGGAGCTGACAGAGGTGAAAACGATCCAAGCCAAGAAATAGGAAAACTGAATGCAGCTTTTAAGTTTAAGAGAAACTGCTTTTAAGAACACAAATATAGCTCTTCCTATATCTGCTTGACTGAAAGCTAGTTAGCCCTTAAAATTTATAATCCAACTGCCTTTGTGTATACTTGAATATTTCATGCAGAACACTGCAGAAACCGACCCATTTACACATGTAGTTTGCTCAGCTTTGGAAGTAACTACCGAGAGAGACAAATTTGCAAGGTGCAAGGTAGGTCTATAAAGGCATTCCGTGAATGGTTTACTGTTTTTTTTCTGGCAAAGTGATCTCTTTTATATAATGGAACTTGTGATTATTCTGATCAATTCTGCATTCCCCATCAATTCGGCTTGACTTGGAGTCTGCCCAACTTATCAGGAGTTTCAGAAAGGCTCTCCAGGTTCGCAGCTCAATGGAAGGCCAGCAAACATGTGACTTGCTTGCCATCAGCTCTCTGAAAATATATGCCAAGAAGTTAAAGGTTATTTGCAGAGCTTTTATAACAAAAGTAATATTGGATTTTCTCAGTCCAAAACTTCTTAAGACAATGCCTCATGAGAAATCTGGTGCTAAAAATCACAATGTGATTTGCTTTTGATCTTTATACTTCAACTTCTCAGGGACAGGCAGCATTATTCTGAAAGGTTTGAAAGTGGCCACAGTTGTCATTTTTCAGACAAATGGGAGGTCATATAAAAAAGGGGTTCTTCATAAACGTTTCCAGAAGACTGAGACCAAATCTGGGCTGTCCATGAATCTATCTGTGACATTCTTAGACTTTTACATGGCTGAACACAGCACTGGGTACATTTGACCCTGGAATAAGTCTCCCCTACTAGATCCTAAACTCCTGCAGGGCTGGTTCCAGCACAGGGCTTTGCAAAGGGGAGATGCTCAGGAAAGTCTCCTGGGATGAGAACTGTAACCTCTGTGTAAGGAGGTGTCCTTTTAAAAGAAAGAGCACACTGGTCTGAGTCTGGGGATATGGGACCTTGTCCCTGCATTGACTAGAGTTTCACTTTCCTTATGAAGGGCTGTCCTCTATCTTTAAAAAATAAAAACTGTGTATGAAAACTGAATGATCCGTAAGGTTCATTGTGTGCTGCCATTTTGATTCTAAGTAAGAAATAACAAGGCTCCTATTTTTTATTGGTTTACTAATGTCAGAGTCAATCAAGAAGTTGCCCTTTGGTGATCTACACGTTCCTGCTGTGAGCAACATGCCTGGTCACTAAGCTGGCTCTGCTGACTGAGGCTTTCTGTGCAGATGTGAACGCGAGAGGCACAGAAGACCGTAACGCTGGATGTTCCTGGCCCAGTGAAGCGGGCAGTGGAGCAGAAGTCCAAAGACAAGGACTCCAGCCTCGGCTCTACTGCTTACTAGCTGTGTGTCCTGCGTCATACTCTCTCAGAATTCCGTTTTCCCATGTATGAAGGGGAAGGGCAATACCTCACATGGTGGCTGCAGCTGTGGGTGTTAAATAAAATAATGGTCCTGTGAAAGCTTACACCCTGCAAGGCACCAGCCATACAAACCCCGGAGGTATGGCTGTTTGCAACACAAAGCCAAAATGGTGTTGTTTAATAAACTCTGCAGAGTTCAAATAAAAAGCAAATGCTTGAATGAAGGGTGAAAATGAAAATTCTACTTTGTTTTCCGTTCAAATTATATCCACCATGGAACAGACAGCGCCACAATTACTTAAGAGTTAAAATCTAAGCCCCACTTGATGTTTCCACTGGTCCACCACTGACTTCAGTTATCTAACATCTGTCCTCTACCCTCACTGCTACTTGTTTACAATTACGGACAGCCTCTTCCACAGAAACTCCACTGCTGTTAAATGACAAACTGGGACACATGTTGTTGTTGTTTTAACTTACAGCAGGGCTGGGCAGACCCCTGCGGCCATTCCTGTAAGATGTGGGCGTGGGCTTCCCCCAAGGGCAGTGCTGGGGAAGCCCCCCACGAGTGTGCACCCTGCATGGGCCACTCCCTCACTGCAAAGGCGCTCTGCTCCCGCCGCAGACCTAGACTTTTGGGACTTCGCTGCACAGCAGAAGCAAGAGGCTGGAAGGGTAGCTGCTACTGGCTCCTTATTCTTTGTCACTCACAGAAAGCGAAGGATGGTGAGAAGGCCATGACTCCTTTTCTTTGTTAAAGCAGATTTTATGTACTAATCTCTACGGTGATTTTAAAAACCACAAGTATTGTCTTTTAAAGGCAAAAGCATTTTATACCAATTAGGGAAATAAAATACAAAAGAAACAGCTCTTTTGGTTCATTTGAAGTTATGCAGTAGAACACGTTTCCTTCACCCCAGATGCACTTCTTTCCTTGGTTGTAATTTAGTCAACTACTGTATGATGCTCGCTTGCTGAAGTTGCTAATATAGCTAACTTCTGATGCTCACAGCTTCACTTATTTTTGAATGCCCACTATATACCAAAGTGCAGTGTAAGAAAGCAGTTTATTATATGTGCCCTTTTTAATATTTAGGGTTTTAACACATTTTCTGTCAAGGGTAAGCTAAAATCAACATTTATGTGAATTTCCTAAACATACACCTCAAAATCAGGGGGGCTAGCTCAGGTGGGGCATTGAGCAGAAAGTTAAGGTGTGAGTAATTTACTGTGGGTAGTCCACACAACTCTAAATGCTTCCCAACTATTCTTAATGTCACACTGGAAAACCAGCTTGGAGTCACAAACAGAAAACCACATCACCTACAGCCTGAAGTATTCCCAAACCATCTATGCAACTATAAGTCATGGAAAGTAATTGTTCTTTTCCATTTTTTTAATAACTGCCTGAAAATAAGCAAGAAGTAGGCAAGTGAGAAAGACAACTAATTTATATAACCAGTTATATTTTATCAAGTGGCTCAACTCTTCCCCAAGAAAATTCTGATTTCTAACTAACAGAACATCCTTTCTTTCATGTTGGTTTTGTCTCTTCCAGTTAACACAAAACCATTACGATCATTTGGCCTCTCAATTTTATGTAGCTTTCAGAGTTTTAATGAAGGACAGGATCATCATGTTAATAAATCCTTCCCATTGAGCTTGTGAGTATAGACTTATGCTAGATTTTTCAAAAGGCCCTCTCTGAGGCAAGGGAGTGGGTGACCTTGTCGTCTAAGAGTTCCCAAATGCAAAAAGATTGTATCTGATTTTAATGCACAGATGTCTTGACTGAAAAAGAAATTCATAAATCATCATCCCACACATTTTAGGTGGGAGAGGAAGTAACAGAATTGAACAATTAACAATTACTGAAGAAATTATTTAATATAAGGAGAAGAGAAACAAAACAGTGTTTAGAAGGCCTGAATTTCAGTCATTTCTCCACTTGCTAACTTTTTAATTCTCTGGACTCATGTTAGCTCATTTCTATTAGGAATAGCGACAGTTCTGCTCATTACACATGTTTCTTACTGGGGATTATATATGAAAAGTCAAGGAAAAGTACATTACAATTATTTTAAAAAAGGGGGGGAGGGGGAAGCTACCCCAGTATTCCTGACATGAATGGATTTCTCTGCATGGCATTTATTCAAGTGTGGCTGAAGATGATCAAAGCCAATAGCAGGCCTTCGGCAGTTCTGCAAGAATCTCTGAAGTGGGTCTGCTATCACTGCTGCAGGGGGTGACGTCAGGCTGTTGTTTACAGAAGAAGAAAGGCTGCCAATTTCCACCGAGCAGAAGACCGCAGTGGCCAGCCTCCCTTGGCTGTGAGTGAGCAAGAATGGACTCTTTATGTGTGGCATGTGTGCACACGCAACGGCTCACGTGCAGGGGCACCAAAACCAGAAAACTGCTTTGTGTGCACGCACCAGCCCACACTTTGGGGCTTCTGTTTTCACTAAGAAGACTAATGAAAATTGATCAAAATGCAACTTTCACTTTGGTTACTCTGAAGGAAAAAGTAAAAAAATGCCACTCAGAAATTTCATCCTCAGTTGGAGGTTTGAAAGCATTTTGAAAGTAGAACAGTCCATTCCTCTAGTTTCTACAGGCTCCTCCTTAAGTTTTACAAACATTCACTAACAAAAAGAATTATGGAAGATGTGCTTCAAAGCACAAAATATATTCAGACTGCAGTAGCCAAGTTTTACAGGAACAACCTCATTTTCAGAGTGGTTGGAGTTGCTTCCTCCTATAAGTTCAGGAAGTACTCACTCAAGTTTTAACATACTCTAACTTGAATCCACTTCGGGGAGTTATTTTGTTAAGTTTATGACTATAAAGGAAAAAAAAATCTGGCTTATTAACATATGCCCATTCATGAAATTTCCTGGCAGAAAGCAACCTTATATTAAATCAAATTTAGAAGAGCAAAAAGAAAATAGGGGCTGCATTCATTATAGTCTTTCTTCAACTATCCATCACCTTCTGGGACAGCGGTCAAATCAGGAATAATATGGGAACAGATCATGTTTATAACTGGCACTGAAACTTTACTTCAGACAATAAATCTAGTGTAAATCCTACCATTGGAACACTGAAGAAGAGACATGGCAAATATTTTTGGTACCTAAAAATGCATTTCCTTTAGTCCTGTTGTAAGTATATCTGAAAAGGAAGAAACTGTGGCCCAGAAATAAGGTGAAGCGAGGAAGAACCCTCAGTTCTGTTTTTGGCTCTGTGGCTGATTACAATATAATCCTAGGTCAAATATTTACCCAAGATGTGCCTTATTCTTTTGTATCAGAGAAATGGGGGTGTCAATAGCAAATATTATTTTTCAATTTTTAGGAGAACATAGGAAAAAAAGATAATAAGGGAAAAATCTTTAGGCAACATTACATTACATGTACATTACAGGAATTAGAAAATAATAGAAACATGGGCTGGGAATCCAGCCCAATATTGGCCAACTCCTTGAGAGCTGGGGAGGAAAACGTGCTAAACAAGTAGGAAGTGTTATTAACACTTCCTTCATTTTATAGTGAGACATAACAGTAGCATGAAAAACATGGCACCAGTTCAACTTTTCCAGGGCCAGTTCCAGCAAGTAACATTGGCCACATCTTCTTAAACATATCAAGAAACCTTTTTTAAAAATATGTTTTTATTGATTTTTAGAGAGAGAGATAGAAACATTGATGAGAGAGAAACATCATCAATTGGCTGCTCCTACATGCCCCCTACCGGGGACCAAGCCCAAAATCCATGTGCCCTGACCTAAAATCGAACCAATGAATAACCTCTCGGTTCATAAGTCAATGTTCAACAGCTGAGCCACACCGGCCGGGCCTAAATTAACCCCAACAGAAAATGTTCCCATATTGCTCTTACAATTCTTAAGTACTGCAAAAAAACAAAACCAAAAATCCATCACCTTGCCCTAGCTGGTTTGTTCAGTGGATAGAGCGTCAGCCGTTGGACTGAAGGGTCCCAGGTTCGATTCCAGTCAAGGGCACATGCCCAGGTTGCAGGCTCCATCCCCCGTAGGGGGTATGTAGGAGGGAGCTAATCAATGATTCTCTCATCACTGATGTTTCTGTCTCTCTCTCCCTCTCCCTTCCTCTCTGAAATCAATTAAATAAATAAATAAATAAAAATAAAAACATCTTAAAAAAAAGATCGTGCACTTACCACTTAGTAGTCACTATGTTAGTGATAACATGCGACATGAGTTACAGTGGAACTCGACAACGGTGCTGAGAACACAGGAGTGTCCCCGTACCACAGGGTTTTATGGCTAAGTTAGGAAAAAATGAACTGCATCACTGTCAAGAGTCCATGACTTGGTCCCCAATCAAACTAAATTTATGGCTAATTACTGACAAATTTTCTGACAATCAAAATTTTCTACCATAATGCAATTCTAATAATACCCTCAAACTTCCCTTTGTTTTTGCCCAACTGTAATTTTTTTAAATTATTTCTCAAAACTCAAGTTAACCAGTAAGTATCCCCAAATGCTTCAACTCAATCACATAGCATAGTTAAAGATGCACACATTGAGTGGCACAATGCTTACTATGGCAAAATGGGACTCGTGGCCCTAAAACTTCCCCATATTTTGGTCTTTCAGAAAATCATTCTCCGAGTATAATCGCTTTTCCAAATAATTTTTTAAAAGCTACTGTAAACATATTATTGTTTGTCAAAATAAGAACTCCTTATGGAAAATGAAAACAACAAATGACCTGGGACAAAAACAGTTTGCCCTTAGAATCCATTCCTCACAAGTTTAGATCCCGCCCATAAGAAGCTCCAAGACAGAACACAGGAGCGATAAAATCGAGGAAGAAGACAAAGCTCGGGCAATTACGCTATCATTACAGTATTAAGTCCTGGGTAATGAGAGGCAGATAATGTACTCCTCTTCAGCCTACTCACTTGGACTTTTGTTCCATTCTCTCAAGGAGACTAAAAATTAAGGATACTACTGTAACATTTCTCAGTAGAAAGGTAAAAAAGAATCTGAGTCAGTCTGACTGCTTAGCCTTGATGGGTTTTTCACCTAACTAACTGATTGAGTGTCTGAGGACAGAAATACATTTCCGATTCAACTGCTAATCCCAGCAATCAGTTTGACCAACTGTATAGCCATGAACAAATATTTCCGATGCATGACTGTTCACATCATGGCAAAGCCAGCCTTATTCTAGTTAGGAAATTAAATTTTAGTTTGAGCTTTTGAATCTTGATCTTTGTTTTCTTTTCATTTCTTTTTTTAACATTGGGTAGTGGAAATAAAAATAAAATCTGGTAGTAGATGGGAAACAACAGCCATTTCACTTTTCATTGCAGCCTCTGAGCCATTAGCAGCAAACCTTAGCTAAACAGTAAAAGCATTTGTTACAGAGCAAAGGGAAGCTTGTCCACAAAACTTTTCTGCGAGATTCTAAAATTAAAAATTTGTTCAGATCGTATGTCACCATTTTAAGGGTGACCAATAGCACTTCAAGGAAACACAACGCAAATTTCAAAATTTCCCCCCCAAAACTAACATTTTTAACTATAGCCATGGTGTCCCTCCTCTGGCTTCTTTAATAAAATTACTATTTACTTTAGAGTTCTGCTTTCATTGTGCTACTTTATAATTTAATGTTTACAGAACCTTCATTTGAGATGTCTAAGACACATCAACACACACTTAAATAGTTCCTTTAAAAAGCCTCCCTCTGACTGAATGACTCGTGCCAGCAGAAGCATGAAGTATGGATGGAACCACTGAAAATCTATGTATTTTCAGTATTCACGGAGCTTAATAGATCAATAGATGCCTGTCAATACTAAATACAAAAACTTAACGACAAAGTGAAAAAACTGTAACTGAAAAAGTACAAGCCAAGGTTCAGTATCTTACACGTCAACAGAGACTCCAGACTTTTCAGCCTTCTATTCCCTTGCAAAAGGTTGGTAGGAATAAAATATTCTACGTAAGGGGTCAGGGAGGCTCGATTGCTCTCCTTCAAGAGTGATCCTGTTGTTCCGATGGAGTTTTTTTGTTTTTTTTGTTTTTTTGTTAATGCGAAGATCTTCCCATGTGATAGTGACAATTTTGCAGGTGTTTCAGGGGTGCTTTAGAAATCCCACAGGGAAGGAAAGAAGACAATCCTTCTCTACATATTTCGACAAGGGCATGCCTGAACAAAGACCCTAGAGTGTTCACACATCCTGGAAAACACGTCTTTGGAAGATGACTTTCTCATGGTACGTGAGAGAGGGTTCAAGACCAAACAATAATAATAAAAGAAAATACTTGCTGGTAAAATACACACAATTCTTTTTAGAAAGCAAGTTCTGGAGAAACCAGGGCAGCTAAACTACCATATAAGCCCAGATTTCCCCAAAGTATCAAAAGCCTGGTGCATCCTGGACAACTAAGATACTACACTCCAAATAGAGCATTTTACTCTGCTACTTTTCCGCAGGGCATGGTGCAATTTTCTTTTAATAAAAGGAGAACAATCTATTTTGACTCTTGTTTTTACGGAGAGTTAAATTAAAGAGATTTTTGTTCACATTTGATCTGGAGTGTGATAAATATGTATACACTGTTGACAGTTTTTCTTTGGTGGCTTTGGAATAATATAAAGTGAAGTTGAAATACATAAGAAATAATAAGATGGGCCAAGATACGTTAATGGACAGTATATGACCAATTGCAAAGTATACATAAAATGCTATGCCCTAGATACTGAGGTGAGAGGACAGGTAGAAGACCAGTTAAGGAAAAGTCACATATATGCTTACTAGTATGGAGTGTGGCAGTGTCAAAGGAAGACAAAATTTTCTATAAGATGGAAAGGAGAAAAGAAAAAAACAGAAATTAGCATTTATTAAATTATCAGCTGTGTGTTTGTTGCTTAACCTATTGTATATCAGTTAATAATCACAGATTTAGATATCACTGTTCCCATTTTACAGCAAAGAAAACTGGGCTTAGAGAGGAATAATGAACAGTTAGTGGTAATGTCCATTCCTACCTTCCTCTCCCTAAGTTAAACTCATTCCCAGGTTACAGGTCCAGATAGGGGCAGAGCTGTCCAATCAGACAGTAAGACTGAGAGCACACCCTGTGGAGAGATTTCCGACTTCCCCTGTGCACCATATTATATGAATGTGAAGCAGCTTGAGGAAGGAGCCAGAACAGAAGGTGGAAGCCAGCAAGGAGTCGGGCACAGCAGAAAGATTCTAAGAACCTGAGCCACAGGTGTGACCAACCCTGAACCCTGCCCTACCTCTGCACTTGTGAAATGATAAATTTCCTGATGATTCCAGCAAGCTTGAGGGTGGTTTCTGAAAATACTCTAACTGATAAAGGAATGTAACTTCTCCAAGGTCACCCACAGTAAGTGGCAGAGCAAGTATATGAACCAACAACATTCTGCTCGAAACTGAGCTTTTTCCAGTAAACCACGCTGTGACATGAACATTGATGAATGTTTTTCTCATACCATCATGCAATGTTAGCGCTAGAAAGGATCTTACCTCATCATAATAACAAAACACATTTATACCTCATAAAAATGAAGTAGTGGCCTTTGCAAACACAGAGAAGAAACACACCTTTAGCAAAAACTCCCAGAATTTTATATTCTGCAGAACTTCTCACTTCATATGCATCTGATTTTTAGTAGAATATGAATTCACATCCTTTAAAATGGAATTGAGCTCTTGAAAATCATTCCAAGTTATTATTAATTGTCTTAGGTGGGATAATGGTATTGTGGTTACATAGGAGAATGTCCTTATTCTCAGGAGATGCAGAGTGAAGTATTTAATGGTAAGACTTATGATACATGAAACTTATTTTCACAGGATACAAAAAGTAAGTATGAGAGAAAGAAAGGGAGAGAGCCATAAAGAAAATACAGCAAAAGGTTAGCAATTACTAAATCTAAGTATAGGGAATATGGGTGTTTGTTGAATTATTCTTTCAAGTTTCCTAAATGTTCAAAAAGGAAGTTTGGGAATGACGGAATATGGTGTGGGACACAGCACTACCGAGTATAATGTGGCTATCCATTAGAATAACCTGGCATTTTGAAAAATATTGAAGCCAGGGTCTCACCCCAAATTTTGGCCTGGGCACAGGTGATTCTAATGTATTGATCACACCGGTATGGTAGAACTTGAATTTTAAAGTCACAACTCATTAATACTCTGATAGTCCATCCCAACTCCATGAAGACAAACCTGAAAATTTCTGTAGACTATGTTTTATTTGTGAAAAATTGCCAGTGTTTTAAACTTAACATAAGGATTAATTCTAACAATAAAGAAACTTCCCTGAAACATACATTGGGTGACATAGGAAATATTCAATTAATATTAACCATCACTTTAATAAACCTATTTAAGTCTCCTGGTGCTATGCTCAAGACCATGAGGGCAAGAAAAATAGAGCAGACTTAATTTTTCCCTAAACAAATCTATTCATAGAGTCTATGTTCCAACATGCCAAAATTTAAATTATAAAAATGCAAAAAAAGGAACAATATTTAAGGAAAAGCATTAAGCCACTTAAGCTCTCTTTTAAAAACAAAAGTCTTACTAAATCATGCTCTTTATCCCATGCCAAAGATGAGTCATAATCTGTTAAACTATAAGGAAAGGAGGATTCCTTGAAAAACACACAACTCTAATTCTCCAAATTCAAATTTGTGCAAATTACTTAAAGATACTCCAGTGAGCCGTACATACGGAAAAAAGCTCTCTAAGGCACTATATCTAAATTTCAGCTCACGCACAGGCCTCCTCAGTTCTATTTGTTTTTCTTAAAATATGTGTGTCTGGGGTATGGGGTAGAGGTGAATAAAGAGTAGATGAAATAGAGAAATAAAAATAAATGACAAACTTTAAAAATATAATTCTTATAATAGAGATTTCATCTTGGAAATATACTTTACACCCATGTAGCTTAAAAAAAAGTTTTACTGATATACAATAAATGTATATATTTAAAATGTATAATTTGCTAAGTTTTGTCATATGTATGTATACACCTTTGAAACCATCACAGTAATCAAGATAATGAATATAACTATCCTAGGTGGCCTTCTTTTTTTTTAAATCCTCACCTGAGGATATGTTTATTGATTTTAGAGAGAGAGGAAGGGAGAGAGAAATATCAACATCGATTGGTTGCCTCCTGTAAGCGCCCCAACCAGGGATCAAGCCCGAAACTTTTTAGTGTGTGGGACAACGCGCCAACCAACTGAGCCACCCAGCCAGGGTTCCTAGATGGCCTTTGGAATCAAACAGATGGGTCATAGCACAGATTCAGTTTTCAGGGGGAAAAATTCTTGATAGACATTGTTACATTAAAAAAAAACAACCAAAAAAAAAAAACCAGCAAAAAAGTCTCCACAGAAGTGTCCTAATACTTTTATCAATAGTTAAAATAAACATTGAAGCTTTGGATTTTTTCCCCCTAATTGAAATTTAAGAGAGAAGGATATGTTGTGTTATTTTATCTTAGATTTAGGTCCACATAAACAAATAAAGGCACTCCAAAAACAAAGGCAATCTTAATATTTTCAAACATCCAGGAAAATAAAAATAGAAGCCACAGTCACACTGCATTATGTTTGAGAACTTTTAAACACACACATTAGGGATTTGGCTATTCCAAAGCAAAATAATTTAGAAAGATTATACCTACATATTATGGCAATATGTAGACTTCCTAAATTTGTAATATTAAGCCTGTAGCACTCCCATTTCACAGGCAGGTAGGGCTACTCCAGGCAAAACTGAAGGGAAAAAAAAAAGTGTGTCGTGTCTTCAGTAATTGTTGAAGGCTCCATCTCCACTTCTTTCCTACCCTTTCAGTGTTTCTTCCATTTAGGGCCCTCACCGATGTATCAGGCTTCCCAAAGTTATGAAGTGACTCCTGTCCTCAGAACCTCATCCATGTCAAAGGTAGGTCTATATATTGTGTTCTCAGGTGCAGTTTCTGCTTAGGTAGCTAGCTAGGGAATGTAACAAATGGCTAGGATGTGTGCTCCATTCCCTTCCCTTCCCTTCCCCTCCCCTCCCCTTCCTTGCTGAGCAGTTTTAGTAGCTAAAAGAGGGACTGTTCTACCCTGAGGTGCCTAAGGTACAGGAATACCTGCTAAGCATCTTTGCCCTAACTGAAAAGGAAAGATGGATTTACAGGAAGGCCACCCAGGATCCCCAGAGGGCAAGTCCAAGACAAAGTTTACTATAGTGGCCTACACCAGACTTCCCATCATACTAAATCCCATATTGTTTAATACAAGAGATTTCATTTTCACATGGAGATCTCCTGTCTCCCCAAATGGAATGTGAACACCATGTCTTATTAGTCTGTGATAGCCTCAAGGACTTGGGACATGTATTAAATATTTATTAATAAAAATCAAATAATTAATGAAAATCATTTTATCGTATCATTTCATATTAATGCTATTTTACTACAAAATACTTAGATTTATCTACTTTAATATATGAGGTAGAAATGTATACTATGAGTTTCATTTGTTTGTTTAGAAAATTACATAGCGTTACAATCATAGAAACAAAAGATTAGTTCTTTCTGTACACTGGACAAAAACAAAGTTAAGATGTTCTTGTTAATTGTGCAATATAGCTGAGATGACTACATTTCCATTGTGCAATTTGCAGTGTTACACTTTTTTCCCCAGACTCTGTTATAGAGAAAACAAAGCAAAGGGAGAAAACAACTTGAAAGTATAAAGAAAACCTAGTAAATAGTTCAGATCATGTCAGGTTTCCCAGGGTTCACCAATGAGGACGATTTCAGATTTCTGCTGGAAAAATCCAGTTACATTATCAGTTTTTAACATTTCAACTCAAACTCAAATGAAAATTGTCCATTCAAATGGAGTTTTGTTTCAAGATTTAGGATTCCTTTATATCAAGTCAAAGGGCATAAATTCCATATAAAGAAACCTTACTTTTTTCCAGATCATTATTATACAATGTTTAGTTCTGACTAATCCAAATAGAAGATAATAAGTTCTATACACACCAAATTGTTTGAATGTAATTTCTACTAGAAAAGGAGTATCTGTCTCTTGTCTCCACTGCTCTATGTAAGTGCCTAATAAGAGTAGCTGGCACATAAGTGCTCAATACATTTCTGTTGAAGGAAGGAAGGAAGGAAGGAAGGAAGGAAGGAAGGAAGGAAGGAAGGAAGGAAGGGGACATAGGTGTGCAAAAAAAGACCACGCTTCATAGGTGTGCAAAAAGAGACCACGCTTCTTCCATGAGGCACAGATTTTATAAAGTACAATTTCTGGAAAATCTCTTATTTAATCAACTCCAAAACACAGTTTATCTAATCTTATATTTGAATTGTTTAAATAAAAAGTAACAGTGGACTGTTTTCTAAATCAAAAGGATTCATTTTGTTTACTCAAATTGAAAGTTTTTCTACTACTGAAGTCTGAATAATATCAGGTATTTTGAGAAACTATACAACATTCTCTCCAAATCAATGGATTTTGGTCCTTAGGAAAACATTTTACTCTAAAGATTTTTTTATGTAAACTTTTTTTGTTTAATAATACATATGCATTTACATACCCTTTGATTTCCTGGGTGAAAAGACCCCTTAAAAATCAAAACAAAAGTTAACTCAAAGGGATACATTTCATTTGCGCTGAAGCCATGGGAAGACAATAAAGCTGATGGTTACTTCACCAGGAACCATTAATCATTCAACAATGGTGAGCCCTGGAGAACCTCACAGTGGACTGGTCTGATGTTCAGTCTGGTTGCAAGGAGCTCAACACAACAAAGGAGCTGCTCCTCATGCCTAAGGCGATGTTCTCAGGCCAGCCGCCCCCCCACGTGGTCAGGTGGCCATGGTCACTGCTGAAACAGCCCGCAGGGCTCACCAGGGCCCTGGGCGTGCAGCAAAACAAAGGGTGGATGTTTGAGATGTTTCAAAGTCACATGGACAGAAAAAATTCTGTGGGTATCCCCCCATAACATAAACATGTCACAGTTTCCTCTTTTCCCACCTCACTTAAGCTAAAACTTGGTTTTAGATTTACAAAAATGGCCCCTTACGTTCTGTGTAGATTAGATGGTCGGGAGCTCATCTTTTGAGATGAGAAAGCAAATTTTCTGTATAGAAGGACTTTGCCTCAGCCTCATAAAAGCAGACTGAAATAAATAAAAACTGCTAACTTCATAGCTTATACAGAGGCAGAGGCAAAAGACAGCTAAAGGAAAAACCTACTGTGATCAAGGAAGAATACCAATGTGAAGAGAAGATAGAGCAAAATAAGAAAGATGCTGCTTAAAAACAAAAAGCAAACGCACGTGGAAATATTAAGAAAACTGAAAAACAATGGCAGAACAAAGGAAAGAGGGTGAAAACCAGGGAAAAAATTACATTAAAAGTGAGCTGTTTGGGTCATTTTATTTACTATGGTAAAAGTAAACATTCAATATAGAGTAATACATACCACCACACAAAACATTATAAACATCAATGTGGACTTTAAATTCAAAAGAGGAGAAGAAATCTATCATTCTAAGTTTCTGTTAGTTGAATGTTGAACAATAAGGGGAAAAGGACACTATATTTTTAAAGTTGCTTTTTGCTAAGCAACTTCGTATTAGAGGATAATTGCTCACTATACTCAATATTAGTTGAAATAAATATTTCTTTGTATGTCCACTTGTTTTGATAGGTCTTATTCTGAGGACACTAGAATTCAGTTCCATTTTAAAAAGTGAGTAACATCATGAAGCCGTGACAACTCTTCTGCTAATAACCAGAAAGAGATAAAGCTGAATTAAATGTACATAATGTGCTGGCTGTGGGCTTTTGACTTTTAAAGTCTGCTAACTCACTTTTAAGGACAAGAGAAGACTAGTTTCTTAATACACAGCCTTTTCAGACGTATCTTCACTCAAATTTTCAAATAAAAGATTAGCTAGATTAAATGAAATCCTACAACCTGATGTGTGCACATTACACTGCATTCCAGGCTCAAAATAAATGAATATAGCTAAAGAATCATTTGGAAATTTAGAAGTAAATAAAAAATTAATTTTTCTTTGAATATACTTCTAACGAAGTCTAATATGTCTGAACATTTTTTCCTGCAATGTGCAAGCAAGTTTTACAAGCTTTAACTTAATAAAATGTATTATCTCTTAGAAACATAAAGTTTGTTCGTACATCAACCCCTGCTATAACCCAGGATGTACTCAGCATTATCATTTTTTAAAAATATATTTTTTGTTATTGATTTCAGAGTAGAAGGGAGAGGGGGAGAGAGAGAGAAGCATCAATGATGAGCCCTAGCCTTTTGGCTCAGTGTATAGATTCAAGGGTCCTCAAACTACGGCCCACGGGCCACATATGGCCCACCGAGTACATTTATCCGGCCCGCCGGGTGCCGCTGCCTGTCCTGCTTAGCAGCCAACTCATCCTGGGCCCGCAGTGCGCATAGGAATTTGTTCATAGTTCATAGTTTTTTTTTTAACTATAGTCCGGCCCTCCAACGGTCTGAGGGACAGTGACCCCCTGTTTAAAAAGTTTGAGGACCCCTGGATCAGCTCGCGAACTGTAGGGTCCCAGGTTCGATTTCGGTCAAGGGCACATACCTTGGTTACAGGCTCGACCCCTGGCCCTGGTCAGGGCACATGTGGAAGGCAACCTATTGATGTGTCTCTTCACATTGATGTTTCTCTCTCTATATATATATATATATCTCCCTCCCTTCCACTCTAAAAATTAATGGAAAGACATATCCTTGAGTGAGGATTAAAAAAAAGAAGAAGAAAGAAACATCAATGATGAGAGAGAATCACTGATCGGCTGCCTCCTGTATTCCCTTTACTGGGGATCGAGCCCACAACCTGGGCATGTGCCCTGACAGGGATTTGAACCGTGTCTTCCTGGTCTATAGGTGGCTGCTCAACCACTGAACCATGCTAGCCGGGCTCAGTGTTATCATTTTAAATCCCATTCAATTAAACCAAAGTTCCTTGCCTCTTTAAAAGGTACCTTACACATTCTTGGGAACATATCAATTAAAAATCTCTTCAAATATAAAGTTAAAAGAAAAAATGCCCTTCAGACAAAAGATCTAAAAGGCCACAAGTTTTAAATGCTAATGTTTATATTTGCTTGCATTTTTGTCCTCCAATGCTTTCAAAAAGTACTTACAACGTACCCCTACAACATCCTCTGTGAATGAGGGTAGGGTAACTGCCTTCCCTCTTCCCACTGAAAGATGGATAAGAACTCCAAGAGCCATGGAGGTTAAGTGTAAAACTCAAGGTCACCTGCCAATAAGTAGCACTGCTCAGTCCATGGACCTCAATTTTAAGTTTATGTCAATAGAGAATATATATATTATTTTCCTCTATTTTTGA
This sequence comes from Plecotus auritus, assembly GCF_963455305.1. Lineage (NCBI taxonomy): Eukaryota > Metazoa > Chordata > Mammalia > Chiroptera > Vespertilionidae > Plecotus > Plecotus auritus. The sequence continues at coordinate 136,198,068 of NC_137782.1, read as the reverse complement.
TCACTGACAGATATAGCAGGTCCTCGAACAATGTAGTTTTATTCATCATCGTTTCATCTTATGGTAGGAAATTAACTCTTATTTTATATCAATTAGCCTATGGTAAATTTTACATTGATTTCATTTTGTCTTGCTTAAAGTCACAGAACCTATTGATGACGTTAAGTGGAGTCTTAGTATACAGTTATTCATTTTCCTAATGTTAGAAGACAACACAGAAATCACAAGCCTTAAAGTTTTTATCTACCTCATTCTTCTCTTCTTTCCAAATTTTTCATCAGAAACGTTGCTTTTTTATTTTTTTTAATATATTTTATTGATTTTTTACAGAGAGGAAGGGAGAGGGATAGAGAGTTAGAAACATCGATGAGAGAGAAACATCGATCAGCTGCCTCCTGCACACCTCCTACTGGGGGAATGTGCCCGCAACCAAGGTACATGCCCTTGACCGGAATCGAACCCGGGACCCTTCAGTCCACAGGCCGACGCTCTATCCACTGAGCCAAAACGGTTAGGGCAGAAACTATGCTTTTTTAAAAAGGTTGGATACATTATATAGGACTATAAAATACTAATACTCACATGTCTTCACAAAAATGTTAAATGAAAGGATGAGATAAGAAAGAGATGTGAGCTACAGAAACAGTCATGCTAAAATGTGCCAAGTGAAAAATAAATGACCTTACATCTTGCAGACCAGACACTTGTGTAGTTTCTAAGTGCCTATAAATTAATTTTTTTAAGTTTCATTTTTAGGCTGGCTGCTTAAAAGTATATGAACAACAAAGGGCAAGTTTTCTAAATTAATTGTTTTAGCCAATAAAAATGCAATATATTCAGCTAAAATCGGTAATTGGTGATTAGGTAAAACAAAGGATTATATATACAAGATTATCCAATTGTAGTATATAGTATACATATTTGAAAAGTTTTAACAATGTTAGGGAACACTAACACTTCTGAGTCAATCAGTATCCAGATTTCGTTACTGAGGATATCTCTTTTATACAAGATATTTTTGCATTTTATAATTTCAGGGGCATAATAAATTAAACTGGATTTTATTGACAAATAAAACAGAGTGATTCTATAAATGAAGCAGGTGCTAGGCCTCATCAATTTTGTTTATTTAAAATATATATATTCCCTAATTGTGTAATGCCTATTAAGTATGTGAAGTTTAAAGTGCTTTATTTACTAATTACATTTACCTCCTTTATGAGTCCTATTACACTATTTACTACAGCTATTTCTAAAGTTAATTATTTATTAAGATTATGCAAGAGAAAGAGTTTCATTCTTGAATGGGAAGAGAAACCAAGCTTTGGTCCTTAAGGAAAAGATGCCATTTTATTTTCACAGTGTTAGCTTAATAAATTCTCTTTATTATTATTAATTCTGAGGCCGATAATAACATCACAACATCATTTGGGACATGCAAAAATCTAATTTGTATAATTCACATTTATAGTAACATCCAACTTAGTAACAGGAAATTTGGGAGTTAGAACATCTTACAATAATAAATGGACATGTCAGGTATCAAAGGAAGATATCTGATATGTACTTTTCTGACTATTTTAAGTTTAATCTTTAAAATGAAAAATAGTTCCTTAATAAAGTATGTTATGCTGTAATTCCCCTCATTTGTTCTCTATTTACAAAAATAATAATTGAGAGCATAAAAATTCAATTTAACAATACAAATACTAGCATTCTCCACAATATTACTTACATGTCATTCACCTAACTCATAAATAACTTCGGAATAACATTATTTAATTCATTCCACAGCATTCATTAAGCTTCTTTATGTACCAGGCACCCTGGTAGATACTGGAGATTAAATTATGAATGAAACACTCATATATGTGTATATATATAGTATATATAGGCCCGCTGAACGAAATTCGTGCAAGGGGCTCAGCCCTCACAGCTGCGGCGGCTTGCCTTGGCCCTCACAGCCCTGGCTTCATCCGGAAGGTCGTCCAAAAGGACGTCCAGAAGGTCGTTCGGCTGTCCGGTCTAATTAACATATTACGCTTTTATTAAGTATATATTATAGATATATATATTTTTAATTAATTTCAGAGAGGAAGGGAGATGGAGAGAGAGATAAAAATATCAATGACGAAAGAGGATCATTGATTGGTTGCCTTCTGCATGCTCCTTACTGGGGATTGAGCCCACAATCCAGGCATGTGCCCTGACCCAGAATCGAACAATGACCTCCTGGTTCATAGGTCAAAGCTCAACCACTGAGCCATGCCGCCAGCTGGGCTGAAACACTTTTCTTACCCTCAAAGAGCTTTCTCTTTAGTAAAGGAGAAAATCATAGATAACAGCAAATGTGTGATAGGTATCACTATAATAGAAGTATATATATATCTTCTTATGCAAGCTTAAATGAAAGAGTGATCAACTCAGCTCATCAAATAACTAAATTTCATGAAGATATATATAAATGCTAGTTTAAAGTATAAATCTCAAAGAATATCATACATATTGATAATAATTCTGCTTGACAGCAACAATTCTTTACAAAAAATTTACTCATGTTTCAAGACATACTAGGAGGATAACAGGGAATTAAACTTGAACAGATGTTTCAAATGCTAGTCAAGATCTTTACAAAGATGTACTACTAGTAAATATTAGTTAAGATCTTTGCATGGCCCTGGCCAAGCAGCACAGTTGGTTAGAGCATTATCTGGATACACCAAGGTTGCTGGTTCAATCCGGAGTCAGAGCACATAGAAGTGGAGGGGACCTAATTTATGGTGACAGTAGATGGTCTGACTTTGGGTGGCGAGCAGACAGTGCAATATACAGATCTTGTATCATAGAAATGTACACTTGAAACCTATCTGATCCTATTAACCAATGTCACCCCAATAAATTTAATAAAAATTTTAAAAATGAATCAACCAATGAATGCATAAATTAGTGGAATAACAACGTGATGTTTCTCTCTCTCTAAAAAAAAAAAAAATCAATAAAAAAATTTTCTTTTAAATCTTTGCAGGCTGGCAGGCATGGCTCAGAGGTTAACCTATGAACCAGGAGGTCATGCTTTAATTCCTGGTCGTCGGGGCACATGCCCAGGTTGCGGGGCTGGATCCCAAGTGGAGCATGCAGGAGGCAGCCGATCGATGATTCTCTCTCATCACTAATGTTTCTGTCTCTCTCTCTCCCCCATTTCCTTCTTCTCTGAAATCAATAAAAAAAATATTTTAAAAAATAAAAAATATTTGCATATATTAACTCATTCTGACCCCACAATAACCCTATGAAGTGTTTTCTATTATCCCCATTTTACAGATAGGGAATCTGAGGTTAACTTGACCATGGTCACATAGACAACAAAAGGAAATGCTGGGACTTGAACTTACAGAATCTAATTCTAGAGGCCCCACTCTTAACCACTGTATTAGACATCCTCTCTGAGGGGGTGGTGATGACGGAACAGCTAACACCAAGTGCTCTGTGACATGCATTCTTAGTTATCCTTACAGCAGCCCTTTAAGGAAAAGTCATCCTTCCCATTTACAGGAGAAAATCAGCAGAGGCCAGGTTTAAAAGTTGCCCAAGGTCAAACAGCTATCTAAGGATGGCAGCAAGATTCAAACTCAGGCAGCCTGGCTCCTGTGCTTGAGGCCTCTCAATGATTCAGTCTGACACTCAGGCGAAAGGCCACACGATAAATTAAACAATTCAAAAAAGCTTTGTATAAGTCTTCCTGAAATACTTTGCAAGATTTGGGAGCTTATGACAAGCATTTCCTTACGATAGCATTTACATTTGAGTCAACTTGACTACTTTAGGCTGATCATAAACACATTTCTGCTCTTCAAAAATAAATATTTCTATAGAAAATTGGCAGATTTTAGTACAGATATAGTCTATTCTTTAAACTTAAATTTAGTAACAACTTATTCTGATTAGTCTGAAAGAGAAGGAGAGAAATGAACTACTAAGAGGCCTTTCCTATACTTTAATATATCAAAACACGTTTGGTTTGGCCTAATTTGAACCTTGTGGACAACATAGACCAGAACTTGATACAAAAAGAGTAATAGCATTTTAAATAGGCTGAATTCTCAAAAGTAACCTCAGAAGCTGATTCAGAGTAACTACTCATAATTTTTACTTTTATCTCCAATTAAATACTAAAGATGCATAAGGTAAGATTCTTATAAAGCATATATGGGCAAGTATGTATACTTCTGAGCTACCAACAATCAAGAAACCAAATTAAATTTTTACAAAACTCTGTAACATGGCATTGTTTAAGAGCAATCAAAAATACAAAAGAGGGATAGCAAAAGAAAAAAAAACCACTATTTTTATCCTTATCACACCCCACTGTGCCCAGTGCCTGAGAAATAAAAAATTCGGTGTTGTAATTTCTTGCTAGAAAAGAGGTGAACTGAAGATGCAGTATGAAGCTGGATTTTCATCTTACCTTGCTTTCCTCCAACAGGTTCAAAGACTTCATAACCTTTACTTTAATAGTGAATTCATATTTTTTCCAAAAGGGAACCTATAAAACTATTTTAAAATAAAAATAGTAAGCCACACCACTAGGCAACCTACCTTCCCTTGCTCTATTATCACACATTCAAATTAGAAATACCTTTTGTCTTGCCTTTACTAAATAAAAGTTGAACTTTGATTTGGAGGAAAATGTACCCAATTAGCCATTTTACACTTTTTGCAGGTCACAGAGTCTCTTAGATCACATTGCTGACTATTACAGTTCACGAAGCATCCTAAAGACAGAAAGCGTGCCATTACCGCTCATTTTATAAGCGTTCTAATGCCCCGATGGTGGAAGTCTGGCAATACCTAGAAACACAGCAGGGCTGGTGAATAAGGAGGGGCGGGGGGAGCGAGGGCTGGGGAGGGAGGCAGTCTCCACCTCAAATCCACGCCGGACCTGGAGCCTTCTTCCCACAATGCGATCCCTGCCCTCCCCAAAGTGGACGGCTCCAACGTTTTCCCCTAGCTCCCCTAGATCCCACACGGCACTCACCCTTCCGCGAAGAAGTCGCCACCGGGTCCAGCTCCGAGACGGGTCGGGGTGGCTGCGAGGGAGGGGACGTCTGGGCTGTGGGCGGGGGGTGTCGGTGCGTCACTCGAGTGCAGGACGGTGAGTTCGAGCGGTGGGAGCCGAGCGGAGCGGGGAAATCAAGTCACGGCCGAAAAAAGGAGAAACGTGGGGGGGGGGTGGAGAGCCCCCTCCCTAAAATAAACTCTCGGTCCCCTGCGACCCCCTGCCCCAGAGAGGGAAAATAAAATCCGGGGGAACTAGACTGATAAATAAATCTCTAAAACGACGAGGAGCGAGGAACAGACTTTAATTTAAAAGGGGAAACGGAGCGAGGGCTGGAGGGGAGACAGAAGTCGCTTTGGGTCTATCCCATGCCTTTGCAGTCCCCAAGCAGAGGAGGAGGCTGGCTGAGGGGAAGTTGCAGCGGCTCCTGAGGAGGAGGTGGAGGAGGAGGAGGAGGAGGAGGAGGTTACACCGTAGCAAGTACAGACAGACAGCCATGGATCAGAGGGGCGCTGCGAGCAGGGGCGGCCGCGGCGGGGCGAGCGGCGGTGGCGGCAGCACCGCCTGCTCAGCTCGCTCAAGACATTTAATTGGATTGATGGGTTGTGCAGTGACTCACAGACTTTACAGAGTCGTACAGCAGTCCCCGCCCAGCTGGCCAGGGGGATGCGGCGGGGACCGCGGGGAAAGGGGGTCGCGGACGAGCCGGGAAGGGAGGCGGCGACTGAGAGGGCGAGGCGTTGGGGGGCGGGTAGCGGAGCGGAGCCACCCAGTGGCGAAGCCCGCCGCTCCGACGGGCGTGAGCTTCGGCCAATGACAGCGCGGCTCGCTCGGCGGCTGGCTTCGCCCCTAGCCCACTGAGTCTACTAAGGACACTGCCGCGATCGGGGCGGGGGAAGTGGAGTGGGGGGTGGGGAGAGTGGGTGGACGTTGAAGTGGGGGTGGAGGGAAAGAGGAGGCGCCGGAGACCCGCGGAGTCACTCCGCTCGCCTCGCTTCAGAAGTGCGCCTTCCGCCAATCCCAGGGCCGCTTGGGGGTGATGGACACCAGTATGTGACCAATTAGGAGAAGAAGATACCCTTAGCGAGACAGAGGGGAAGAAGTAGGCGGGCCAACGCCCTCCCCCGCCCTCCCGCCCCGTTGGGGTCAGTCACGCAAATAACAGTGTGAGAGCTGGGGCCGCGCGGGGGGGCTGGGCCGCGCTGCTGGCGGCGTGACTGCGATCGCGACAGGCTGTGGTGCCCACACCGCGCCGGCGGGAGGAGGCGGCGGAGGCTGGCTCCTTACTCAGCTTGCAGGCTGCGGCTGCTCCTCCTCAGCCTCTGCCGTGCGCAGCCGGGAGCCGCGAAGGCCAAACCCCACAGCCGAGGAGCAACCACATTTGGAGTGAATCAGACCAAAACTTTGCCCACGTCCATGCAGCGCCTACTCTCGGAGACAGCTCTGTGGGGCTGTGCTCTAGGCTCTGAGGCAGCTGGAAGCCAGAGACCGGAGGCTCGGCAATGGCATTTGCGTCCTTGCTTGCCTGTTTTCTGGGGAAGTCAGGGCAGGGTGTGGACAGGTTGAAACAGCTCCTGAATACGTACCTTTTTTTTTTTTTTTTTTTTTTTGAGTTTCCGGAAAAGGCACTTTTTCACCTGGCATGAACGAAGCTGTATGGGCTTTGTTTTTTAAATGCATGTAAGCACCTTGGCTTCCTCCCTTCTGCAACCTCTCGCCCATTCTCTGCCCAGCCTCCTTCACCTGCTACCTGATGGCAATGCTAGGGAGTACTCACTATCAGATCTTGTCACTGCTCATTCCCAGAAACTATGGCTTTCTCAGTTTCTTGCCTACTGTCCAATAATCGTTTTACAGACCTTAACCCTTTCCGCGTACTTTTGCAAGTAACTGTAATTACCAATCAACCTGAATAGAAATGCCCACAAAAGCAGTTACTTCTTTCCCACAAGGTGCATTTCTGCACCTTGACATTTACGACAGTTGCTTCCTATCCAAGGAAAGGAAAATCATATCTCATCCCTACAAAAAGAGGTTTTCAAAACTACTTAGAAGGCCCATTGTCCATTTGCGATAGCCAAGTCAACTAGAGAGACCTAGAGTCGATTTAGGGTCCTGAGGTGACCTAGATAATGTTTTCTTTCCCATAAGATTAAAACCTAAAGTGGTCTGGAAGTCAGGGAACATGGACGTTTGCTCGGGTCATATTGAAGTTTTCCTTGATTATTGTCATTTTAGGGCATGAGTCTTCCCCTGAGCTGTAATAGTGAGACTCAGCCTGACACCTTTTACCTCTTCCCTTTCTGATTTTAGCCCTACTCCATGATGTCTGCCTGTAATCCCGAGTCCACCTAAGAAAATGAGCTGCCCTGCAAACGTTTGCAGTACCTAGCTTGTGCATGCGTTGCCCCTCTGTGTTGAAACGCCTTTGGAATCCAGCAGTGCAAGGAGGCCAGTGTCCTCACCCCAGGACACAGTGATCCATGAAAGGTAGACAGTGCTCTCTTGCCAGGTCACCCTGTGATAATCTAGTGGCTAGTGGTCGGCAAACTCATTAGTCAACAGAGCCAAATATCAACAGTACAACGATTGAAATTTATTTTGAGAGCCAAATTTTTTAAACTTAAACTTCTTCTAACGCCACTTCTTCAAAATAGACTCGCCCAGGCCGTGGTACTTTGTGGAAGAGCCACACTCAAGGGGTCAAAGAGCCGCAGACAAACTAAATCCCTCAAATGGGAAAAATCACCTCCATTTCTAATGTGTGCTTTTGTACTACATTTAAGAATGTGCTAATGATGCATTTTTTTAAAAATATTTTTTATTGATTTCAAAGAGAAAGGAAGAGGGAGAGACAGAAACATCAATGATGAGAATCATTGATCAGCTGCCCCCTGCACGCCCCCTACTGGGGATTGAGCCGGAAACCCAGGCATGTGCCCTCATCAGGAACTGAACCGTGACCTCTTGGTTCATAGGTCAATGCTCAACCACTGAGCCATGCTGGCAGGGCTAGCCAAACCTAATCTTAACTGCTATAGTAAGAAACCTAAATATGAAATCAATTCATGAAAATCAAAACTATTCCTACATACTAGTACTAATAAACTAGAAAATACAACAAAACTGTAAAGTTAAGAATTCACCTGAGATAGAATGCACAACACCTTTAGGAAGAAAATAGTCTATTAAAAGACTTCAAAGAAGATCTAAGTAGGGGAATATATAATATTTGTGGATAGGATTGTTAAGCTTTGAATGATCTCTAAATTTATTCATAATCTCAATGTAAACCTTTCAAACTTGTAACACGATTTGAGGAATTTAAGCATTCTGAAATGCATACAAAAGACTAAATTCCATTTTTTAAAAAGAAAACCCGAGCGAGGGGAAATTCACCCTTCCAGATAGAAAGACATATTATGTTATAGTAACAGGCATGTGAAACAGAATAGAGAACTCAGAAACAACCCATTTACCTATGAGAACTTGGTATGCAATAATGGCAACATCACACAAAATCTATGATGAAATCATGCTGAGATAGTCAACTATTGCTGCAATAATAACATTATATAACAAATAATCCCAAAAGATCAGCACCTATAGCAGCCATTGTTTTTTCTCCTTCATGAGTTTGTATGTGAACTGAGATTTTGCTGATCTCACCTGGGCTCATCAAGACTTGGCTGGGCTCAGCCAAGTTCAGCTGGGCTTGGCTCCAGGACACAGGTAAAGTTCAGGTCTTCATCACATGTCTCATTCTGGCAATGACAGAAGCAGAAAAAGTGAAGTCAAATCACTCAAACACATTTAAGGTCCCTGCTCCCATCACCTTCTAACATTCCATTGGCCAAATAAGTCACATGGCCATGTCCAACCACAATAGTGGAAGAACTGCAAAATCACATAGCAAAGGGCCTGGGTATATAAATCTATAGCAGGAAGGACATAAAGGGTTGGGAATGATAATCCAATTTAACACAGAGGTTTCTTAGATAATATTGGAAAAATTGGTTCATTGTGGAGAAAAAGTTGCATCTATATCTCATACCATATGCAAAGTATGAGCTCTCAGTGAATTTTAAAAAGCCTAAAAGTCAAAGGGAAAATTATAAAGCCAATAGAAATTAAAAGCAGAAGAATAGCGTTGGCCTAGGATAGGAAAATGCTTCTTAACTAAGACTCTAAAAGCATAAACTATAAAACCAAAACAATGACAAACCATACTAAATCAAAATTAGAGTTTTCTGTTCAACAGAAAACATCATAAATAAGATAAAATTGATAGATTGAGAGATATTCCCAAAAGTTAAAACCAACAAGAGGTTAATATCTAGAATATTCTAGGAATTCCTGCAAATCATTGAGAGAAAAAAACCACACACAAACAAACTAATAACCCACAGGAAACATAATAGAAAAATAGCCAAAGAATATGAACAGGCAAATTTACAAAAAAAGAAACTTGAGAAACTAACAAGTAGATGAAGAGATATACAAATAAAAGCATATTAATACAATAAGACACTTCTTTACATGTATTAAATAGGCAAAACTGTGAAAGATGGTTAACACCCAGTGTTGGCTAGGCTGGGAAGAAGCCATTGCTGTTAGAATTAAGTCCAGGTCATTTTGGAGTTGTCTTGGAGCATGTATGTTCCTGATGGCCCAGCAGTTCCACTCCTGGGAATATATACCTCTAAGAAACTCTTGCACAAGCCCATAACAGGACACGATTGAGGATACTCATCACAGCAGCATTTGAGATAGCAGCGTATTATATGCAAACTTAGTACACATCACCTGTAAACTGGTAAGTAAAACCATGAATACTCTGCAGTAACATGCAGCTGTTGGAAGTAATGCACTAAACGTACATCTTGCAACATGGATAAATCTTTAAAAGATGTTATAACTGAAAAAAAGGTAAGAAAGCAAACAAGATCACGTAAGTCCCAGGCCTTGGGATGTGTTTCATTATAGGATGCATCAATATGTTTTTCATTTCTGCTCTTATCTAGGGCACTCAGAGGGGAGGAAAAGGAAGGTGCTGTTACGACTCACTTCTGACTCAAATATTTTCTTCCAGTTTTCACATGAAGTTGTGGCAGGCTTTCATGCAGGCCCTTCCCCCACATCCCACACTTAACTCCTTCTACAGGCCCATAGTTTCTCCCTCCATGGCATGCTCTGTCACCTCCCTGCTCCCTCATACATGTTGAATATACATTTATCTGGTTATAAGTTTCCTTCCCAGGCTGGGTGGGAGATGAGTGATGGCTCTTGAGGAGTGGGCTGCACAGTCAGAGATGTAAAATACAATCTTGCCACTGTGCTCCTCACACCTGCCTACATCCCCATTTCCAAGTGAGAAACACCCAAAAATCTCTGGATTTTAGAAAGCTTTATTTCAAGACTGACCTAAAAATGTGTTTGCTTATGTATTTTTGTATACCTTCTAGGGTGCTATCGGTGCTAATAATAACCATATGGATGATATAACAGTAATTGTAATATTAGCTTTGTGTCAATAAGCAGGAGACACTGAGGCCTTTTAAAGTTGACTGAAAGGGATGCGATGGAAAAAACGTAACTAGCTGTAGAGGCTTAGGACACATATCAGAAATAGATCCCTGAAATCAGGGTTGATAAACAAGGAAAAGGAGTTACCAGGAGGTTTGGAGATAGATAGATGAGTTAGGGGGCTTTCTAACCTAAAGTCTGGAATAAATGTGGTGGCTCTTGAAATTTCTCCCAGCCCTGTCTGGTTATGAATCTCTACACAATTGTTTCCCACAAAGGTACACTGGAAATAGCCCCTGCTTGGATTATACTGCCTTAAAAGCCTGTCTCTACCCAAAGCATTCCTTAATGGCTCATTACTAGCATATGAAATTCTGACCCTTAGTAATGGCTATGATTTCATGGTCCTCAAACTCACATATGCAGGAGCTTGCCTGAGCCCAGGTAGGGAGCTCTGCAGGGTAGCAAATGAGGACCAGCTGCCCACACCCCTTCCTGGGGGACTGAGCAACAGCTGCAGGCTTCTCTCCAAATAGCTTTGGGTCCCTGGTTTCTGCAGAAGCCAGAATGTGAGCCTGCAAAGATGACTGTTCTCAGGATCACATATCTTATGATCCCATTTAAGGTCTGTAATGCTCATCACTAGCTCCCCAAATTGGAGCATTAATGTTAGCTTGCATCTATTACATAACACTAACCCTAAACGGTCTAATGATTTATTCATCTGTCGTTTCTGTAACTCCTAGGAACTGTGTGATCCCATCATTCTGTATTTGTTGAACACTTTCTGAGTTCTAGACAGTCTTGGGAGGTGTAAATGGAAAAGTAGATTGAGCCCAGATTATAGGAACCTAAATGCCTGGTTAAGAGTGTCAATTTATAGGTAAAGGAAGTAGGGAGCCTTCGAAGGTGTTTGAAAACTGGAATAACATGATGAAAATAGTGTTTTAAACTTAATTGAGCAAAAAATTTGGGGAAAGGACAAACAACTATTAAGTCCTATTATAGGAAAGCCTCTGTAATTTATAGTTGCTAGGTGTTGTTCTGTGTCTGTTTTTAATATAGGGAGTAGCATTTTGAGGTATTAGCCAGTGTAGTTTCCCTGTATTTCCTATACCTGAGTCCATTTCCTCAGGGTATGTATATGTACAGAAGAGCTTTGGGAAGAAGGGTCAACTCCTGACTTTCTGGTCTCAAAATGGACTTGAAGAACTCCCAGCAGAGACACTAGCTCTAGAGAAAGGCCCGAGTTTTCATAAGCCACAAGGCAACATGAAAGCAGAGATCTGGAAGCACAATTTGTGGGGCCCAGAAATAAGTGTTGTTAAACGTCCTAGGATATAGATGTTTTCCCTTTCTCCTACAGTTTTTATCTCAACTTGCGTTTGGTTTTTAAAATCTGTTACTTAATGTCATTAAGCAAAAATTGAAATTATTAGCCTGAGTTTTATTGTTCATTTTTGTATCGTGCTATTCCAGTTTTAAATGCGAGTATAACAGCATGTAACTGCTCAGCAGAACCACTGAAATTATGCGATTTATATCTTGTAGCTTGGGTGTGCCTTGTATTTTATTCTTACCCCCGTGGGACAACGTAACTCAATCGTTTTTCTTTTTCATTTCTGGATGTGTGCATTCTACCAACACTTCCTGCACTTGACTGATGTCTAGGGAAGGGCTGAAAGGGAAAGGAACTATGGGGTGCCCTATATTTCCCTTTCCTTCTATGTCTTCATTTTAGCATACGGTTGGCTAATACAGGGAAGTACCCAATGTAAGGAAGGATATTGTAAGATTCCTGGGCTGCTCATGTTTTTTAGAATGCCATTGCCCTTTTTCTGTGTTCAAACAAGTCCTGGTTTGAAGGAAAGCATGACCCCTCAGAGTTGTCAGCGCCCCCACTTAACGATGAAACACACATCTTGCTGAACCCCCAGGACCATGGGACTTCCAGACTTGTGCGCTCCCGGGGCAGCAGGAGCAGCAGAACTACACTGCACGCGTATCCCTCTGCTCATGCTCCACTGTCCCTCTGGATTCCACAATAAAACACAGATTCAGAAATAAAATCAAGACTTGAGGCAGCACAGCAGCAGAGTGCCCTTCTGATTTCAGGTACTGTGCAGCTAGCTGTACAGGGGACCCTTTTTGAAAGCTGGATGAAGGGCCAGGGTGCCCTGCCGTGGACAAGTTAATGATGCTCTAGACTGGGGGTGGGAGGAAGAGCCGGAACTCTAAATATGAATGTGTCTCTGAGAAAGGGGGCTGTGTCTTGCTCTTCTGCCCACTCTTCCACCTCCCCACCGGGTCACACCCCAGAATCCACTGGGAGGTGAACAGATAAAAGCGGGGAAAACCTGACCCTCACTTCCAAAGTTTTATGTCATCTGTTGAGAACTTAGAAAATTACAAAGGAAAAAAATTAAACTATATATCGTCTTGCTGTCCAGAGAGAGCCACTATTAAAATTTTGGTCTATATGTGTACAAAATTTAGAAATGTATAATAATATGTGATAAACATTTCTCATGCCACTTCATATGCTTCTAGAAAACAGTTTTAAATGTAACTTTGTAGGGAGCGGTTATAGGGTTAAGCCTCGGACTGACCTGCTGGCAAAGCCGCAAACAAGTCCCTGCTTAGCGGGCACAGCCCTCTTAGCATAATTAAGCTTGATCTTGTGACTGCTCCCTAGATCTTTCCTGGGTAGCTAATGGGCTGTGGGAGGGGCAGCAAGTGCTGCCCAAAGAAGTGAAACGTATAAGAACATTGTAAATTACCTTGTTTACCTCTGACTATAAAATAAAGCATCAGCTTGCAGTCTGGATCTGTTCTGTGGTCTCAGTCAAGCACAGAAGATCCACCTAGACCCAGCTTATTCTCTTTGTCTGTCTTTTCTTCATCCTTCGCTGGCCCTCCCTCAGGCTCGCCGAACCCTTGGCTGTGCTGGCGCGGCACATAACTTCACATTTTTTTTGGTGAATATTTGGTGAGATTTTACACAATGAATTCTAGAGGGAAGAATCTATCAGCAGGGAGCCTGGTCAGGAAATAAATGCAAGAATTCAAGAGGGGATCTGGGCTGGAGGTCAGCAATGGGGAGAGAGAGAGAAGGGGCCTGGATGAGGCTCAAAATAGAATGTTGAGTGAAAAATGCGTCATCAAAGATTCCATCTATTTATAGTTCAAATGGCAGAGAAAACTAAACACGATGTTATTCAGGAATACATACATAACCATTACAACTACAAAGTAAAACATGATTCTGAAAGTATTCCTGAGGCGAGGCCAGGGACATGAAGGTGCTTAGAAATGGGCACTCAGAGGCTTCTAAGGCACTAGGGATGTTTTATTTCTTTTTAAATATGTTTTTGTTGATTTCAGAGAGGAAGGGGAGAGGGAGAGAGAGATAGAAACATCAATGATGAGACAGAATCATTGATTGGCTGCCTCCTGCGTGCTCCCCACTGGGGATCAAGCCTGCAACCTGGACAGGTGTGACCTCCTGGTTCATAGGTTGATGTTCAACCACTGAGCCACATGATGTTCTGTTTCTTAAGCCTGGTTGTAGATGCATGTGTGTTCAATTTATTACTTTTTTTAACATGGTACACTTTCATTTTATATATTCTTTTGTATAATACGATATAGGCTAGTATATCTTAAGCCAATTCCAAAAGATCAGGTTTTCCCCAACCTCACTCTTCTGTATCCTGAGGCTTTGCCAGCAGGTTATACAAACTGGGCTCTTCCCCCAAGCATCCCCTCCTTCCCCAACTGCTTCACTATGTGCATAATTTTTTTTTAAATATATTTTATTGATATTTTACAGAGAGGAAGGGAGAGGGACAGAGAGTTAGAAACATCGATGAGAGAGAAACATCGATCAGCTGCCTCCTGCACAACCCCCACTGGGGATTTGCCTGCAACCCATGTACATGCCCTCGACCGGAATCGAACCTGGGACCTTTCAGTCCGCAGGCCGACGCTCTATCCACTGAGCCAAACCGGTTTCGGCACTATGTGCATAATTTAATCTTGTTCTTAAGTAGCTGTCTGGAGTATATTTATCTGAAAGTGTCATTTCTGAGCTGAGATCAGCAGCAATACAAGCATACACCAGACTGTGGATACGCAGACACACGAATATACAAAGGTCTAATCCTGCAGGGATGAGCATGGCCACCGGCTGGAAAAGCTTTCTGCTCTGAAAGTGTCTGCCTTGCAGCATGAGCAGCAGTTGCATGTCATGCTTTTCCAGCTTCCGGGGCAGTCACTCCAAACCAAATCTAAGATGTTGAAGGGAGAAGTAGTGGGCAAGTGCCTCACAGGGTCCTCTTTACCGTGTGGCAAGGTCATCAAGAACAATTACATGGGGATCTCTCCTTTCCTGTAGTAGACATGCTACAGAAGATACTTTCAGCAGGCTCACAAACCTTTTTTATCCTACTAGTATACACATAGTTTATTCTAAAACGCATACTACATGTATCACTGACACCTAAAAGCCGTGATTAGTGTTTAGAGCTAAGCTAAGCTAAAGTAAAGAGCAAAGTTAGCTTAGATTAATGTTTCTTAACAACTCTCTATGAATGATAGTGTACCTGGCACTATACTATTATAAAAAGTGGTTCACTTTTCATGAAAAGTGTTTATGAAAGTGGTTACAAAAGGCCTTTTTGGTTCTTTTTTTATATATATATATATATTTTATTGATATTTCACAGAGAGGAAGAGAGAGGGATAGAGAGCTAGAAACATTGATGAGAGAGAAACATCGATCAGCTGCCTCCTGCACACCTCCCACTGGGGATGTGCCCGCAACCAAGGTACATGCCCTTGACCGGAATCGAACCCGGGACCTTTCAGTCCGCAGGCCGACGCTCTATCCACTGAGCCAAACCGGTTTCGGCCCTTTTTGGTTCTTAAGAAAGTGGAATATGGGCTATGGGCAGCCCTATCCTTATGACCCCAGACACAACATGTCATGTTGGAGACCATTGCAAACCTCTCTTTCCAATAGTAATTCTATTTTGAGTCCTTTTTATCTGCCAGGCTATCCATACATTAGCCCATACACCCGTAAACTCCTACCATTTCTGTTTGTTCACAGATATCCTTCCTCCTTGTCTTCATTATCTTCTTCATCACAAGGCATTCGTTGCTGGGTCCTCAAAAGAAACCACCTGGGCAACATCAGTCCTACACTCATTCCTGTTGTTATGCTGAAGAGTAACAACATACACTTACATGAGTGTATGTAAGAAATACCTACATCATTTTGCAGTATGTAAGTGTATCAAATCACATTGTATACCTTAAACTCATACAATGTTATATGTCAATTACTTCCCAATAAAGCTGAAAAAGAAACCTACAATGGAAATGAAAATATAAATAATTTGTCTCACTTCTGGTATTACTCCCTAGTGCACACCCCTTGTCTACCTCTGCCTCTGCTGTTGTTTTTTCCACTTTGTAACGGAGGCAGAAGTACTCTGAGCACACTGCAATATTTTGAAATCTACCCACTTGATCTTTACATAGAAAGTCATTGTAGGCAATATGAATTCTGATAAATAAGATTATAAGTGATAGAATGGTGCAAAAATAAAATGGATGAGTTATAAGTCTCTACATAATTATTTTATAATAGGTACTCAATTGACCTTTAACTCTGCCACTACTCCCATTCATAACATATCACAAGCACAAAGAACAAAAATCAACAACAGAGTTCCATCTTTAAAAATGATGGTAATAAAGTTCTAGCAACCATTGGGCAAAGCATTTCTATGATAATTCATAGATCAGGTAGAGCAAGGTTGAAAGAATGCTGAGGATAAAAGCTTAGCTTAGTTTTGTTTTGTTTCATCACAGTAAAATTCTCTAAAATGACAATAATCCCAAATATAGAACTTCCACAAATGAAAGAGAGATCTATCATATGTGAATAAATTTAGAAAGAAATTTAAAGGTATTTTTAATTTAAAGTATTTTAATAGATGATGAATGCTATTGGAACAAAATTCAAAGATACACGAGGATACATAATAGAAAATAAGTTCTTGTCCTATCCCAGCTTCTCAGTTACCTCCCAGGAGGAAAACATTATGTTAGATATTACCCGGCTTGCCTCTTGTGGTCTTAGAATTCCCAGTTTCGTAAATATTCATATATATATATATATATATATATATATATATATATATGATATATATAAAAGTTAATATATGCAGTATATTTATTTTTATAATATAAACTAGTGGCCCAGTGCACAAAATTCATGAACATCAAAAGGGGATTAATTAGAGGAAATCATTTAATATTGCTATTTGCCCTTTCTCTATAACAGAAGTGTCAGAGATGAAAGAAAATTAGTAAAATGTATATGAAAACCTTCCTCCTGTCAGAGTCTGGGGCACACCACGGGACCCAGAGTCAAGTCCCTGCCCACCCACATGCACCTCAAAATCGCATGAGACCCAGACCCGGCGGCGCCCCCCTATTGGGCTAGATCCAGACCCAGCCAGTCCCACCCTTGTCAAGCCCTGCTGGGCAGGGGGCATGGCCTGCGGTCCCCCAGCCCAGACCAGGGCAGGGGGCGTGCCTTGAGGTCCCCCATCAAGCCCCGCTGGGTGGGGGGCATGGCCTGAGGTCCACCATCAAAGCCCCACCAGGCAAGGGGGCACAGCCTCAGGTCCCCTGGCCCAGCACCAGGAGGGGGGCACAGCCTCAGGTCCCCATCAAACCCCACTGGCAGGGGGAGCAGCCTCAGGTCCCCTGTCAAGCCCCACGGGGGCGGGGAAGGGTGTAGCCTCAGGTCCCTGCTGATTGCTCATTAAGGCTCCTTAAGGGAACTTGGCCTCAGCCGTGGGTGCAGCCATCTTTGTGATGGAGTGATGGTCAATTAGCATATTCACTCATTATTAGATAGGATTATAATGTTTTATAATGTTTATGCATCTTTCTTTATTCACTACCTTAATCTTCAAGACTAGGCCGGCCAGCGTTGCTCAGTGAGTATCGACCTATGAACCACGAGGTCACAGTTGGATTCCAGCTCGGTCGGGTTCCCCAGTGTGGGGAGTGCAGGAGGCAGCCAATCAATGATTCTCTCTCGTTACTCATGTTTCTATCTCTCTCTCTCCCTCTCCTTTTCTCTCTAAAATCAATAAATATGTTTTTTTTTTTAAAGACTGTAATAGTTCATCATAGACGTACCATAACTGCAGAACATTTGTATTGTTTCTAACCTTTTGTTAGTACAAACACTGTGACAACCAATGACTTCATGTGTATAACGTAACTGATAAACTCCCAGGAGAGAAATTGCTGAGTCCAAGGGCATGTGCATTGACAACTGTGATGGTGCCCTAGCCAGTTTGGCTCAGTGGATAGAGTGTTGGCCTGTGGACTGAAGGGTCTCAGGTTCCATTCTAGTCAAGGATACGTACCTCGATTGCAGGCTTGATCCCCACCCGGTCAGGGATACATGTGGGAGGCAACCAGTCGATGTGTCTCTTTCACATCAATGTTTCTCTCTCTCTCTCTCTCTCTCTCTCTCTCTCTCTCTCTCTCTCTCTCTCTCCCTTCCCCTCTTTTAAAGAAAAATATTTAATAAAAATGTGATGGCTATTGCCAAATTGTCTTTCATGGGGATCCCAGCATCAAATGGGTATTTTATAATGCACTATAACAATACTAGGGCATAGCACTCGCCACAGTAAAATCGTCAAAATACTATTATTACAGACACCCCTCACTTTATAGGCCAGATGTTAGCAAGAATGTCATGTTAGATATTACCCGGCTTGCCTCTTGTGGTCTTAGAATTACCTGCATGGTGACCAATCTGTGGCTTAGCGAGGCTTTCAAAAAACAGGCCTACACAAAGCCCAGAGGATTTGTAGGGCAGTGAAAATGCTTTGGAAGATATTATAAAGATGAACATATATTATTAAACGTTTGTCCAAACTTATAGACTGTACATAGCAAGAGTGAAGTAAGTAAGCCATAGACTTTGAGTGATTATGATGTGCCAGTGTAGGTTCATCCTTGGTTTAAAAAAAACCCAAAACGGTACCATTTTGGTGAATGATGTTGATAATGGGGGAGGCTATGCATGTGTGAGGGCAGAGGGTATATGGGAAATCTCTGTACATCCCTCTCAATTTTGTTGTAAACTTAAACTTGCTCTAAAAGATAAAGTGTTTTTAAAAAGGCCTATGTCTACATATGCATATCCTTTTTCTTAATAAATCTAAAGGGCAGCACTTCTTTGATCGACTCTGGAGTTTATAAAGTGAAACTGAATAGAAACCAAGATGAAAGATAGTCATCAAGGCTACCTCTTTAGCATTGACTAGCAACTAAATTATGAGAAATAAATTACAGTTTTGAAAAATTCCCTGTTTTAATTACTGCAAATGTTAATGTGACTAGGTAAGAATTATTTTTAATCACCTATAATTACATGGATAGTGTACATCTAAAAAACAAAAAGTCGTATCCAAAAGCCACAATTTAAAAAAGCCCCAAGACAAACTTTGCTTTTGTTTGAAATGTGCTGTATTTTCCCTTTATATGCTCTCTCTCCCTAATATGTACGGTTAGAATTGCTGGCTTTTAGCAAATACAGAAAGCCAGCTAAAAACATCTTTTCCCCGAATTCAGTGGGTTTGCATCCTACCCAGTTTGAGCAAATTCTTGGCGAATATTTCATGAACTCACCAGAGACAAAGAATTTATTTGACATGTTTAGGAGATGTAAAATAAAGTCGTGTAAGTTTTTAAGCTTTAGAAAATTGGGGAATTCCCTGTGCCAGAGAGAACTCCCAGACCGGCAATTAACGCAGCCGTTGAAATTAAGGAAAGCACAAAACAGAATCCCCCCTTATCATTGAGTTTAGGATCTTCCATTCTAGGTAGGATTTTTCGTTCCCTCCTTCACGAAGGAGGGAAGGAGAGCGAGGGCGAGCTAGGTCTGCGGTCGGAGGAGTGTCTATAAATAGAAGGTGAAGTGTTCTAATACGGGGGGGGGGGGGGGCGGGGGGGTGCGTCACGGCGTCCCTGCCCGGAGCTGCCAGCGCCGGGGCGGCTGCGGGAGCCACAGCGGGTCACCGGGACGCCGGCACCGGCCCGGCCTTGCTCCGCTTTCTCCCGGGAGCTAGAGACCTGCGGGAAGGACAGAATGGGGTGGGTGGAGGCCCCGACGACCCCCACCTTATCCCAGCCCCAGGCTGGATCAGATCCACTCTCGGGCGCACGGTCGCCAGCAGAGAGGCGGGGCGCCCTGGACTCAGGCGCCCCTACTCGGGTGGCAGCCGGGCGCCGCCGCGGTCCTCCTCCCGGCCGCTTCCCCCTCCCCGTCCCCCCGCCTGCCCGCCTGCCCGCCTGCCCGCCTCCCCGCCTCCCCGCCTCCCCGCCGGCAGCGGGAGAACAATAACCCGAGCGGACAATGCGAGGGGAGTTCCGAGGGGGCGGCCCGGGCGCCCGGCGCGCGGCAGGAGGCCACGTGGAAGATGGTTTAGGTCTGCTGAAACCTAAAATCTCAAAGGGTCTGCTCAAGGCCGGGGAGAATTTCCTCCAGTCTAAATAGAACACCAGCAGTTGGTTTAAATGCGCACAGCGTGTGTATTTGGGTTCTTTTCTATTTCGGATTTGAATCTCTGCAGTCACTTGTGGAATTTCCACAGGCCTGTCTTTTTGTAAACAGATCGCTCTGGGATTCCCCACCCAGCCTCCCGCCTTGGCCTGTTCTTCCAGCTCGACCCTGTCTAGTCTCCATCGAGAGTCACCCTCTCTCCCCCTCCCTTCTCTTCTCCCTTCTCTTCCACACACACAATGTTGTTCCCTTTGCACTTTCTCTAATGCCTGCATATCCTGCAATTTTCTCCCTTCGAATTGGCGCCTGCGTTGGGTTCCCCTCTCCTTTCCTATGTGTTGATTTTATTTCAATCTCTCTCACAACCCCCCCCCACCCCCCGCTTCAATTCCTTTGTTTTCTTTCACAGGCAACTATATTTGCGTGATTTTTTTTTTTCTTCCCATTGGTGAAGGTTGTTTCACCTTAAGGACTCAGGGGTTCCTGGGGGAACACCAAGAGGATTTCATTGCATTTTTAAAAAAAATTCTTTATTGTTGAAAGTATTACATATGTCTCCTTTTCCCCCATTGACCTCTCCCCGGCCACTCCCACCCCCAGCACATGCCTCAACCCCCTACTTTCTGTGTCCATGGGTTATGCTTATATGCATGCATACAAGTCCTTTGGTTGATCTCTTATCCTCACCCACTCCCACCCTTCCCCTGCCTTCCCTTTCATTGCATTTTATCTCAGGGAACTGTCAGAGAGTTCCATGTCCACAGAGTCTGGGCTAGCCAGAAGTTTTATACTTATATGTATGTCAGACCATCCTAGCTGAAGGAATCCCAAAGCTCTGTAGTGTCTTGGATGCTGGACTGCTTGCTTACAATAAAAAGGCATTCAGGAAAAGAGGGGTGGGATGGGCATTTTCAAGTTAGGTCTCTGAATATGGATCTTACACTTATTTTAAAGCAAATTTTGGAGCTTACAATATTTGAAAGTCA
Organism: Plecotus auritus; assembly: GCF_963455305.1. NCBI lineage: Eukaryota > Metazoa > Chordata > Mammalia > Chiroptera > Vespertilionidae > Plecotus > Plecotus auritus. The sequence goes on along the minus strand of NC_137782.1, from coordinate 136,176,893 downwards.
GGGCATTGGCATCTCTCAGTCACCCATGAAATGCCATCTCCTTGGTCATCTCCTTGCACTTGTTCCCATCTGTGGAATGACTATCTCACCACTTGGTTCTTTCCTCTGAGTCTGGTCTGGAGTACAAAGTACAACCCTTTATCAGAAATAACTCTTAGACTTGGGACCTGAAGAAAAGGCAGGCCAAAGAAAAGGAAAGAGAAAGAAAGAAAGAAAGAAAGAAAGAAAGAAAGAAAGAAAGAAAGAAAGAAAGAAAGAAAGAAAGAAAGAAAGAAAGAAAGAAAGAAAGAAAGAAAGAAAGAAAGAAAGAAGGAAAGAAGGAAAGAAAGAAAAGAAAAGAAAAGAAAAGAAAAGAGAAAGAAGAAAAGGCAGGCCAAAGAAAAGGAAAGAGAAAGAAAGAAAGAAAGAAAGAAAGAAAGAAAGAAAAGAAAAGAAAAGAAAGGGAAAGAAGCCAGTCAAAAGAATGGTTAAAATTTTATCAAAAAGCATACCTTTTGTGGCCAAAATGTTTGGAGGTGAGAATGAATGTGAGTGGCTATATGTGAGGTAGGAGTGGGGGTGGCGCAATCATTCACATTTCCAGGAGGCCTTTGCTTTGCCAGGGCTGACCCTCAGGTTGGGTGGGGCCTGAACATAAGCACAAACCACGTTTCTATGCAGGTGACATTGGAAATAAACTTGGTGCAGCCTTGACAGAGAAAAAGCAACCAGCGTCCAGAGGAGAGGAAGAGGCCCCTGACGGAGGAGAGGGGACTGGAGGGTAACTGGCAGGCTTGCCTTTTCAGCAGCAGCTGTGGACTGGGGTGCTCTCTTCCATCCTGCCACCACTTCCGCCTGCCTGAGTTACTAAACCCACTTTCTTCCAGCCAGGGCCTCGATTGAAGGCAGATCAAGAGCAAGCTACAGATCATGAGTAATCCTATTTGCATAAACCATGCTCACATCCTTCAAAAAATTATTAAGGATTTTGGGGCCCAAAGGTCGGGTTCAACCACCAGGGTTAAGACTCAAAAATAATATCATCATTTATTGCAATTTATTTTATGGTAGGGACTTTGCTATGACCTTTAACACTGTATCTCATTTAATCTTCACAACAAGACTCTGAGGCAGATATTACTACTCTCATTTTACACATTAGAAAACCAATACACAGAGTAGTGGCTAAGAGCTTATTTGCCCAAGGTCACAGGTTAGTGAGGGGTAGACCAGGAAGGACTCAAGCCCTACTCTGGCTTCAAAGCCTAGTTTATAATCCCCTCTCAGCAAGGGGAGGAGATAAAGGCTGTCCTCAGCTATGTGGACCTGAGAATTCATCCTAAGGTGAGGGCGACTTGGGGTATCTATCCCTGTGTGTCACACAGAGCCTGGGTCTGTGTTTGAGTGTCTGCACAAGTCTGCACAGAATCACTATGACAGTCACCTTTGTCCCTTAGGAAATTGATTCTGGTCCTTCTAAGGAAAACCTGTCAACCTAAAAGAGCAAGGCTTCCTTGAGAGGACAAACACTCTGCCCTAAACCTTGCCATCAAGGTTGGGGAACACACCTCCACCCACGGGGGACAGAAGGCTTGGCTCTTTACAGCAGCAAGATGGCACAGCCATTTTCAGGAACAGCCCCAGTAGCAGCATTTGTCAGCAGGGATGAGGCAGGCCCTGGGCAGGGACACAGTGGTCAAAGAGAAGGGGTGGGGGCAGTTAGGTTGCAGTGGGAGAGGCCTTGATTAGGGACAGGATAACAACAGAGATGAGCCAACTCTAGGCCAGCTGGCATCAGAAGAGTCCCAGACACGAACAGGGCTTAGTGAAGACAGCCACAGGCTGGAAGTGCTTGTCTAGGAGGGAGAAAATTAGTCTTTTAAGAGCAAAGGCTCTGGGGCCAGACTTCCTGGGTTCAAATCCGGCCTTCATCCTTTCCCAATACCATGACTTTAGACAAGTCAATGAACTCTCCTGTGCCTCTGTTTTCTTTTCTGAAAAAATGGGGATGATAATGCTATAATGCTTCTCCCAAAGAGCTGTTGTAGGGTTAAAGGAGAGAATGTATACAAAGCACTTAGAACAGTCCCTGGCATGTTGTTAGTCTTTTCTCAGTGTAAGCTGTTATGATAATCATCCAACTTGACACAGGGTGAGCTCCCTGGAACTGGCAGGGGAGGAAGGCAACAGGGGATTCCCACTTCAGGTGTGCATTCCTCCAATAAGAAAATGAAGCAAAACCAGGCAACAAAAAGGCTAATGGAGTTAGATCTCCAGCAAAAGACTGGAAAGAAGTTTAAGCAAAGCATAAGACCCTTAATTCCACCCCACTCCACCCCATACCCCTGACTTTCCTACTGAAAGGGCTTGAAATGATTCCACAGAATGAACAGCAGTGTGGGGGAGTGAACCAAGCACTTGACTAGGTACTATGTGAGTTAAGTATAAGTTGTAACCTTGAGTAAGTCACTTAATTTCTCTGAGCCTAAATTTCCACATCTATAAAATGAATAGGAGTGGGTTTTGTGTCTGTTTTTTTTTTTTTTCGGGGGGATGCGGGGAGGAGACTTCCCATCATTTCCCCCTTTCTTCTGGCAACTGTTTCTCTCCCATTCACCTACTATTGGGACCTCCATTTTCTTAGATGGTGCCACCTCCCCGGCCATAATTGACATGTGACCCAAGCTGGGCCAATCAGAGTGCTTCCATGAGATTTTTATTTTTGTTTTTGGAACGGGAAAAGATAGTCAGCAACTCTGGATAGAATAGGTGGAGTGGGGCTCAGGACCACTTGGCAGTCCTGTTTCCACCAGGTGAAGTCTAAGAAGATTGCATACAGTGAAAAGCAGAGATAAGAGACCAATCATTCTGGCGGCATTTGGATCAGGTGTCTCTGAGACCCACGTGTACCCTGCCTTGCCTTCAGTTAAATGAAACACTCAGATTGATTCCAATGATTCTCCTCTTCCCCTAAACTGGTTCAAGTTTGTTTTCTTGAGTCACTTGCAACCGCCAAATCCCTGATTATACAGATTAGTTTATTTATAAGATCCCCCCCCCCTTTAACTCTAAATGACTATGCTTTTATACAAGAAATAAATGAATGGTGTTCAAGTAAGGCTATGTCTCTGAACCTTGGGTTGCTGTGTGAAATAATCAAAGCCTTTTAAAAAAAGGGAGAACCCTAATTAAACTTACTTAAAAGTGCAGAATAGGTTCAAGACTATTTATAGCTTTTTATTATCTCTAAATGAAAGAAGTAAATAGGTCAAGAGCTGGTGTTTTGGTGAACTGTGAGGAAATCAGCCATTAAATTATAAAGAATTGATTTCAAAACTGTTGACTTGATGACCTGGTTTTGAAATTGAATCCATTTTTTTTTTCTATACCCCATATAACAGAAGAGGGAAATTAGTTAGCTTTGTCTTGATGAAGACCAAGAATTTAGAAAGACTTGGTCACAGTGTGGCTATTTTAGCCTAAATTTCCTACTCTGTCTACACTACCTTGTTAGCATTGAGTGAGTGAAATCTTTTCTTTTTACTCTAACCCATCCATCAGTCTGTGTATTATTAAAAATAACTTATAGCCGAAACCGGTTTGGCTCAGTGGATAGAGCGTCGGCCTGCGGACTGAAGGGTCCCGAGTTCGATTCCGGTCAAGGGCATGTACCTTGGTTGCAGGCACATCCCCAGTGGGAGGTGTGCAGGAGGCAGCTGATCGATGTTTCTCTCTCATCGATGTTTCTAGCTTTCTATCCCTCTCCTTTTCTCTCTGTAAAATATCAATAAAATATATTTTTAAAAAAATAATAAATAAAAATAACTTATATTTTAACTTTCAACAAATAAATATTTTTTATTTTGGCTTCTTGATCACTAATACTTCAATATATAAAATTTTGTACTTTTGCCCATGGTAAAATAACTCAGGAATGTCTGGTAACAATTAATCTTTCTATTTATAATGACTTCTCAATATTAAATTTAAAAAGAATGCCTATATGTCTATACTTATATAGGTATTTTAGTCTTCTCATTCTACTGTAGTTAATTCTGGATAATTAATGGTATGAGAGATGGTGCTTTCATAGTGTTAATTGAAGTCAATAGAAAATGATAAGATCTCATTTTTTTGCTAATATTGTCATTTTAATCTCCTCCCCAGAAAAAAAAATTTTTTTAAACTAGAGCTCATATGTATAGTAGTAAAACTATTTTGACTTTTACAGACTCTCTTAATCCACTTTTATTTTTATTATTATTTTTAAATTAAATATATTTTTATTGATTTCAGAGAGGGAGAGAGATAGAAACATCAATGATGAGGGAGAATCACTGATCTACTGCCTCCTGCATGCCCCACAATGGGGACTGAGCCCGCAATTCGGACATATGCCCTGACTGGGATTGAACCCTGACCTCCTGGTTCATAGGTTGACACTCAACCACTGAGCCATGCCCGCTGAGCCCACTTCTATTTTTTAGTTGAAGACCTTCCAAAATGTAAAGTCATAGATAAGCGAGAAGTGAGAAGAGGTAAGGAGGCTGGAGCTTGTACAAACCACTACTGATATTAATACATTTGAATAACAAAACATTGGTTATAGACCCAGAATATCATGGCACCTAATGACTGGGCCTAAGGTCAACAGGAGCCTAGCTGTCACTATCACCCCTAGTGAAAAATCCGAGCCATGTATCTGGAGTGATTTTCACTTTATTCCCACTCACTAACCTTTCCTGTTGGGGAACTCTGAACGCACGGCCCACTGAATTGGGCGATGCAGTGTAACCCATATACACTACAACCCTGTTGTCCTCTTCTTTGTCCCTTGCCCTTTCCCACTTTACACTCCTACTCAGGCACCTCCTTGCCCTGTCCTCCTGTCCACCTGGTCTTAACTACAAAATATCCTGCCTTAGTTGACTATTTCTTTCCTGATGTCTTGATACCACCTCATTATAATTAGAGGGCTATTGATGGTCAGTTTCCTAGGAGACAGAGGGTGGGTGGAGTCGGTGCAGGGAGTGCTTCTGGACATGTGGCTGATCTTGGCTTTTAATCTTCTTTCACTCTGATTATTGTGTGAGGCCACCAGTGCCCATCAGTCGTGCCTGTTCTTGGTACAGTTCCTGTTTTGGCAGGGGCCAATTTGGTTAACTCTCAGTTCCCTTTATCCACCTTTCCTCCTCACACAGCTGAAGAGAAATACCCAGCTCTACCTGACAGAAATATACTTAATAGAAGACATGAAACAACTATAGACATCTACAAAGTTACACACCTTCACTTTACAGATACGTATTTAGTAGAAGGATCTGTAGCAATAGTGGCTCTATTGCATTTGGTTCAAGCCAAGCAACAGAAGGCTAACTAAACATCAATAAACCAACACAGTGATGTGTAAGTGATGAGCTGCAAATCCTGCACAGGTGGATGAATTCAGAATAGTGTGTAAAATGTATTTTTTGTTACATCCAATCACTACAACCTTAGTCAATGAGTATTGCAACTTGGCATAGACCTCTGAACAACTTGCTGGAAATATGTTAAATACTAAAGGAGTTAACATCTAATACTACAATATGGATAGATGGGTAGCAGGTAAGTAATCTGATGATACCACAGTGGGAAGTGTATATAATTTTATTGTTACTGGGAGATTTTGCTTTTTAATCACTGTTCATTTCTTTAGTCCTGCTTTGAATCTTTGAATCTCTTCAACGGCACAACTAAATTATCAGGAATTTGAAGGTGTAACATGAGCACAAAGATAGTGAATTATTAGAACAACTGTGATTGATCATATGGTATGAACTAAGAACATGTAAGGTCAAGAAAAATAGCATTAAGTTTGATGAAGAAAGGCAGGGAAAGTGGAAACTATGATAGGCCTTAGGTGAACACCACTGTAGACCTATTCAAAGCAATGAGAATGGTCATGCAGACGAAAGTCCCAGACCCAGCAGGGAAGGCTCCCTAACCTATCATGAGAGTGAGGAGTCTATCTAAGAAATTTCTCATGCATTCATTTAAAAAATTCCATCGCCAAAACCGGTTTGGCTCAGTGGATAGAGCGTCGGCCTGCGGACTGAAAGGTCCCAGGTTCGATTCCGGTCAAGGGCATGTACCTTGGTTGTGGGCACATCCTCAGTGGGAGGTGTGCAGGAGGCAGCTGATCGATGTTTCTCTCTCATCGATGTTTCTAGCTCTCTATCCCTCTCCCTTCCTCTCTGTGAAATATCAATAAAATATATTTTTTTAAAAAAAAAATAAAAAAATAAAAAATTCCATCAATAAATGTTTACCGGGCACCTAGGCTATGCCAGGTAACGTGTCCTGGGAGATAGAGATACAAATACACGGTCTCTGCCCTCACTGAGTTGGTATTCCCATCAGAAAGAAGGACAAAATAAAATAGAGAAAACAATGACAGGTGCCGATGTGTTACGAGGAAAGCCAACACGGGGCTGAAATAGAGCCTGGTGTGTTTGGGAGGGCTCTCTTTACAGAGGGACCTGGGAAGGCTGCTCTGAGGACAAGCCTTTCTAATGTTCATGTCCCTCATCAGCTCTTCGCAGCCAGCAACACAGCCTCTGAAGTTACTTGGAGACTTCAGGGAGAGAAACGCTGTGTGCTGTTCTGTATGAAGTAAGCTCTTTATAGTTTTCAGATAAATGAAGAATGGTATGGAATCGCCACTGAGGTATAGCATAACTTAATGAGTGGAGCTCACAGTCTCTCAGAGATGAAAGAAGGAAAGTCTGTTACTTAAGAGAACCCAGGGTGGGCACTATCAAAGAGGAAGAGGAGGGGACTTCAAATATCATCACAAAGTAAAACACCTTGTAGGGATTACAGGGGAGCAAAATCAGCAGATAAATTACTGTGCATCTATGTGTCAGGCACTGCTGGAGATCAGATACCAATGATGAAGCATGAATTAGCCCCCTCCTGCTAGCAGGGGTCAGATCTGAGTGCCACAGAAGGCAGCTGGGCACCGGAAGCCCAGATCGGGCACTCAGACAGCCCAGTGCAATCAGTGGGAGAGTTGAAGCAATGGGAAGCTGAGAAAAGAAAGAAGTAACATCAGTTTTTCAAAACCATAGGTTTGACTTGAGGACACCAGCCACCAAAACTGATACCAACTATCAAGAGTATCCAGGTAATTCCTCTTGTTCAGCCTTCCTGTTTGTGGAATGACCTGCTGGCTTTCATCTGGTTTCCCATGCAGGTTTGCATAAAGGGAGAGAAATTCAAGCAGCAAGTGTGAGTCTATGGTAACCTTCCGGGGGATTCAGATTTCTTATTTCAAATTCAAGTTGAACAACAACAAATGCTGGTGAGGATGTGGAGCAACAGGAACTCTCGGTCATTGCTGCTAGGAATGCAAAATGGTACGGCTGCTTTGGAAGACAGTTTCTTATCAAATTAAACATTTTCTTATAATGTGATCCAGCAATCTTGCTCCTTGGTATTTACCCAAATGAGTTAAAAACTTGTGTCCACACCCTAGCCGGTTTGGCTCAGTGGATAGAGCGACGGCCTGCGGACTCAAGGGTCCCAGGTTCGATTCCAGTCAAGGGCATGTACCTTGGTTGCGGGCACATCCCCAGTGGGGAGTGTGCAGGAGGCAGCTGATCGATGTTTCTCTCTCATCGATGTTTCTAACTCTCTATCCCTCTCCCTTCCTCTCTGGGAAAAATCAATAAAATATATTTTAAAAACAACAACAACAACAAAAACTTAAGTCCACACAAAAACCTGCACATGAATGTTTATAGCAGCTTTATTCATACTTGCCCAAACTTGGAAGAAACCAAGATATCCTCCAGTAGGTGAGTGGATAAGAAAATTTTGGTACATCCAGGCAATGGATATTATCGGTGCTAAAAAGAAATGAGCTATCAAGTCATGAGGAGACACAGCAGAAGCTTAAATGCACATGACTGGTGTGGACAACCTAGAGGGGCTACAGACTGCATCCTGTCTTTCCATTAGACTGTAAGCTCCATGAGGGCCGGCATTTCTGTCTGTTTTGTTCACTGTTCTATCCCAGGACCTCAAACTGGTCTTATCCAGCACATAGTGGAACAAACGCTCAATAAATAGTGGTTGATCAACTAACCGTTTTTATGACACACCTCCTGAGTAGGCCATAAGCTCCTTAAACATAATTAAGGGCCCCCTAATGTTCTATGCAGCACCTGGCAGGTGCTGGACATGTGGCGGATGACCAAGTGGACCCCGGGGAGTGGCTGTCTTTCTCGTATCCTGAACCTGACACCCTTCGACACCACCCCCACCACACAGGCCTCTTTTTATCTCCTATTTGCCCACAACTTGTGGACCTGCTTACACCCTAACAGCAACGCCGTCTGGATGGATGACAAGCTGGTGTCCTGTAAAGAATGAGCATCTAAAACCCAGTTCAGTAAGGATACCACTCCCAGGTCGCTATGTAGGCAGGCCTGAAAAATAAAGTCCCTCATGGGGCCAGGATCATGCTAGATTTCTCCCTTTGTAAAACAAAGCAGATGGTGTCTGCCTTGCAAAGTTATTGTAAGAATCAGGTACGCTGAATGTGACCCATTTGTGGTGATGCCTGTGCATAGTATGTGCCCAATACGTGAGGATTTTTAGATGATGAAGTGGGGTCAGTACTGCCTCCCACCCCATCCAGTGCAGATGGTAATGGATATGTGATTCATTTGAAAGCCCAAGGTCACGTGGCCACTTTACCTGCCGCAGGTTCTGAGGACACAGTTATTTCTGAGGACGCCAAGACCTTGCCAAGACCCACTCAGGCATTTCATGTAGCTCATTTCCTTCCTCATCCAGCAGCGTCAATGACTTTAGACATTAAACATTAGAAGAATGCGTGTGTGTCATACTTTAAAACTGATTAGGAACGGGGCCAAAAATAATGTCAAAAGAATTCCCCAGTTTCCAGATACTAGCCGGTGCTACGAGCTGTTCTAATACCGCAGCTAAAACAGGAGGTGCTGCCATCTTTTCTGGCAGAGTGAACTCTCCTCTCTACACATGGAGAGAAAGTGTTGTCTCTGCCACTGGTGAACCAAGTCATTGACCAGCTCCGTGGAAGCCCACATTCTGACACCACCTGACTTTTCCTCCAAGAGTTTTACGTTTCCTTCCCTCCCTTTTGCATTTCTAAATTTCCCCTCCAATTATGACTTCTGTTTGGCTCCTCTCTGTTATTTCACCTTCCTGCTTGCCTACCTTTTCCTTTTCTTTTTGTTATGTTATTTTATTTTTTCCCATCATCTTTTATCCTCACTTTACCCTGCTCCACTTCCACCCACCCCCAATCACCACACTGTTGTCTGTGTCCATGAGTTTTTTCTCTTTTTTCTTTTCAATCCCTCAGCTTGTTCCCCTCCACCCCACCCCCCACAGCTGTCAGCCTGCTCTCTCTCTATGAGTCTGTCTCTATTTGCTTGTTAGTTCAGTTTGTTCATTAGATTCCACATATGAGTGAAATCATATGGGACTTGTCTTTCTCTGACTGGCTTATTCTTTTCTTTTCTCTCTTCCTACCCTCCACCCCCCGCCACCCTCCATGTGTATTAGCCTCCGGTGAGCTGCTTTGTCACCTGCCCCACCGGCAGTCCTTCCTAGAGGGAACATTCCTAAGCTCCTTTCCCCTCCTGTGTAATAGTTCATTTGGCCTTTTTTTAAAATTAATCTTTATTGTTGAGTTTATTACAGATGTCCCTCTTTTTTCCTCCCATAGCTCCCCTCCACCCGGTTCCCACCCCCTCCCAGGCCCTCTCCACCCTATTGTCTGTGTCCATAGGTAAGGCACACATGCATATAAGATCTTTGTCTAATCTCTTCCCACACTCCCTTCCCTCTGAGAATCATCAGTCTGTTCCATTCCCATGCCCCTGATTCTATTCGATTCACCAGTTTATTCTGTTCATCAGATTTTTTATTCATTTGATTTTTAGATTCACTTGTTGATAGATATGTATTTGTTGTCACTTTGTTGTTCATAACTTTTTATCTTTACCTTTCTCTTCTTCTTCCTCTTCTTAAAGACTACCCTTCAGCATTTCATATAATACTGGTTTGGTGGTGATGAACGCCTTTAGCTTTTTCTTGTCTTGAAGCTCTTTATCTGACTTTCAATTCTAAATGATAGCTTTGGCCTTTAAGAAACCATTGATGTCACCTTGGTTCTGAAAGTTCCTAACTTTCCTTTTCCACCAAATCTGTTGAGTTTTGAAGACTGTTTTCCTTCTATTTAATGGCTAAGGGCTTAGAGACTCTGATACGGGAGGATTCACCAGGCAAACAGCGCTTTGCAAATACTAAGGAGAGACGGGAAGTACCTGCTGGTTGCTGTGTCCTGGAGAACAGCGTGAGGCAGGAGCTCAGGGGCCTTGGCTGGTGCCCATAACCCAGTGGCCCCAGCCACAGGCTGGTTAGAGAGGCCCTGTCACTCCTCCTGCTGTGCCCCTCCCGCCTCCTCCCCTGAGTGCCCACACCTGGTGTCCACTCCAACCCCTGGTGAACACCACATACCCCACGGAGCCGGACCTTGGCCTATTGCTTCACAATGACCAACCAGCCCAGAGAACACCTGCTTTTCATTCTCTTCAGGGGAAGTGTGATGTTTTCCCTTGGGGCGATAACCCGTGGAATAACCCTTCTTCCTGTTTTCTTTTTCCACATCTCCTAGCCTAAGTCCAGAAGGTGTAGGAGTGAGCCCCAACGTCTGCTCTGCGCGGTCCGGGATCACCCTGGAGTGTCTGCAGCCGGCGAGGGGGGTCCATGGCGGGCAACGCGCCTCCATGGCTTTGTTTTCCTTTGTCTGCGTTTGGTTGGCATAAACACTTCTGAAAAATGGGCTGCAGCTGATGCCTGTTCGTTTGGTTCCCTTTAACAAGAGCTTTCTACAACGACGCACACTATGCGGAACACATGTTCTGAGTATACAGTTACTTGATGGATGGAAACAGTGCTGAGGGAGGCAGAACACATGTTTAAAAATATTCCTAAAATACATAATTGCCCCGAGGACCAATCGGGGACATAATATATATTTTAATACACCATTTAATTGCTGTTTATCTAGGGGACAGGAACCATTCTGGTCTCTTGGGTTGAACTACAGATTTTTAGAAACTGTCTGAAGACATATTTACTTGATTCATTCTGGCCTCCAGAGCGAAGAATCCTTTCTCAAAGAAGTGGCTTTACATGCAACACAAGAGAATGAAAAGCTCTGAGGTGGTGGCCACTACTGCAAATACAACAGCCTTAGCTTTCATGATTCAGGGAAGCAATCCCAAAGGGTAGGCCACACCCGGCAGCCCTGGAATTAATCCCCACCATCATGCCGCATCATGGAAACGCACGGCTCCTCACACCTGAATTTTATTTTTTTTCCAAACCGGAATATTTTTTCATCACAACTCTTTCTGATTCAAATGCTTAAATTGCATCGGAGTGGCTTCTTTTCAAGGGAACATTAAGGAGATTTGGCTGGAGAGCTCCATCTCTTGAGCCCAAGTCCAAGGGAGAACTCATTATCTCCCTCCCCACAAAACTTCTTCTCCTTCCATGCTCCGCTTTCTCAAGAAACCAGCCCTAATCCGTTTGGCTCAGTTGATAGAGTGTTGGCCTGTGGGCCAAAGGGTCCCGGGGTTCGGTTCTGTTCAGGGCACATACCTGGTTACAGGTGCCTCCCCAGCGCGGGCCCTGGTCAGGAGGGCTCATGTGTTTCTCTCACATCGATGTTTCTCTCTGTCTTTCCTTCTCTCTTCCACTCTCTCTAAAAATCAATGGAAAAATATCCTCAAGTGAGGATTAAAAAAAAAATGTGAGAAAGAAAGAAACAGCACTGGCATCCACTTGGTATCATGTCAGAGACCAGTGTCATCCTTTACTCTTTCCTCCCTCCCTCGCTCTCATACCCTCATCCAACCAGAAACTACTTGGGTGCTACTTCGTTTCTCAGTGCCTCAGTCTCCTCATCTGAAGAAAATGAGGATTACAATAGTACAGATCTCATAAGGTCGACACTATAAGCTTTAAATGTCAAGTGCCTAGAACAGTGCCTAGCACATAGTAAGCGCTATGTGAGTGAGTCCTTCTCTTTCCTTTTCCCCACCTCTCCATCGCTACAGCCAATGCCCTAATTCAAGCTGCCATTCTCTGTCACCTGTGTCTCTATCTGGTTTCTGAGCGTTCACTCATTATGACCTCACTCCAATCAATTCTTCGCAAGGAAGCCAGAGCTACCTCCCACATATAAATCTAAGTCTGTCACTCCTACACCTAAAAACCTTTCATGGAGATTATTCTTAGGATAAAGACCAACTTCTATCTTTTATTTTTTTAAAACATATTTTATTGATTTTTTACAGAGAAGAAGGGAGAAGGATAGAGAGTTAGAAACATCCATGAGAGAGAAACATCGATCAGCTGCCTCCTACACACTCTCTACTGGGGATGTGCCCACAACCAAGGTACATGCCCTTGACCGGAATCGAACCTGGGACCCTTCAGTCTGCAGGCCGACGCTCTATCCACTGAGCCAAACCGGTTAGGACCAACTTCTATCTTTTAAAAAATGTATGTTTTTATTGATTTCAGAGAGAGGAAGGAGAGGGAAAGAGAGAGAGAAGCATCAACGATGAGAAAGAATCATTGATTGGCTGCCTCTTGAATGACCCCCACTGGTGATTTGAGCCCATAACCTGGGCATGTGCCCTGACTGGGAATTGAACTGTGACCTCCTGGTTTATGGGTTGATGCTCAACCACTGAGCCATACCAGCTGGACTAAAGACCAACCTCTAGAAATGGCTTTTGAGACCTTCATGAACTGGCTCCAGAGTTCTGTCTGAGTTCCAGAAGGTTGTGGCTAAGAGACATATGGCTCCAGCATGAGCTACATGAAACTGGACACTGAACCCCTTTGTTTTCTTTGCTTTATCTTCCCTCAAGTTGGTGGGGCCTAATGCAACTCGGTTGAGGATTGGAGGCTGCAACCTGATCCACCAGGAAGGCCAGCTTCAGTGAGGGTGTGGCCATGAGTGGTGCACACCAGAGTGGCTGCACCAAGGGAGAGCTGGGGCAAATGGGCCTTTTATACTGGCCCTCAGAGTAATTCATTCTGCCCTGGGCAGGCCCTGTAGCTTCCAAAGGTCCAGGATGGAACCCACCAGCCTTGAATTCTCTGAAGGGAATGTCCCATTTCCCCAGTAGGAACCACCAGTATCTGTGTCTGGGTTGATCAGTGGGGGCCACTCACCCTCACAATGGAGTCCTATTCTCCATAAAGAAGACTGAAGACTATGGTTCAGGGCCACAATACCAGCCATTTTCACTTTCACGTGCACAAGAGAAGGTTTTACTGTAGGAAGGCAGGCAAAAGGGAAAATGAGAGGGACACAGCCCCCTAGAAGGTGAGCATTTGTGGAATGGGAACAGAGAGGAGGGGAGGAAGGCAGCCCCTCTGGGGCATCTGTCTCCATGGTGATGACTCAAAGGGGGAGCAGGGGTCCCACGGATACCAGGCCTCGCCTGCCTGCTCCAGGCCAGCAGGTAGACCCAGGAGGAAAGGTGGACGTGGCCCTGGCAATTACAAAGACTTTCCATATGCTATAGCAGCAGAGGGGAGCAGTGCCAACTGAGAGCCCCAGGGAAGAGTCAAACACCACCATTTATGACTGTAGATTTTCAGATAAAAGGTGCCAGGCAAGGCCAGCTTATCTGAACAGGGGTGGCAGATGCTGGGCCGAACCCACTATGGCTTAAGAGAATGAATTCAGAGGCAGAGAGGTTAGCCAAGGGGTTGGGACCAGGGCAGGTGCGACAGCTGGGATGGAATTGAGGCTCCTCCCCAGCACAAGGCAAGCAGGGCAGCTGGAGCCGTTCATTCTACGAGACAGCCAGCCATCCAGTAACCAGGGAGACCACTTCCAGGGAAGTCCAAAAGGTGATGATGCAAAAGCTAGGTGTATCTGGTGCAACCGCTGATGAGGTTCCCCGTGAAAGAGCTGCATGCCCCGATGTACAAGGTTGTCTATGGCAGAAAGGTAATAGCAAAAGATGCTAGCAAAGATTGAGATCCAGGTAGTGGTACAAAAAGAAAATCAGGAAGGATCAAACTGGGTGGAGCTGCCTTGTGCTGGCACTACCAAAGGTTGCCTGCCACCAGGCCTTCCAAGCTCTCCCTTCACTGCCCTTTCAGCTGACTGTGTCTCCATGGAGTCTGTCCACTCCAGTAGGAAAATTTGCTTCTAGTCCTGCCTCCTCTTCGTCCATCCTGTTCTGCAGTAGGCCACCCCTGACTATGTCCTGAGATATGCGAGGAAAGCATTGCCTGGCTCCAAACAGACCTCATAAGTGCCACATCCCCGCCAGCACCTAGCCCTAGCTAACCCAGAAGCTGACTGGAGTTTCTGCTTGCAGTGTCAAACCAGCAAATGTCTACATTGGGCTTTTGTCATTGTTTGATGGCTTACACTTGTTTGTTTTCCTTTGCACACATTCACAGTTAATCTTGTGTCATCAGATACTGATGCTGGCCTAAGGCTGTGTACTGCTTCAGGAACACAAACTTCAAATTCGAAATGTGCACAGGCCCACATCAGGTAAAGAATTACCTGAGCTCATGATGAGAAATGCATCTGATTAACTCTGAGCCGTGGAAGGAAACTCACCCGGTGTCCTGGATGAGACAGCTAGCTACTATTTATTTCTGCAAAACATCAAGACAAAGTCATTAAAGCCCCAATTCCTGGTAATTGTCTCAGAAATTGCATTCCCTGTCCATGGCAATTAGTTTTATACAAAGCAAGGAGATATTTGGGTTAATGACCTTAAGTTTTTATGAGTCAATCAATATTTTGTTTGCTGCAGGCTGCTTTGCTACTGTAAATTTTGAGTACAGTGTTTGTGGGGTGTGTAAATGTTTAGCTAGTCACTGAAGCATCAATTAGTGAAATCACTTCTTCTGTTCTTTAATTTAGAAGATACTGTTGGCAGTGTACTGATGTGAGGTGTTTGCTTTAGCTGCTATCATAGATTGGGAAACTAAATTGATGTTGTGCTGTATGGTTTATTACTTTGTCACTTTGCGTATCTATACTGCAAGCATCTCTTTTTGTACTCATATCCTTCACACAGGTCTTGAATAACCTACTCACTGGCTTCAAAAGGTTTTGACTTGATTTTAACTTTACAACCTTGCTTCTCTATCTGTTTTAAAATTGGCAGTACCCCTAGCTAGTGTGGCTCAGCTGGTTGGACATCATCCCGTGCACCCAAAAATCGCTGGTTCAATTCCAGGTCAGGGCACATGCCTGGGTTGCAAGCTCAATCCAGGTTGCAGGCTGCATACCCAGGGAGGGGGCATGCAAGAGGCAGCCGATCTGTGTTCTGCTCTCACATCAATGTTTCTCTTTCTCTCTCCCTCTCCCTTCCTCTATCTTTAAAAATCAATACAAATAGTTTTGTTTTTTTAAATATATTTTTATTGATTTCAGAGAGGAAGGGAGAGGGAGAGAGAGATAGAAACATGAATTATGAGAGAGAATCATTGATTGGCTGCCTCCTGCACACCCCACACTGGGCATCGAACCCGAAACTCAGGCATGTGCCCTGACTGGGAATCGAACCGTGGTCTCCTGGTTCATAGGTCGATGCTCAACTGCTGAGCCACGCTGGTCCGGCAATACAAATAGTTTTTTTTTAAGATTTGCAGGTGTGTGTGTGTGTGTTAACATCCCAGATGTACTACGAGTCACAACCAGGACTGATTACTAAGCCTTTACTTTTAATATGAGATGACTTTGAAAGAGGAGAAACCAACCTAATCAGAGTCCAAAGCTATAGCTATTGAATACCAAAACAGTCAAATAGAATGAAGCCTCTTCCAGCTGGTTGTTTTGTCTAAATCAAGATTTTCCAACATGTGTTCTTCAAACATTTTCCTAGGATGCTAAAAGGACTCTATTTTGTTTCTATTTGGAAAGTCAAGTGAGAAAAAAAAGTGGTAAATCTAGTTATGAGGCTCTTCAACTAAGAGACATTGGGTGAAAGAGGGTTTTAACTCTTTATCAGTGTCCTAAAAAAGAACTATCAACTACTGTACATTTTTTTAATGTGTGACTGCCTGGTATTGGCACTTGATTGTAAAAATGAATCAATATGATAAGCAGAGACTTTCAATGGTCTTTACTAAAAAAGGGTGCTCTGATTTTTTTTTGTAGATCATCAGGGACATTGAATATGAACTGAGTTTTAAATCATATTAAGAAAATATTTTAATCTTGTTTGGCATGATAATGACACTTTATGTAATAAAATGCCCCCCCCCCCTTTTTTTAAGATATGCACTAAAATATTTAAGGCTAGAATAGCATGCTGTCTGGAATTTCTTTGAAAATACTTCAGCAAAAAAGAAAAGAGAAAAAAAGTGAGCATAGAGGGAACAAGTAGACCAGAGTAGTGATGGTTGTTGAAGCTTGGGGGATGAGTCTATAAATAATCACCACTTTTATTTACATTCAACCATTTTCATAACACAAAGTAAAAAAAGTTCTGTGGTCAAATAAGTTTGAGCAATTCTAACTTTAATAAAATAAAATAAGCATGTTTCTTTACCATAGACTTTCTCAGGACCTTTATATGTTAGTGTGTATGTAAGTCTTTTATTTATTTTTTCTTTGCAGAGCATCTCAAAAGACTGATATTCTGCCAAATATGCTAACATATTTTATTTTATTTTATTTTATTAAAATAAATCTTTATTGTTCAGATTATTACAGGTGTTCCTCTTTTTTCCCCCCCATAGCTCCCCTCCACCTGATTCCCCACCCCACCCCACCCCATGCCCTTAACCCCCACCACTGTCTTCATCCATAGGTGTAAGCTTTTTGTCCAATCTCTTCCCGCACCCCTCACACCTCCTTTCCCCTGAGAATTGTCAGTCCACTCCCTTTCTATGTCCCTGATTCTATTATATTCACCAGTCCATTCTGTTCTTCAGATTTTTTATTCACTTGATTTTTAGATTCACTTGTTGGTAGGTATGTATTTGATGTCATTTTGTTGTTCATAATTTTTATCTTAACCTTTTTCTTCTTCTTCCTCTTCTTAAAGAATACCCTTCAGCATTTCATGTAATCCTGGTTTGGTGGTGATGAACTCCTTTAGCTTTTTCTTGTCTGTGAAGCTCTTTATCTGACCTTCAACTCTGAATGATAGCTTTGCTGGGTAGAGTAATCTTGGTTGTAGGTTCTTGCTGTTCATCACTTTGAATATTTCTTGCCACTCCCTTCTGGCCTGCATAGTTTCTGTTGAGAAATCAGCTGACAGTCATATGGGTACTCCCTTGTAGGTAACTAACCATTTTTCTCTTGCTGCTTTCAAGATTCTCTCTTTGTCTTTTGCCCTTGGCATTTTAATTATGATGTGTCTTGGTGTGGTCCTCTTTGGATTCCTCTTGTATGGGGTTCTGTGCACTTCCTGGACTTGTAAGTCTATTTCTTTCACCAGGTAGGGAAAGTTTTCTGTCATTATTTCTTCTAATAGGTTTTCAATATTTTGCTCTCTCTCTTCTTCTGGCACCCCAAAAATTCGGATGTTGGTATGCTTAAAGTTGTCCCAGAGGCTCCTTACACTATCTTCATATTTTTGGATCCTTTTTTCTTTTTGTTTTTCTGGTTGGGTATTTTTTGTTTCCTCATATTTCAGATCTTTGGTTTGATTCTTGGGGTCCTTTGATCTACAGTTGAATTTCTGTATATTCTTTATTTCAGACAGTGTATGCTTAATTTCTGACTGGTCCTTTTCTATTTTTTTGGCATTTTCATTAAGATCCTTAAAGGTCTCACTAAGTTCCTCAGCGGTTTTTAGAAGATTCTTGAGTAACCTTATAAATGTGGTTCTGAATTCTATGTCGTCCAGTAGTTTGCTTTCCTCCATTTCTTTCATTCGTGACATGTTTCTTTGTCTCCACATTTTGGCTGCTTCCCTGTGTTGATGGAGTGGCTTTGTGTGGTAGGTGACCTATAGGGGCCAATAGCTCAGCCTCCCCAATCACCTGAGGAGGATGCTCTTGGTACACCCCCTTGTGGGCTGAGTGCAAAGTCTTGGTGTAGTTAAGCCTTGATTGCTGTTGGTACACTGGGAGGAACTGACCTCCAGGCCAATTGGCTGTGAGGACCCGCTGTGTCTATAATGAAAGAACTGCTGCGCTGGAGACACGCTTATGGTGCAGGACTTATTTCAGTGGGGGCTTTGGTGCTCACTGAGTCTGCCTCTTGAATGTGTCACTTATGGATGTGAGGAGTTGAAATCTGGTGTCTCACACTGACCACTAGGTACACTGGCTTCTGGATCTCCAATGGGGTGCAGGTCAGCTACTGTCTGAGGCCACCCAGCAGGAGCTACAGCGAGAACTACAGTTTTCTCCTCTTTGCTTGGGGTTTGGAGGTTTTGGAGCTGTCTGACCCAGGCTGCAAGTTTGCTAGGTTAAGCTGCGATAGGGCAGGCCATTCATATGCTAAAGCCGCTGCTTGGAGCTTGGGTGGGTTTGTAGATTGTGCAGGGCGGTGTCTCAGGGCGTCACTAGGCTAGGGTGTGGCAAACAGCAATGGCTGCCAGTAAGCCGGCTCTGTGTATCCAACCGACCGTGTCCCCACATCTCATGCCCCAGTGCAGTAAACAATTATTCCTGCGCGCAGCTCTGCAAGCAAGCCACTCTCACTTTCCGACCCGATGGCAGACAGTCCAGCTTCTCCCCGTAGGAGTTTGGGTCCCCCGCGTCTCCCCAGAAACTGGAGTTCGGAGTAATCGGGAGCTTATCTCCCTTCGGGTTGAAAAAAGCAGCGCTCCCAGTCGCCCGCAGCCAGCCCGATACGCGCGGGCCTCTGTACCTCAGCTTTTCAGCGCTTGTGCACGTCTCAATGCTCTTTTCTCTTTCCTTCTAGTTGTAGAACTTCCACTCAGCCAGCTTTCCCGTGGTTCTGGGTGATAGACGTTTTGTCTTTTAGTTGTAGTTTTGAAATTGTTATGCGAGGCAGCAGTTTAGGTGTTTACCTACGCTGCCATCTTGGATCCTCCTCTATGCTAACATATTTTAGAAATTCTGGCCTAAATTCTATTTAACAACCAGTTGAGATTGAATTCTCTTCAATGACTACTATTGACTTCATGATCAATGTGAATGGGTTATGCTTTTCTTCCCATCTCTCCATTCATTTCAGTCCTAGGCAGCGCAGCGCTGGGGCCTTGGCTCAGCCACTTATTAGCTCTCTCATCTCAGGCAAGTCATTTAATCTCTGTGCCCTTCAGTTCCTTCATCTGTGAAATGGGGATAATCATAACCTATCTCACAGGATTGCCACACAGAATAAATGAGATAAGGCCAGTAAAGCATTTTGTACTCTTCCTGGAACATGGTAAGTTCTCAATAAATCTGAGTTATTATTGTTATAATTCATTCTTTTAAGGCCAGCTTAGATTGTACCCTCTTTGTGAAGCCTTCTGGATTTCCTTTATTCAGAATTAATTCCCTTTTCTTCTGTATTCTGGCAGTTTTTTAGACCTCTAATGTGTGATTAATTGTAAAAGCCTCAAGCATAAGGACCACGGCTTATTCATTTTCATATTACATCGGCATTCTAACACAGGCCACCAAACCCAAAAGTGTGAAAAAGAAGTTCATCCCAGCAAACGCAGCTTTCTTTAAGTTCTTGAAAGACCCACACAACAATAGCATTTACATATAATTGTTTAGCCACATCTAGCTGCAAGAGAGGCTGGGAAATGTAATCTTCATTCCATGCTTCTCCTTAGTTAAGGCAATGCTCTATTTATCTATGTCTCTATCTAGTGTGTATGTATGTATATATGTATGTATGTAGCTAGCTAGCTATCCATCTATCCATCTATCTATCTACATGCCTGAGATGAAGCCTACAGGTCAGGTTTAGTTCTGCCAGGAGCCATTGCCTACTTTCTGGTGAGTGGTAAAGACCCTCCCTGCTGTTAATATAGTGATTTTAGGATAAGAAAACAACAGTTTCCTGATATTATAAATATCATCGGGTCTTTGTCACACTAGAAAAAAATATTTGTATTGACATACTTAAATACTATTTAGGGGAAAAAAAGCCTTCAAATCAAGGGAAAAATAACATAAGTGTCTCTGTAGCAATAACGTCCCCACTGAGGCACAGCAAGCATACACACTGAGCATTTTGACAGGAAAACATGCAGATATTTTCTTTGGCAATAGCCATATTTCACAGTTATTACTTCCCAGGTCTAAGCTATATGCATAAATCTTCCAAAAGAACATGCAGGCAGCAAGAAGAAAATAAGAAACCCTGGATTTGATCGAAGTATACAAAGCTCTCTGCCAATTCATAAGCATCTTTTCATTTGATTTTCCTGATGTGGTATGTGAGTGAAAATTCAGGTTAATCCCACAATGGAGGACATGCAAATAACAAAGACCTGATCAGAATAAGCTTTAGGCAGACAAAGCTTCATTGAGTATCTTTTTTTTTTCTAGTTGAAGTAGAAATGAGCTAATACAATCAAGAATGAACAACTCTTCAATTCTCATGGGCATAGCTAACTAATTCATGGAGAATAACAAAAAACTCACAGATGAACTAAAACCATCATATTGACCGTCAGAATTCATTTTCTTTCCTTTGATGATTGTCAAACAAGTAAAATGATGGTTACTTATCTATTTCCCCTTGTCCCCCTTTCGTTTCTCACTTAGGACATTTTTTTCTTATTGAACTTAATAAAAAAAAAATTGAGTATTTGCTGTGTAATGTAAGAAACACAAACTATATAAAAGCACTGCTCTCGCTGAGTTTAGTTTGTAATTCAGTTGGGTTTTTTTTGTTTGTTTTTTTTGTAGTTTTTGTTCATTTTTAACCCAAATGGCAGTGTACTATATTAACTACTACGTGCCTTGGTTTTTTACTTATGTATCATGGAAAGGGCTCCAGGTTAGGAACCTTTTGGAATATTCCTACAATAGGAATATAGAGTAGCCCACATATAGGACTATGGAATTCAAAAGAATTGAACTGCCTCCTTTTTTTAACAGCAACAAAACAGCCTACTGTATGAAAATACCATAATTTAATTCACCAGTACCTAAATGATACACATTAAATTTTTTGTTATTACAAATTATGCTGTAATAAATAACTATACATTCTCTATTTCCCACCTTGTCAAATATGTTCCTGAAAGTTGAGCTGTTGGGTTGAATTGCAGAGAGTATGTACTTTTGTGATTTTGATACCTATTGCAGTCAAATAACTCTTGCAAACTGTTCTCTTTTAAAGAAGATAATTTACATATTCCATAAACATTCATATATTTACTTTCATATATTATAGAGTGTCCTCATCAAGAGAAAATATGACCAAATGTTGTGAATTTTACCAATTAGGAAGATAAAAAGTAACCTCATATTTTAATTTGCATTTATTTTATTATGAATGAGGGCAAGTATTGTTCATATGTTGAAGCAGATATTTAGGTCTATTTCTGGATTCTCTATTCTGCTCATTGGTCTGTCTTTTTCAGAATTAAGAAGGATGACTCTTTCTTAAATAACGATCTTTTAATTATTTTATTTTACTTTTAAATCCACACCCGAGGATTTTTTTTTCCCCATTACTTTGTAGAGAGAATGGAAGGGAGAGGGAGAGACAGAGAGAAACACCAATGTGAGAGAGACACATCGATTGCTTGCCTCCCATATGCCCCTGACCAAGGCCAGGAATCTGCAACCGAGGTGCAAGCACTAGACGAGCAGCGGTTTGCCGCTCTGTTGATTAATGAGTTTGCTGACCACTGGGATAGGGGCTTAATCACAAGGAACAACAACAGCCTGTAATTATTGGAATCGAGAGTCTAGGTCAGTAGTCGGCAAACTCATTAGTCAACAGAGCAGCAAACCGCGGCTCGAGAGCCACATGTGGCTCACGAGCCGCAGTTTGCCGACCACTGCCCTAGACTCTTGATTCCAATAATTACAGGCTGTTGTTCTTCCTTGTGATTAAGCCCCACCGCTGGAATCAAACCTGGGATCCTTCAGTCCACAGGCCAACGCTCTATCCACTGAGCCAAACCGGCTAGTGCAAGAAGGATGACTCTTAATTTAAAAAGAAGGTAGAAGGTACAACTGAGCTCCACCACTGACCAGCTGGCTTAAAAGAATCCCTTAATCTCTTTCATTGTAGCTTCTCCATCTGTACAAGAGTGCTGGATTCGATGAGTTCATTTGCTCGATGCATGTTTGTTACATGTTAGGCTCTGTGCTGAGGATGCAGAGGACATATCTTCTCTGCTCTCCTGGCTTGCCAGTCACTTTGGGGAGAGGCCAGACACTATTCAAATCCTACACAGATCATTGATGGCCCCTGGGGAAGGAAACTTAGAAGATGTGGCGGACGAGGGAGCAGGGAGAGGGTCATAGAGACTTCCTTTTGAAAAAGAAAGTGACTTGGAAACTGAGATCTGGTGGGGAAAAAGTTAGCCAGGTGAAGCCAGGGGTAGTGGAGAGGAAGAGTTTTCCAGACAAACTTTCTGGCATGTGAGAAGTTGGCATGAATGAAGAACTCTATACTGTCAATGGAGATAGAAAAAGTAATGGGAAAGTGGTAGAGGAGAGAGGCTAAAGAAGAAAACAGGAATCAATACGTGTTGAGTCTTGGATAGATATTTTGGTCTTTATCCTAGGCATTTGTCTTGCCTGGGACCTCTAGGAAATAAAGTCAGAGTTAAAGACTTTAGTGGTGCCCTAGCTGGTTTGGCTCAGTGGATAGAGCATCAGCCTGCAGACTGAAGGGTCCCGGGTTTGATTCTAGTCAAAGGCACAAGCCCGGGTTGCAGGTTCAATCCCTATTAGGGGTGTGTGGGAGGCAGCCTGAGCAATGATTCTTTCTCATCATTGATGTTTCTATCTCTCTTTCTCTCCCTCTCCCTTCCTCTCTGAAACCAATAAAAATATATTTTTAAAAATAGGCTCATCTCTTAAAAAACAACAAAGCTTTAAAACACACACATACATATAAAGACTTAAGTGGTGACACTTTATTGGGATGTGAAAGCCCAGGACAGCGAGAGTTAGGAAAAAGGGAAGTGAGGCAAGGAAAGATGTGAGGCGATGCAATGTTGTACTTACACGCTGGTCACTGAGTCACAAGGAGCTGCAGCTACAGAGAAACACAGGGTGATCAATTACCAGGTGTGTTCATTTCATACAGGATTTCTCCAGGAAGCTTATAAGAAAAACCATATTTCAAAGCATTTCTTACCAGGGAGAAAGGAGGAAGCAATTTATCTGCCTACTGTTCTCCCGCCTTCTATTGCCCACTTCTGTGTTTCACTCTACAGAAAGCACACTGCCCTGTGCTTGCAGCGTGCATCACCCAGCGCCTCGCTGGTCCTGCCCAGGTGTGGCATTTCATCCAAACCTGGGAGCTGAGGTATGGCTGGAACACCCACCACAAGAAAAAAAGAAGGTCGCAGTCAAGGGAATCTGAGAAGCATGTGGAGTTTACGTCCAACATAGTGTTAAAGGAGTCTATGCCAGAGAGTGACATGATCTGGCAACATTGTGGAGAAAGCTTAGAGAGGGTTGAGAATGGAAATATAGAGACCAGCAGGGAAGCTATTGCAATGGTCCAGAAGAGAGCAGACGATGTCTAAAGTTGAGATGGTGAATATGGAAATGGAGCTAAGTGGCTATGAGGCATTTTAGGAGGTAAAATTGCCAGGGCTAAGGGAATGGTTGGGTTTGAGAAATAGGGGAAGGCATCAAGGATGTCGGGTTTCTGACCTGAGCCAGCTGGTGGCTTGTGTTATCATTTACTGAGATGGGAATCTGCGGTAGAGAACCAAGTTTGGGAGGAAAGAGCCCGACTTGGGATTTAGACTTGTGCCTTTGAGAAACCCAGCTGGAGACTTGGAGCAGGCAACTGAATACCTGAGTCTGATTATTGGAGCTGTAGATGTGGTTGGTAGGGATTGAATATAGAGTGAGAAAGGGAAGCTTAAAAACGTACACACTCAAATGGCTGTGTGGAGAACAATGGGCTTGGGAAGAAGACAAAGAAAAAGCAGGCAAAGAGGTAGGAGGAAATAAAAAGTGCTTCAGGTTCTTGAAGCCCGGAAAGAGAGTTTCAGGAGGAAGGGTCCCAGAGAAGCCAGGGGAGGTGAGCACTGAGGCCTCTGCTTTAGCAACATGGTGCTCATTAGTCATCTTAGCCAACGTGATGGAGTGGAAGAGTGAGGGCAGCTGATGGAAAGGAAGAGGAGAGGGATCAGACATTGGAGAAGTTTCTTTGGGAAGGCGAGAAGAAAGAAAAGTAGCAGGAAGGGGTTTGGGTTGAGACAGGTGTTTTTTGTTCTATCTGAAGAGAGACTTGAGCAACTTTAAATGTAAATGGGAAGGACTCAGTGTCGGGAAGCGCTGAGCATACAGGGGAAAGGAGACATGCTATAGTGTTGGGCTCTGGAAAGAGTGGGAGGGGCTGAGAATCACACACAGGGCCTGACCTCGGGGTAGGAAGCATCCACTGAGGGATGGGAGGAAAGGAAGGAGGATGGCGCCAGGGAAGGTGGGGCTGCAGCAGGAAGTTGAGGTCTGCAGGTCACGTGCAGAAATATGTGGTGGGGCAGGAAGGGTAAAAAGAGTGGAGAGGGTTTGAAATAAAGAAACTCCCAACTTAGTGATCTCGAAAGAACTTCCTTCATGGGCAGTTTGGAGGAAAGGTAACTGCGCGGAGAGAAGAGGGGAAATGAAGAGGGAAAAAGGAAGAGGGTCACAGCCAAGCCCCCAATGTCTGCTTCCTGCTTACCCTTCAGCCAGTCTTGGCTCTGGTCTCCAAGCTCATAGCCAAGGATGCAAACAAGGTGGGTCTGAGACAGGAGCTCCCAGTTTCTGGCTTCCAGATAACTAAGAGGGTGTCCTTTTAAAGACTCACAAATATTAGCTGACCCTGAGAAACAATCCATTTTTTAACACTCTCCTTTTGTTGTGGCATCATGGTGATACCTCCAAAGGTTGACACAGGAAAATAAAACAGTGTGAGCATCCACTAAAATTTTAATGCAGAAGTATATTAAAAGTCTTTTGTTCCTTGGGCTTTTCTTTTCGGCTAGAACAGGACCTGACTGTTTAACTTGTGGTTAAGGATTATTTGTGTGGGGCACCTTGGTAGGTGAAATGTAGTGGATTTGGCATTTTGCCCGTGGAACACTGGGCAGGAGCTCCAGTTACAAATTGCAGCTGTATAAAATAACAGGAAATGTGGGGCTTTGAAAGATTCCACTGGAAAGATTAATTATTTGGAAAAGAGTTATGCAGCAGCTCCGTGTGTTTTTGGAGAAAAGGTGGCCCGCGCCATTTTTAATAGTGCGAAAGAAAATGTTGCCACTAGGCTAAAGAGGGGAAGGGAAGGAGCTCTTTTTTCTTGCAAGGGCTCACATTTAGTTTTAAAACCATCTTTATTCTCTTTTTGAGAAGACAAGGAGTTAGAAATGAAAGCCAGATGGAATCCCTGAAAGATCTGAGGCTTAAAAAAGAAAAGATCTGGATTTCCTAAATCTCTGAGATAACCTCCCTATTTGTCTTTTTTTTTTAATTTTTATCACTACCCTCCTCCTTCCTGCCCCTTAACAGCTAACCATTTCCTATACATCAGTCCACCATGGACATTTATTTTCCTGTAGGCATAAGAATGTTACTCAGATAAATTCATAGCTTGTGGGTGGACACTGACTCTGGATTTAGCGACCCTGTGATGTCCAGAAGGATAAACCAACGTGTATTGCACAGCCAGGACATCTCCAACTGACCAGACAGCCAACACCCAGACTCATTTTCTAAGAACAATGAGTTTCTACACATTTGAAGTAAAATAATTCGTCTCCCCAGTGTACCTGGCAAACTGTCAAGAAATTGTAGATGACTCACTATTTTTTTTTTTTGGGGGGGGGGGAGGAAGGGCATTTTCTTGAGTTCCAGAGACATCCATCTATCAATATATATATTAAGAGAGTATATGTTTCCAGGTAGGTTCATGACTTTGTTTCATCTTGAACATCCGAAGTCAGTCCTGGAGAGATTTATTTGAAGGTTTGCTTGAGTAATGGAGGGAGGAAATTTTCTCCCTTGGTTTCTACATCTCTCGGAGTTGACCCTGACCATCAAATATGAGAAATGTTTATCTGACATGATTCAGGGAGTGGGATGTTCAGGTTAATGCATTACTCTTTGCATTGATAAAGAGCAACCATTTGGAAACTGTGTGTGCAGGAAGACGAGCTTCACCCCCAGTTCTGATGTCGCAGGACTCAGACTTTCCGAGGTGCCCGGGACGTCTGGACTCAGAATCTTTCAGTGCCTCAGGTCATCACTGGGAGCAGCAGTTAATCTCACAGCAAGTTGATGGGTAGTAAACTGGACATTTTCAGTATAGTTCTGCTCAGTTGCTAATTGAATTTTTAAGTCAGAGATGAGCCGTTTTGGAGAAATTATGATGGAAGTTCATGCCGGCTCAGATATGAAGGGAGAGGATGAGCAGGAGCCTTGTCTGCTGTACCCATCGTGTCCATTTTCTGTGCATCCCCTCCCCCCACCATTGTTTTCTGCACACCTGGGTATGTACCCTGACCGGGAATTGAATCCCTCACCTTCTGGTGTACAGGATGACGCTCCAACCAACTGGGCCACACTGGCCAGGGCCTCGCATGTACATCACATTTAATCTTCATGAGAAGCCTGTTTTCAGATGAAGAAAGTGAAGCTCAACTTCCTGCTCAGTGATAAGCAGCAGCATTGTAATCCCATCCTGTCTCCCCAAGCCATGCTCTTTTTCCTTTTTCCTTTTGGATCCAACCTCTCATTACAGATGAGCAAACTCCAGGCAGGGAGGCTGCAGGGCTTGCTCTGAGTCACACAGGGTCTTCCATTTTATTTCACAGAATTGATGTATCTGCAGGAAGGTGGCCTTAAATGGAGAGCCTCAGAGAGAAAGATAATGCTGAACACACACACACACACACACACACACACACACACACACACAAAAGACACGGCTCAAGCTCTTTGGGGCATCATTCTGTTCCTTTTCCTGTATGTATATTTCCTGGGCATCTTGGGGGAAGGTGAAGTGGGGCTGCAGGTAGATCTAAGCACTGAATGTATTACCCATGCAGGTTCTCTTATCCTGGATTAATAGGAAGAAAAGGGGGTTAAATATAATGTGGCCTCAACACAAATTTGACAAATGAAATTGAAATCCTATAGCCTAATAGTTGCATATTTTAGAAATAAATAAATATTTACTTATTTTTTTCTGATTGAAAGTAACACATGCTCATGAAGAAAATTTATGTGATACTGCAAAGTATTAAAATTAAAAAAAGGAAAATCCTATTACCCAAAGAGACTAATGGAGTTTGCTTGTTTATTATTTTAAAGCTGACAAAGGGAAATTGTACATTTATTTGCTCCATGTGGCTGTCCTAATTGGGGCTGAGGTTGCAGACATTTTTGTTAATCCTTCTCAGGAAGTAAGCAACAGGACAAAGAAGACTGGCCTACAAAACCCAAATTCAGTGCTGTTCTTGGTCAAAACTACTCTTTTTCCTCAATCCTCAGTTAAAAGTCGGTTTCTTCTCTTAGTTCAGAGCTAAAAGTGATTTACAGATTTGATAAACAATTCCTCCATTGTATTGGGGCCTCAATAAATGCTCTGAGTTGAAATGGAATGAAA
Source organism: Plecotus auritus (assembly GCF_963455305.1). Classification (NCBI taxonomy): domain Eukaryota; kingdom Metazoa; phylum Chordata; class Mammalia; order Chiroptera; family Vespertilionidae; genus Plecotus; species Plecotus auritus. Next base: position 136,149,100 of record NC_137782.1, on the reverse strand, counting down.
CAGATGGTTAATGGCATCAGGGATCATGGTCTTCAATTTTATGAAATCGGGTCTGACTGAAGAATTAAGGCAAACACATGGGGTGGGTCAGACAGATCTGGTTCTGCCTCCTAGTTGTTTGACTTTGGGCAAAGGTTCTGATAGAAGTTGGCACCAAATATAAGATAGCCCTAAACTTCCCAGTGGGGAATCCTCCCATAATACTTTGGACAATCTGAGCACATAAAACTTTTAGTGACATAGATAAAATTGTGATATGCTTATTCAGTTTATGAATTTAGTTATACATACATGTTTAAAGCCATTTATACAATGTAATACATTAATTTGTAAATACTTCTCCCACGCCTCACCCCCACTCCTGTATTTCATAAAACAAAGCTAGTCAAACTCTTCACATGCCTCTTGGTCATCAGCGTCCTCATTGTCCCTAGAGCCATTTATTAGGCTCTCTCACTTCCATCTGGATTGTTGGAGATTCTCTTAGACCCTGTTTGGGATGCTGTCACTGGAAATTTTATCCCAAACCACAAAGTGCCCATTCGCATAGCATTAGTCAGTTCATGTTTTCACTGGTCTTTCCAACATAACTTACTCACTGTTCTGCTTTTCAAAGGGATCATAAAAGGCTTGTTTATAGCAACTTACAGCATTGCAAATGTGAGGTCATATTCCCAGGAATAACTAACAAACTGTGTTACATTTTTCTTACCTCCTTTTGTACTGTTTCAGTGATCTCCCTAAGCTTCCAACACTAGCGTTAATTGAGGTCATTTTAGGCTAATGTAGTCATCAAATGGTACCATGGTTGTTAAATATAGAGAAATTCAGAAAGCATTGGAGGTTAACATGCGGTGTAAGCATTGCAAGCACTCTGTGATATTGTGATTTATATTAAGAAATAAATATATTTGGTCTTCATCCCATTTCTGGCACAAAGTTCCAAAAACCATTGAAGTTTCCTAATGATAAGAGCCATAAAGGTGAAATGAATGTCTTTGTTAGTTCTAAAACAAGGCCCTTTCAAACACACCAGAGTTTATTTTAATGAGGTGATTTTTGGAAAGCCCCAAAATAACCTTAGGATGGGGGCTGGTTGCCAGAGAACCAACCACAGGATTAGAGAGTTGGGATTTTTAGTCCCACCCACCTGACCTCTGGGGAAGGGAGAGGCACTGGAGATTAAATCAATCACCAGTGACCAATGCTTTCATCAATTATGCCCAAACCCAGTGGTTATTTAAGCTAATGCGTCACATCCAAGACAATACTCCAGTCCTTGGAGTAGTGCTCCACACTTTGACTTCAAAACCCACCTAAGTTTGAGTGTATTCAGACAAGATGCTGATATTGAATGCTGCCACCTCCACCCACTCTGGGCAGAGCCCCATACCTTTCTAGTCTGGGTCCCAGACCTGAGCTATGTGATGTCCCAGCTGAGCAGAACAGAGGTTTGCTCTGGGGGAGCAGTGTGGGCCTGGGGTGGGGGTGGGAATGCTGGGGCTGGGGGGTCGCACAGAGGTGAAGGGGCCCAGATATTACTATGACAACCTCTGAGAATAAGGACTAGCAGCCAAAAGTAGGTTTGAGTCCAAAAGCCAAAATAATATCGAAGTTGGGTGGCAATTCAATAAACAGGTTAGAACCCAAGTAGAGAGAAATCACAAGAAAATGAATAATCAGTAAGGACATGGTCAGAAAATTAAAACTGAATTCATATTGACTTAAATGGGTATTTCTCCACCATCCTGTTAATTAAGGGGACTTGACCACCAGCCTATGTGCACGTGAGTATATGCCCAAGAGATTCATGTGTATAATGGGGTGCAGGGGGTGCTACCTTCTGCCCTTAAGGAGCTGAAAAAACAGGATCAGTGAAGAAGGAGAAAGCAAACATCTGCTGAGCACCAGGCATACCAGGCACCACAGGGCTCTGGCTCGGCTGCCAAAGGGCCTAGATTGGAAACCCAGCTCTCCCACTTGCCAGCTAGCTAACCTTAGCCCTGGTAGTAACACCTCTGCGCTATTTCCTACTTCCAAATGTGGATACTAGTGCCTGCCTCCGGGGCTGTGGTGACGGCTGAATGGGTTAATGCATGTTGTGATAGGTTACAGGAGGCCACCAGTGGTTTACTACTCCTCCCATTAAATAGTGGGGTCTACTTACTCTCCCCGTGAGCCTGGCTGTTCCTGTCACTGGTTTTGATCATGTGATTGGCAGAATAATGACACCCTCTCCCCAATATGTCCTTGTCCTAATATCCAGAGCCTGTGAATATATTACATGCATAACAAAGGGGAATTAGAGGTTGCTAATCAGATGCCCTTGAGGTGGGAAGATTGTCCTGGATGAAATGACAGGGGTCTTTAGAAATGAAGAGGGAGGCAGGAGAGTCACAGTCAGAGGGACACAAGAAGAGAAAGACTTGACCAGCCATTGCTGTCTTTGAAGATTGAAGGGGCCACTAGCCAGATAATGTGGACAGTTCCAGAAAACAGAAAAGGCTAGAAAATGAATTCTCCTCTAGAGCTCTCAGCAAAGATCACAGCCCTGCTGACACCATGGTTTTAGCCCAGTGAATTTTATTTTAGATTTCTAACCTCCAAAACTATAAGATAATAAATTTGCATGGTTTTAAGCCACTAAATTTCTGGTAATTTTTTTGCAGCCACAGTAGGAAACTAGCCAATAGAATGGGCAGAATTATGCTGTGTAATATCTAAGGCTGGGCCTTAAGAGACCTGCAGCTTCTAATTTCACCCCTTTGGAAGTCAGCTGTCATGTAAGCAATCCAACTATGCCAAGTCACCATGCTGTGAGGAAGCCCAAGCTTCCACATGGAGGAGCGCCAAGTTGCCAGACATGTGAGTGAAGCCTTCTGGTCCTTCCAGCCCACCCTAGCCACCAGCTGAATGCAGTAGAATAAATGGCCCCAGCTGACATATGTAGAATAGAACCATCCAACTGATCCTGCCTGGATTCCTGACCAACAGAAATGTGAGCAAATAAAATGGTTGTTGTTCTAAGCCCCCAAGTGTTAGGATTGTTTTTCATACTGCGATAGAGAGCCAAATCTCTTAAAAAACACTTGGAAAGGAGCATGCCACATATAAGCATTCAATATGTGTTGATTATTATTATACTAACTTAGTTATTCATGTATAAACTCCTCAATAACTCTGCTAAATGGTGTCTTGGTCCATTTTGGCTGCTATAACAAAAATGATGTAGCTTATAAACAAACAGAAATTTATTTCTCACAGTTTTAGAGGCTGGGAAGTCCTAGATGCCACGTCTGGTGAGGACTGGCTTCCTTGTTCATAGATGGCCATCTTTTCACTGTGTGTTTACATGGAGGAAAGGGTGAAGGAGCCCTCTGGGGGTTTCTTTTACAAGGGTACTAATCCCATTTATAAGGACTCTACCTTTATGACCTAATCACCTCCCCAAAGACCCTAACTCAAAATACCATTACATTGGGATTAGGTTTTAACATATGAATTAGTGTGGGGTGGAGGGGCACAAACATTCAGTCTATAGCAGTAGGTATTATCCATCTGTGACAGTTGGGATATTGTTGAACAAACATTCAATCTTTTCCCCTCTCTATGAGCAGAGTGTAATTCCCATGCCATTGATGCTGGGCTTGGCCTTGTGATTTGATTTAGCCAATGGGATGTTAGCAGGCGTGACACATGCAGAGTCTTTAAATGTGCTTACATAGTGGGACTTCCCTTCTGGGGCTTCTGCCATTGCTATAAGAAAATGGCCAGGGGGCCTGAAGGTCACAGAAGAGCAAGAGACGTGGATCAGAGTCACGCAGCCACCCACAGACCTGTGAGCCCTGTAACACGAGCTTGCTGTTTTATGCCACTGAGTTGTGGAGTGGTTTTAATGCAGCAACAGCCTGACTGAGACACAATCTTTAGGTGAGAAAACAGAAGCCCAGAACCTTGTTTAAAAACAAGACAAAGCCCATGGAAATATTCATAATAAAGGCAGCTTTTTACTTAAAGAGGCAAATGAGAGTCCCTGTAGTAACTCCCAAGGGCTGCCCTAACAAATGACCACAAACTGGGTGACTCAAAACAACAGAAATGTATTGTCTCACAGTTCTGCATACTAAGTCTGAAATCAAGGCGTCAGCAGGACCCTGCTTCCTCTGAGGGCTCTGGGGGAGAATTCTTCCTCGCCTCTTCCTAGCTTCTGGGGTTCCTGGCAACCCTTGGTGTTCCTTAGTTTGTAGACACATCACTCTGATCTCTGCCTCCAATGGCACAGTCTTTGCTTGTGTCTATGTGTCTGATTGTCCCTCTTCTTTCTCTTAGGAGGATACCAGTCATCAGACTTTAGGGTCCACCCTCATCTCAACTAATCATATCTGCAAAGACTATCTATAATAATAAAAGTGTAATATGCTAATTAGACCGGACAGCCAAACAACCTTCCGGACATCCTTCTGAACCTTTGCCACAGCAGGCGGGGGCTGAGGCAGAGGTGGTTAGGGTGATCAGGCAGGCAGGCGAGCAGTTAGGGGTGATCAGGCAGGCAGACAAGTGGTTAGGGGAGATCGGGCAGGCAGGCAGGCAGAGTAGTTAGGGGCAATCAGGCTGGCAGGCGAGCGGTTAGGAGCCAGTGGTCCCAGATTGCAAGAGGGATGGTCAAGGGGTTCTGGATTGCGAAAGGGTACAGGCTGGGCTGAGAAACCCCTCCTTCCCCCCATAAGAATTTCGTGCACTGGGCCTCTAGTTTCCAAATAAAGTCACATCCTGAAGTTCTGGGTGGACATGAATTTTGGGAGCACACTACTCAACCCAGTGCAGTCCCTCTGTTTCATACTAGAAAACTAGAGATGTCATTAGGCAGACTATGCTCAAATGAGCTTCAGGCAAACCTTCAGAGGGGCAATAGTATAAACCTTGAGGAGAACAGGTTGTGAAGACTTTAGGCAGAAGGTAAGATTGAACCTTCACTTAGACATTTCATAAATCTGACAGTTTGGGAGCTGCAAACAAATGTTGCTGAGTGCTTTCTCTGGGTTAACCATGGAGGTGAGTGTTGCTCACTTTGAATAAAACGTTCAAGCCATTTTAGAAGGTCCCACAATGAGGCTCCATTTTTCCACTCACCACTTGTCTTGTCAGCACCTTTTGTGATGTGCTTCTGTCCTGATGAGCCCCTCGCTGCAGGTGGGGAGGCCCTGGACACATTCTCCCTAAAACCTGCTCTCCTCTGGGAGATTTATTTATAGAGGAATGTATTTCAGAAGTTTGGTGCCCTGTAAGTCTCAGCAAAACTACTTTCGAATGCCTACAATATGGATATTTCAAAATCAAATCTATGTGTGAACAAGACCAAGCTTGCTAGCCTTGGTGAAGACATTGTGCAGGCCAAGTTCAAAAGAAGAAAACACCGCATCTTAGGCTACTTGATCCAAATACAAAACAGAATGTAAAACATTATTACTAGTCCCACGGGCTCCAATTTTCTTTAACATGCATGGGCTCTGGGGTCAGGCAGACCTGGTTTCAAGTCCCATTTCTGCCACTTAGCAGTGATGAGACTTTAATATGCCTCCCCTGAGCCTCAGTTTGGAAATCTACAGACCGGTCCTACTACCTACGTCAGCAGGCTGCTGTAAGGATTCAACAAAAGAGTAAAATGCAAAATGCATCGAGTAGTTGAAGGTCCTTAGTAGGGCCTCACAGAGTTAATGTGCTCAGTTCCGGGCCCTTATCTTCCTGCACTGACATGGGTGCCAAGGACAGATGTGGGTTAGCTGTCACTGATCTCAGCAGAGCCCCCCAAGTGTCAGGCTTATGCATCCTTCTCTTCTACCACCAGACTTTGTCCTCAGTACACACGAAGGGTGGGCAGGGAGACCCCGGAGTTGGGAGTTTAGAAATAGATTGGACAACGCAACGACTGGGGACAAAAGAGACACAAGAACTAGGCGAGGAAGCTTCTCCCCCTCTGGTTTGCGGTGGGCTCTTTGCCCCTCATGAAAGGAGGGTGGGTCGGTGACGATCCTGCAGAGAAGAATGAAGGCTTCCCGGCCCAGGCAGCGGGCATGAGGAAGGGGCGGAAGGGGTCTGGGGTGACTCAGCAGATGGCTCAGGAGAAAGGTCTGAGCTGTCCCCTCAGGCCCAGTTGGGAGAAGAGACAAGTCAGACAAGTTAGCAGCAGTCACAGAGCTAATCTGGAAGTGGGGCCACGGTGTCTGGCCCACCTCGCATAATAATTAGTGCTAACATTTACAGAGCCCTTACCCTGGTTGTATATCAGCTCGTTTCATCTTTATTATAGCTCTACCGGGGCTTGCTGTCATTGCCTTCCCTGAGGCCCAGAAAAGGTGTGTGGTTACCAGTTCCAAGAGGAGATCCTGGGATCCTCAACCTCCTGGTGGTAGGACCCTGAGGACTTACTTTCCTGTCCCCCCCAATCCCTGACTTTTGACTGTGACCCCGCTTTAGAGGACATGTTTCTGCAGCTCAGTCTTAGCAGCCCTTTGCACAAGCTAGTGGTAGTTGCCCCTCTGCTATAGGTAGTAGACACTGTGACACTTGACCCGTCCTGCCCCTTCTGGCCTGATCTCTGAGAGCTGGGAAAGGACAGGCAAGATTCTGGGGGTGAAAGAGGGAGGTGAGGAGGTCACCCCAACCCCCAAATATACAGCAGTTCCTGCTGTCAGGGAATCAAAAAATCTTAAGGAGACAAGCTTTTTGTTCTATAATTATGGTAAGAAATTTTAAGGGCAAATACCACTAGAAGAAAAAAGTTGGTACTGGCTCGAACTCACACTAAGTCTGAATGATTCTGAGATGAGAGTTCAGAGCAAGGGAACAAGCAAAGACTAGGGCCCGGGTTGGAAGTATGGATGAAAAGAACCCATAGAAGGAGTACGAGGGAGGCAGAAAGGGAAGGCTTGGTTTAATCAAAATGAACAATAGTTCCCTCAACTAGTCTTGTCTGGAAATGCCCATGAGAGCCATCTTCCACAATCTCCAGATTTTAGCCGGAACAATGCTGGGGAAGCAGCTGCCTGAAGGAAGGGGGTGGGTGAAAGTATTGGACTCATTCACCGGACACCGATTTGCCAGAAAAGGAAGTGGGGGTGTCGGGGACATTATTTCCACTTCCTGGATACATAGTCAAACATGAAACAACTGAGTTCCAACAGGACAAGGCAATAAAATAGGCGACCACCACAGGTGGCACCACACCCAACACATGTCAGGATACAGTAAGAACCAGCAGTAGTATTTTTAAGGCTTCCAGAAAGCAATGCCTTGTTATCATCTTAAATCTAAAGGACAACAAAGACACCTCATGAATAGTTTTTTAAAATGTTATTGATTTTATAGAGAGAGGAAGGGACACACAGAGAGAGAAACAATGATTTGTGGTTCCACTTATTGATGCATTCATTGGTTGGTTCTTATAGGTGCCCTGACCTGGGATTGAACCTGCAACCTTGATGTATCGGGACGACATTCTAGCCAAGTGAGTGCCCTGGCCAGGGCAAGAATACTTTGTTTTAAAGTCAGCTCCAAAATGGTTGGACACAACCTTGTTGCCTTTTAATACGCTTGAATGAATTGTGGTACATTCAGACTATGGAATACTATGTGACCACTAAAGAAACCTGGCTGCTTTCTATGTATGGGTATGGGATGATGACCAAAATAAATGTGAAAAAAAGCCAGAATATCCTAGAGTGTGCAAATACATTTTAGTACATTTGTGCAAAATAATAACATGTCCATAGTCTTGCAGATGTATAGAATGTCTCTAAAAGAATACACATGACTGTGTATGAGCTATTAAAGATAATAATGCAGTTATAAGTCAGGATAGTGAGCCCTCACCAGTTTGGCTCAATGGATAGAGCATCGGCCTATGGCCTGGGTTCAATTCTGGTCAAGGGCATATGCCTGAGTTGCAGGCTAGATCCCCAGTAGGGGGCATGCAGAGGGCAGCCCATCAATGATTCTCTCTCATCTCCCTCTCCCTTCCTCTCTGAAATCAATAAAAATATATTAAAAATAATAAGAAATAAAAATTTGAGTCAGGATAGTGATTCTCCTTGTGGGGACACATAAGGTGGAGGGCTTTTGGGGTGCTACTAACGTTCTGTTCTTGACCTGGGTACTGGTTACATGAGGTGTTCAATTGGTGGATGCTCATTCATCTGTATTTATGATTCGTGCACTTTTCTATGTTATGTACTCCAATACTAATGTTTTAAACTAATTTTGAATAATAAATAAAATAAACAAATAATATGAAATACATTTTAAAATAACTTTGAAAAATAATGAAGACATAACTCCAAATTCATGCAGTCACAGAGGTTCCCAGCAGATTAGTCCTGGCCATTACTCACCCGCCTAGTCCAGCACAGGGGATGAAAGAGGCTTAAGTTTCCACGTTTCCCAATCTGGCCTCATTTACTCTTCCTTCACACTGACCTCAGCCTCTTGTTTATCAATTGCTCCAGGACTTTTTTTTTCCCCCCAATAAGATTAAACCACAGTTGTTCATCGGTTCAAGTCACCCGCTGTGCAGGCTGTGGCTCCTCAGGGCTGTGGTGTTGAAGAAAACCTGCTGGCTGGGAAACAGAATGGAAGCTGTTTTATTTCATGCCCGTAGTTTTCAATATGAGCGGGCATAGTTCTTTTTATTTAAAAAAAATTTTTTTTAAAGAGGTGAAGACAATTAGTTGATCCTTTTCATTGAAGAGAAAGAAAAAACAAACAAATTTCCTGAATTTCCTGATACGTGGTGGTGACATTTTTCCTAAAGAGTCACAGGTTGCCCTGTGAAAGAAAAAAAAAAAAAATCAAGGCCTTTCCAACCCCATTTTCAAATGTGATCTTAGGCATTCCCTTTGAGGAAAGTTGGGTGTTTGCCCAGGAAGTTCAAAGCAGCAGCCAAAATTCACTCACACCTGGGATTTATAACCTCCTGCAGCAGGGGCAGGAAGGGCCCTGGCATTGATTGGCGGCCTATTGTGTGCCACGCACCGTGCTGGGCACTCCAGCCATTACTCTACTCCTTCCTGTCACAGTAACTCTATGAAATAGATTTACAGAAGGAAACCAAACCTCTAGGTCATATTCTATACACACCCCAAGATGTTATGGCTTAAAAGAACGCTTTATTATCCTTGCTTAGGATTCTCTGGAGCTCAGTTGGATGATTCTCACGTGGGGTCTCTCATGTGTTGCACCCAGATGTTGGCTGTGGCTAGTAATCTTAAGGCTCTACTGAACTGGATGTCCAAGCACAACTTTGTTGAACAAATGCTGGCTGGGTTGTCACCCAGAGTGGCTACATGGGGCCTCTCTCAGAGCGGGTGTCCCAAGAACAAGTATTCTGAGAGACCCAGACAGAAACTGCAAATCTTCTGTCCTAGCATCACTTCTACTGCAACCTCTTGGTCAGAGTGAATCACAGGCCCAGCCTAGATTAAAGGAGAAGGGGAATAGACTCCATCTCTCAAGGCCAGTGGGAGTAGAGAAGAATTTATAGCTCTCATTAATCTATCATATCTAGAGAGTGGTGAAGCCAGAACTTGAACCCAGGTTGGCCTGATTCCTTCCGTTAGTCACCTGTAGGCTTAACTATGAGCCTGCTTGACTATTGGAAACGGCTACTATTGATCCTGGTGTTGGAAAAGAAAGGTGGGTGACAATATCAACACCACTTAGATGCCTCTCGATAAAGAAGCCAGTGTGGCCTGGCTAGCATGGCTCAGTGGTTGAGCGTTGGTTGACCTATGAACCAGGAGGTCACAGTTCAATTCCAGTCAGGGCACATGTGGGGCATGCAGGAGGCAGCCGATCAATGATTCTCATCATTGGTGTTTCTTTCTCTCTCTCCCTCTCTGAAATCAATAAAAGTAAAAGATAAAAAAAGAAATACTATTTGGAATCTGAGGAAAGGACTGTGAGCTTCAAACATAACATTACCATGTTTCCTTTTAGAAATAACATCCTCCTCCCCCTTCCCTCCCCCCTCCGCTACCCCCTCTCCTCCCCCCCCCCAGCCACATTCTCCTGACACTCTTTGTCCTGGGCCACTGTCCCTACAGCAACCTACCCTCCTCAAAGACCCATCTGCACACCCATCTTTGGTTCATCTCTGCTGTTGTGGCCAGTGCTTCTCCAGATTTCTCTGCTGTTATCTGGGGCTATAAGATTAAGTTATGAATGGGCTTCCCTGGGGTGTATAAGAAAAGCTCAGTCATCCTGGAGCACCAAGGTTCTGTCATACAGGTCAGTGAGGGAACATTCTATGGAAAATTGAGGTCTGGGGAGGAGAGGGTGCTTCATTCCTCTAGTACCATTGCAGCTTTCATTCATTCCTCACACATTTCCTTGGTGCCTGTGCTGTGCCAGGCGCTGCCTTCTTCCCCTTTTCACTCTAAGCACCTCTTCCCTGGAAACCCCTCTCCTTTGAGGGGTTTCCAGACTCCACCTTCAGTGCAGAGCCTCCTGCTTCAATGAATAGAGAAACTTTACCACTAAATTTGAGAAAAATATTTTAGAGTCAAGAAGAGGAGGCAGGGGGAGAGTGGGTGGGAAGAGATCAACCAATGAACTTGTATGCATATATGCATAACCCTTGGGCACAGACAATGGGGTGGTGAGAGCCTGGGTCAGGGGAGGGGAGGACTGGAGTGGGCTGGAAGAGATTAATGAAGGAAAAAGGAGGACCTATGTAATACTTTCAACAATAAAGATTCTTTTTAAAAAAGAAGAAATAAAAATTTAAGAAAAAAGAGGAGGCTGCTTAAAGATTCTGAACGCATCAAATTGGAGAGTTTAAAATCTAATTATTCTTTAGACATGGGCCTCTAAATGGCTCCAATCAATATTTATTGAATGATTAAGCAAACGTTACAGTCACGCTGTTGGTAAATAGAAGGATTTTCCTAATAAGCTAATCATTAGAAGAGATTGCAAGAGGGAGTTTAACTTAAGAGGATAGTTCTCACACCTATTGTTTTAACCATTCCAAATAATAGGCTTTGTACAAATTTCAAGTGTGCCTTAGGTATTTGTTAAAGAAAGTCTAAGCCTTGTCTCCATTAGACAAGATTTCAAATTAGTTAGTTTGTATTGGCACTTAAAAGTGTGAGCAATGCCTTAACCGGTTTGGCTCAGTGGATAGAGTGTCGGCCTGCAGACTAAAAGGTCCCAGATTCGATTCCGGTCAAGGACATGTACATTGGTTGCAGGCACATCCCCAGTAGGGGGTGTGCAGGAGGCAGCTGATCGATGTTTCTCTCTCATCGATGTTTCTAACTCTCTATCCCTCTCCCTTCCTCTCTGTAAAAAATCAATAAAATTAAAAAAAATTGTGGGCAAAAAAGGTGGGGAGGGGTTCTATGGAAAGTAACCTCACAGGGTGATCAGATCATAAATTCCTAACTGGGCAGGTCATGGTGGGTGGTCACGCCCCCCTGCCTAAAACTTCTTTAGTGTAAGGTTTTAAGCCAGCCCTATCCATTGTTCTTGTGCATCTAGGTTAACACACCTTTGAAATATCAGAAGTAATAACCCTCCAAGTGGGCATTAACCCTCAAGAGAGCACATAATCTTGTTCCAATCTTCCTCTTATCCCCTCCTTAATTTCAAATGCATAAAAGAAGCTGCAAAACTGTCATTCTCTGGAGCATTTGAAATCTTGTTCCCTGGCATATGTCATCAGTTTGGCTCAAATAAACTCATAAAAATTTGCTACAGATTCTGATGTTCTTACGTCGACAAGAGTAATAACAGTGCGTGTCTTTTAAATAGCCCTTCTCCAAACTTGGCACCAGTTCAAAATGATCTTCACTCCTTTCTCACCATACACCCAAGTGTCCTGGCAAAGCAACTTGTAAGAATACAGTATACTGTCTTAATCTGTCAAACAGAGAAAGTAATGGCACCTGCATCATCGAGTGGTCATTGAGAATTAAATGAGATTTGTGACAAGAAAATATTTTGAGAATTTACACATTTTTTTTACCCTGTATTTATTTTCTAGGGTCCCTTGGCCTGTTCCCAATTCAGTCAGCAGTCTTTCCTTATCATCTTGAAGTCAGTAGCATTTATTGCCTCAGGGGAGGAGTGATAAGGCAAAAAAGCCAGAAAACTACTCAAGAGTGGTAAAAGTGAGGCCTTGTGACCTGTAAAATTTAACCCTTGAATAACTGAAGCATAAAGTTTGTGCCATAAATCTTAGAAATGGAAAAACAGAGAACTAGGCATATAAGAATTATCAAGAAGGAAGGAGAGAGGCAGAGAGGAGGCAAAACATTGGTAGTAGGGTCCCAGAGAAAGGCACTTGCCCCCTGGGAGGTGGGGGAATGGTATGCCTCCTGGCTCCAGGACAGAGGAATTTGTCAAGCAGAAGGGCTGACAGGGAGACGAGAGAGTGTGGCTCTTTGCAGGTGCCGGAAACAGTGGCTTGTTCTTCATGAAGCGGGAGGTGGTTTTGAGTTAGCAGGGAGAACCAGGGCTTTGAAGTATGGAGCAAGGAAGCAACCCGGCAGGGGCCTGATGGAATATCCAGTGTGGCAATGAGATTGGCAACGTTAATTTGTGTATTGGGACTCACACAATGGAGGCTGCCCTGGAAGCACAAATCTAAACCTAAGTCAGCCCCCGCTTACAGGAAATACCTGTCAAGGAAACCAAACATACACAAACCACAAGCCTTTATTCCTTGAGTAAAGGACATCAAACTCAAATTGTTTCAGTTTTTTCATTTCAAATGATATAATGGCAGATACCACTATGGTTAGATGAACTATAGGATATGAAGTCCCAGCAACTCTCCATCACCTAGGAACTTAGACGAAACTTGGCATAGAGCAGAAGTAAAAATCAATTGAAATTAAGTTTCTGCCAGAAGAATGAGCATTTAAAATAGAAATTAGCAATTAAAGCCATTTATTCAAAAAGTAAATTAAACTTAATTATTCAATTCCACATATCTCATGCAGACCTTGAGATTTACTCCTACTCTCAGATAATGTGTGTGAGTGTCTGGTATATAATATGTGCTCAATAAATGCTAGTAACTATATTATTATTATTATTATTATTATTATTATTATCACTAGAGGCCCGGTGCACAGATTTGTGCACCCGTGGGGTCTCTCAGCCTGGCCTGCAGGGATCAGGCCAAAACCAGCTCTCCGACATCCCCCGAGGGGTCCCACTTTGTTCCCATGGCCTTCAGGCTAATAGCTTCTGCTTTGTTTTGCATGCAGACATGCTAATCATTAGAGGAATTCTACTTGCTGCCTGACTGTTACCAGAACAGCCCCTTACCAGAAAGTGCCTCTTCCAAGGAGATAAGGAAAGTATGTACAAGAATAATGCTTATTTATCAAAGATTTGCAAGAACCTCATGATTGAACTCACATCAACTAGCAGGATCTTCCTCAGACCCCTGCTGACTCCCAGATGTCTGCGGTGGTCAATCACCTATTGCCCTTCCCATTTCCCCTTCTTTTGACATAAAAGAAGCATGAACTCTGTACTTGGGAAGTCAGATTTGAAGAAGCACTAGGTCTCCCATTTGCTTGGTTAGTGCCTTCTGAATCAACAAACCTTTCCTTACTTCGATAGGCCAAACTCTGATGTTTGGAGTTTGGCCTTTCGAAGCATTGGGCACATGGACTTTGTACTGGTAACACTATTGCGCACTTTAAGAAAGTCTTATTACCTTCCTTTCGAGAACGAAAGAAGGAAAGGGGGTCCACTTTATTCCTACCCGCAGACACTCAAGTTAGTACTTTGAACAGTTATGGTGGGAAAATGGGCCATTGACAACCCAGAGGGAACAGCAGTGGAGAGTCTCCATGACTGGTTGGGTAAGTTCTCTCTTTATTTTTCTTTCTTAAAATTGACCTCTATAAAGAATACTATGTATTCGTCAAGGCAGCTTCTTTTGGGGCACACAGTAAATCTACATATCCCAGTTTACCTTGGAAATGTAGATGGGATCACATGATCAATTCTGACCAACGGAGGGGGGGAGAAATAAGAGTTGTCACTTCTTGAACCCTAAAAGCCTTTCATGTGATTGATTCTCTACAACTGGAAGAAAAGGGCTCTGAGGACCCATGAAACATAACCACAGACAGGAGAAACCTGGACTCCTGAGAAGCCCTGTGTAGGAGAGCCACAGAACTAGGACACTTGGCTTGGACTGTCCACTTAGTGAAAAATGAGCTTTCCTTTGGGCTAAGCCATTAAAATGTGGAGGCTGTTTGACAAAGCAGTCAACTCTAGTACACAATGTATAAGTGTTAGAGCAAGTTTGTCAAATGTGATTGTGGTTCATACCCCTGTACCCCCACCTTCAATCCTTGTCACCAAATTGGACTAGTTTTAGTCTTCCCAGAAGTCAGACAGTGTGTGAGTACAATTGCAGCTTACTTGCCTCCTCAATGTTCTTTGGGACTTAGGCACATAAAAACAGCAAATGTGAGATGGTTTCATTTTAGGAACTTGCAAATCCTAGATTGAGAGAGTTTTAGAAAAGGAAGGCACATTTGTAGTCATCTGGTTCAACCATTAAAACAAGGGAGAAGGTTTTCTGAGATCTGCTCTTACTAAAGTAGATCAGTAATGAAAACAGCCAAATCTGAGTATCAAAAGACCTTCCAGTCTACCTGATGTATGATCTCTATCATTCTGAGAAGCAAAAGCATAAAGTAATTTAAAACAATAAGTGTGTGTGTGTGTGTGTGTGTGTGTGTGTGTGTGTGTGTGTGTGTGTAAAGGTGACAGTGTATAACTGAGAATTTGTTAATGAATGAATGAGATTTGGGTGGGGATTGGAGGGGTTGGGGACATGTGTATGAAAGGCTATGAGCAATGATGAAAAGGTTTTAGCCCAGCCGGTGTGGCTCGATTTATGAACCAGGAGCTCACGGTTCAATTCCCGGTTGGGGCATGCGCTCAGGTTGTGGGTTCGATCTCCAGTGTGGGGTGTGTAAGAGGCAGCCGATTAATGACTCTCTCTCGTTACTGATGTTTCTGTCTCTCTCTCCCTCTCCCTTCCTCTCTGAAATCAATTTAAAAAAATTTTTAAAGACAGAAAAGGTTTTACTACCAACCTTTGTAATTATAAAGGTCTCTACACTTGAACTGAGCTCAGAATTGGGGGGTAGAGGGAAACTAGTGAGAAGGAAACCAAAGCCTTGGTGCACAAGTACTGACTTAAGGCCATAGGCTGGAGAGTACTGGAACCCAAGTCAGCACCCACATCTTCAGAGCTCCCTTCCATGTGCCTGGCGGTGCATCTGGATGTCTAGCATTAACAACTCCTGCTTTAGAATTAGAGCAATGTGCGTTAAAATTCTGGGTTCCTCTCTTACCAGGTGGATCATCTCAGGAAAAGCATTTAACATCTCTGAACAGCATTTAACCTCATCTGTAAAATAGAGATAATAATAATAGGACTTCCCTTTTAGGATTGTTATAGCAACTACACAGATTAATGCATTTAGAGTGCTTAGTAAACATCTGACCCTAGTAAAATTTTATGTTTTTGCTGCTACTTAAAAGAATACCAAAGTTGCATAAAAACAATGCAGCAGCCTTAACAGAACAACACCCCACACAGCTTGAGGATTACTTCCTCTGTGAGCAGAAAGCATTATATATTCATGCTTTTGAAGAACTTCGAGTATTGATTTTTTTAGCTGAAGGCTCTTGATTAACAGCAAATGCAGAGAGAAGCTTTCTCTGAACTCCCCTTACCTGTCTAAAGACAGATCCCCCAAAAAGAACTCAATTGCTATAATTCTCTTCCTTCTTCTCCCCAGGATTTTCATCAACATGGGAAGATAGACTGATCATAGGAGAGGAGACTAGAAGTCCACACCACACCCAGACAAACTTTGTCACACACTATCATATCTCCCACCTATTCTACGAACCCATTCATCTTTCCTGAAAATTATTTACTCTCCCCTAAGTGATCTATATCCCCCCTGCCCTTCTACCAAGATAGCATATAAGCTTTCAAATCCCATTACTTTTTTGGGTATTCACTTTTTTTATGCCTCTGCCCATGTAATATTAAAAATTAATAAATTTGTATACCTCTTCTCCTGTTAATCTGCCTGTAGTCAGTTTATCTCATAGACCCAGCTATTGAAACCAGGCGAGTAGAGGGACAGACTCTCCTCTCCTACATTTTATTTGGGACATTGATTCCCTACCTCATATGCCTGTCCTCTGCCAGATGATAAATTTCTTTCTTGATTGATTGATCGATTGATTTTTAGAGAGAGAGAGAAACATTGATTTCTTGTTCCACTTATTTATGCATTCATTGGTTACTTCTTGTATGCGCCCTGACCAGGGATCAAATCCAAAACCTTGGCTTATCAGGACAATGCTCTAACCAGCTGAGCTACCCAGCCAAGGCCAGATGGTAAATTTCTTGTCACCTTATCTCTTTCTGAATCCCTCAGAGCAAGGAGTCTGATTTGCACAAAATAGGTGCTCCCTTGAAGCTTGTTGGGGAGCAGAGCCTGGCACGGGAAGATGAATGTAAAGAATTTGTGAGCGTCTCACACCCCATTCTTGGCTAGGGTTGACCAGGCATCCCATGCCTGCCTTCTTCAGGACTCTATCTAGCTCCTGCTTCCATGAAGAGAAGTGTGGACTCCTAGAAGAAAGATTCATTTGATGTGAACCCCAAAAAGGAATTTACTTGCTGAAATGGACCTTCCATGGTCAACCAAGGTCCCAAATTTTATGACTAGTAAGAGTCTAGCATCATTTGCTGACAGGGCTCCTCATGTACCCTGTACACCTGAAGAACCTCAGACTGAACTCTTAGCTTCCCAGGCTATGCTCCTGCCATCTGAATCAACCATTGTCTTTCAACAATGGACTGAGACCTGTCCCTTCCAATCGGAACTGCACAACTATGTCCTCATTTGCATCTATACTGACCAATCAGAATGCATGCTACCAAATAATCAGAACTGCACGATTTGGACCAATCAGAGCTATATGAATTTGGAAATCACATTTGCATAAAATTGGGAATCTGAGCAGGAACTTTCTCCATAAAAGATGGCCTCCCCTTTGCCTCAGGGAGCAAAGTTTTGGTTTCTACTGGAAGCTGCATTTTCCTAGTTTGCAAACTGTTTTACCTGAAAAAGTCTCTCCTTTTCTGCACCTCTTTGGGAATTTGAGTTACAGAAGGCAGCCACTCCTGAATGGCTAAATGGCCCTTATAAGAAAAGATCTTTACATTGATAAGCTCTAGAGAAGGTGGTGAACCCAGAAATGCCTGACCAGTTCTGGGCACCAGCTGGCAGACCTGATATACTGGGCTCTTCCTGTCTATTATCTTCATGCTCAGTACAAGAGCTGCTTTATGAAACCCAGAAGGCTGGGAAGTCTTGATAAGTCTAGCTTCTTCTTCCAAACTTGCAATTTCCAATTGTGTACTTCCTGCCTCTAGATTTTGTTACCAGAAAGGGACCTGGCCCTTGGTGGGTCTGCCTAGAGCCAGCCAGCAGTGTGTGGGTTCTTGACTTCATGCAGGAAAAATTTCACAGCATGAGTCCAAGTGACAATGAGGAAATGTTTATTAAAGCTGGGGATGTAAAACAAGAAAGGACCTAGTATAGAAGAAGCAACCGGGGAGCCTAAGCTGGGCTGCCCTAGCTCTCTGGGAAGTCAGAGAAAAGGGAGCTTTGGGAACAGGTTCGGGGGACTAGCCTGGGACCAGCTGCTGCTGCCCGTTGCTCCCCAGGTTGTAAATCTTGTGGGGTCCATTAGAATTTAGTAGGATTTAGGAGATGCATGCCTGCGGAGAAATAGTGAGGGAAGAAGAGGGGAAAGGGAATGGCAGGGGCTGCTCCCCAGAGGGAGAGCAGGAGCTGGGTCCTTTGTCTTAAGGCTTTATCTCTTTTTATCGCAGGCACAGGCAGGAATTTTAGGGGAGATCTCCAGGGCAGTTCCTAGCAGAATATTCATCAGTTCTCTTGTTGTGCTGTCTTGTGTCAGTCTAATTTAGAGCAGCAGGCAATGAACCTAAGATGATTAGAGGGAAGGCAGGAGTTCTTCCTCTCCTATATCACCTGTTAGGAAGACTGGAAAAGTTCAAAAGAGAGGTGCTGGCTGTACCTGCTCCTGATTGGATAGGTCTCGATTTTGCCACATTTATATAAGAGAAAGAAGCTTTCGGAGGGACTGGAAGCTTTCCTTGTCTTGATCTTGGTGGTAGTTAACCAGGTACAAAAATTCAGCAGGCTGTATACTTAAGATGTGTGTGTTTTTTCTATATCTAAGTTACACCTCCATTTAAAAATACCAGTGGCCAAGCTTACCCCACTCCAAAGAAAGTCTGGATTTAAGTAGTATGGGAAAAGGCTCTGGCATCAATGCATCTAAAGCTCCCCAATTAGCCCTGGCCAGTTTGGCTCAGTGGATATAGCGTCAGCCTGTGGACTGAAGGGTCCCAGGTTCAATTCCGGTCAAGGGCATGTACCTTGGTTGCGGGCACATCCCCATTGGGGAGTGTGTAGGATGCAGCTGATCGATGTTTCTCTCTCATTGATGTTTCTAACTCTCTATCCCTCTCCCTTCCTCTCTGTAAAAAAATCAATAAAATATATTTTAAAAAATAAAATAAAATAAAGCTCCCCAATTAGTTCTAATATATAGGCAGCATTGAGGAACACCAGCAGGGGCCTCAGCACATTCTTGTAGGGGCTGGCCAGTGGCTGGTCTGTCCCCAGCCTTTGGAAGCAGGATTAGCCTCTGGGAACTAGGTGCACTCTAGGGGTTACAGGACAGTTCGTGGGGTAGGGGAGAGGAGCATTACAGTTTGTCAACTCCCATCTGTCTCCCTATATCCTTCTAAGACGCCCCCTCCCCTTTCCCCCACACAAGTCATCTTAGTCATCTTAGGTTCATTGCCTATGGCTCTTAAATTAGACTGACACAAGGGACTCATCAGCTCTGCCTAGACATCTGAACCCCAGTGGCAAAGGCCCCCCACAGTAACAGCCAAAAGTCTAAGGCTTCAGTCCCCAATGCCCCAGCAAGAGCATCATCCCAGGGAAAGCCAGGAAGCCAGAAGCGTGAGACTGGCATCTAGACTCATGGCCTGCAAGGCAGGGGGCGGGGGGTGCACAATGAAGCAGGTGGTAGGAGTGCGGTAGGCAATTAGACAGACAGGAGCAGAGCAAGGACCATGGGCCGGGTACAGAAGGTCACGGGTGGAAAGCCCCAGGTCCTAGCAATGGACAATCAATTGCAGGGTGGGACCTCGCCCCAGCGTGACCTTTCCTCCTCTAACATATCTAGTCATGAGGTTTGGACGCCCAGACCTTTCCTCCCTTGAGATAACATCTAGGCCTCAGTTGTATTTCAGCTCCAGGCCCAGATAAGCAACAAACCAGACCAGTGACCCTGTGGCTGCCCTCAGGACCAGCTGCATTGAAAGATGAGCCCCTGCCCTGGCACTGACCAAACAATCAGTGGAGACCGCGACCCTGACAAACACCTGGAAAACTGCTGAATACTCTATAGAGATCTTCCCCAGGGACCTCCCCTAAAATCTCCGCCCTTAAAACCCTAAGGAAGGAGGACCCAGTTCCCTCTCCCTCCCAGGAGCCCACACCACCTCTTTCCCTTTCTCTTTCTCTTTCCCTTTCCCTCCCCCTCCCCCCCATCGCCTACACTCCTGCTCCCAAATATGTTACCATTAGCTTCCTCACTCCCAAGCCCCAAGGGCCCTTCCTTTACCTCTATAACTTGTTCCTAAGCCCATTTCTTCTAGGAATTACTTCTTCCGCCTCTGTGATTTTATAAATAAATGTTGGAGTCTTGACTCTGAATTCTTTCCTAGCCAGAACTCAAGTACTGAGGTGGCTGAACCCAGGTCCAGTCTGACCCCATGGGTCTAATACCTGGTCTGTCCCTGCTGCCTACAACAGGAGGACACAGACATTTCCAAGGACCCCAAAGAAGGATGAGCCAGATGATCTTGGCTGGGGAGTCAGAGTAAAGGCGGTGTAAAAAGCGTTGCGACTATGGCCTGGGGAGTCATTAGAATGAGTATTTATGGCTGTCGTTTTCATTGAGCCTGGCTGGAAGATTTCAGAAATGGAAGATTCGTTGGCACCAGAAGCCTCTCACCAACCAATGTCTCTAAATCAAGCGGTGAAGCAGACAGGCTCTGCGTTACTGGACACTAATTTCATGCCTCAACTTGAAAATTCAAGCTTCTCAGAATGAGCTCTTGCAATTAGACATTTAAAAATATCTAATGATTACCAATGAAGAAAGAAAAAAAAGACGGGATATCTCCTCAAGTAGCCGCTAAATGGCAGAGACAGTATAGCGTTCATCGGCAGGGCAGCCCACGGCAGGACCCCCATGCCCTTTCTTGAAGGTCAGAGCCACCCTAAACCACTTCCAGCTTTACGGAATAACTCCCCAAGGTCTCCTAAGCAGTGGGGGTACATTTGAGACATCACCAATACCACTCTCGAAAGATCTCATTTTCACCTCAGACCCCAAATATACAAGCCAGACCCTCCTGCCAGTCCCCTTAGCCATTATCCTTTTCACATTACAATCTCAGTTCAGCCCTGCCAGTGCCCCTCAGCCCCTTGGCATAGTTTCACTTCTCTCATTCTAACTGGGTTTGTTTTGTTTTTTTCTCTGTTCTTCATTGTCTTCCCTTTTCTCCTCTATTTCAGCCTCCAGTTAAAGTCACTTTGCGCCACCTTCGTGATTTTTGCATATCTTAATATTTAACTTTTTTACTTTGATATTTTTTATTTCTTGACTTCCTTTTAAACACCTAAATAAAGTTACTTCTAAGAGAAACTTTATGTCAATAGAAAAACAGTATTCCCTGGTATAAAAAGCGAAACTTATAAAATAGTAAAATACATACAATGAAAACAGAGGTATGGTATTAAGTTCTAACTGGATGCTGTTGGTGACTGAAAGCTGTGAGCCAGAGATCTACCCGTTGTGGTTATGGTAAGAGAGGAGGTAGGAAATGTTAAGAGAGGTGCTGAAGACCGACTAGCACCAAACTGAGGCTTTGTCCTTCACATAATCAGAAGTGGCAAGGGAATTGCCTCATCTCGTGTTTTTTTATTATTATTATTTATTTAGTTTGGTGTTCTTAGATCATTCTGTGTGGCCCAGGAAAGCATGGTGTGAAGATTACTCTGGTTTGATCTCTGTACCCTGCCCTTTGTTCTCACTCCCTCGTTTCTTCAGTTTCCCTGTTTGTCCTCTCATTTCCTCCCATTTCTTCTCTTTCCTCTCTCTTTTTAGTGGAGTAAGCAAATTCTTCTGTTATCTTCAATGTACTAACTGCCCATGAGAAAAAAAGAAAAAGAATTCAAACTTACAAAAGGTGACCTGGTTAGGCGCCTAGCCAGCTCTTTCCCTGCCCCACGTTAAACCTTCCTTCCAGGGACTGGCCTTCTGCCTCCTGCTCTTAGAAGCTGGTAGGACTCCTTCCCTGACATGGTTTTTGGATATAGTGTCAAAAGAAGAACACCAGCCCTGGCCAATTTGCTCAGTGGTTAGAGCGTTGACCTGTGGACTGAAGGGTTGCAGGTTTAATTCCAGTCAAGAGCAGGTACCTTGGTTGCAGGCTCCATCCGTGCCCGCCCCCCCCAACTCCGTCCCAGTCAGGGAGACAACCAATTGATATGTCTCTCTCTCACATCAATGTTTCTCTCTCTGTGTCTCTCCCCCTCCCATCCACTCTCTCTCTTAAAAAAAAAAAAAAAAAAAAAAAAGGAAAAAATACCCTCAGAGGAAGATGAAAAAAAAAAGAGAGAGAGAGAGAGAGAAACACAGTCAATGAGTGGGGATGCAGGGTCCAAGTCAGCCAACCTGAGCCAGCCCTCTGCCATCCTGGACACATGGTCCCTCCAGGCAAACCCAGGGAAAAGTAGCTCTGCTTGGATTCACGTGGACACAGAAACAGACTCATCCTGCAGCAGGTCACCACACCACATGGTGGGATGGCTGGCTGGGCCTAGTGGACAAGTATGATGTTATTAGGAAAAATCACAAGTTCCATAAAAATGTAAAAAATGAACATGTGTGAAAAAATTTATTTTGCTCAAAAGATATGACAGAACCAGGCAGATAGATGTTATGACTGATTCAAAGGAAAAGTCAGAATAGCACAAGTTTACATGGAGTGAAAGGATATTAAGATGACTTGCAAATGAAGACACAAGTGTGTGTGTTTCTTCCAGCCAACAGGGTCGGAGTAAAAAAGAAGTTAAATCTTGCCCTGGCCAGTGTGGCTCAGTTGGTTGGAGTGTCATCCCATGTACTGGAAGGTTGGAAGGTTACAAGTTTGATTCCCAGCCAGGGTGCCTATGGGACATAACTGATGGATGCATCTCTATCACATCAATTTCTTTTCTCTCCTCCCCCCCCCCCTTTCATCCCTCTCTAAAACAAAAATAAAAAAAATAATAAAATAAAAAGACTTCTTAACTTAATGATAATAGTAAGTCAAATCTATATCAGATAAGACAGAATTTATATATCTATTAATTACCTACAATTTATGAAGTTGCAAAAAGGCAATGGACAGGGCTTGACTCTCATAACCCTGCAAAGTATGCTATAGACAACACTGTGGGGGAGGAGAATTTTTCCTCTACCCTTCTAGGTTGTTTTGGCTGGTCTAATAATTAGATTGACATAAAATAACAGGAGAAAAACAAATTTAATTACATACATATGGAGCTCCACAAGAATATGAGAGCCACAGGAAATGAGGCAACGGAGGCTTATATGCCATCTGGAGCTAAGGAGAAGTGGGTAGGGGTCTGGGACTTTAAAGGGGATAAAGACAATTTACAGGAAGCTGGGAAGAGCAAATGTTTAGTAAACAAACATTTGCCATATTATGCAGAGACTTTGGGACACAGAGAGGACTTTGATCTCTAGGCTCTGAGGCCTGTCTACCCCCCCACCCCACCCCCCCACTCCCCATCTACCACAACTAACCAATATCCTTTATAGTTATCTCTGGTGAGAGCTATCTTTCTGGTCCTGGTCCTTTCTCTAAATACTTTTGGGGTAAAAGTTTTTCTTGAATCTGCTGGGTCTTGATTGCCTTCAGCTCAAAAGAATCCACATGCCGAAAAGGGAATCTTTGGGGGAGGCTTTTTCTGAACCCCTTCGATACATATAGATGATTCTGTTTTCCACTGATACACAAAATTGGTTCTACATAAAGTTCTTAACCCAAGGGTGACCCCATTCATTTGACTAATGCTCCCTAACACCAGCTCCTTTGAGTGCATACCACACACTCCGCCTCCCCACTAACCCTCCACCTGGCAGGGGAAGCTGGGAGCCGATGCTGCCTTGACATTGAGGTATAAGGAGAGTTGGGGACTTGGGTTCCAGGTGTGAGTCATCATTAACTAACAGCGGGAATGGCACGCCTCCATCAAGTCACCTGAACCTCTTCTAGTTGTTAAAATAAGGGCCGGCCCGGTGCTCTCTGAGGTTTCTCTAGCTCCAACATTCTAAAATTCCAGGGAACTAAGAAGCTGATGCTCATAAATCTTAAACTAGCTCGAGGATTTATGACAAGTAAGTGGCAACCCACAAGATGACTGATTCATGCCTTACGGTATCAGCCCTGGGGTAAATGTCAAGTAAGGTAACATCTTTAGGGTGCTTCCTCTGTTTGTTTGGTATTCTCCCCCACTCCCTCCCACCACCCCTTTCACAGCTTAGGGCCACAATGAACACTGTAGTTTTAACTGAGATCTTTTTCACGTGCTTTTCCAGGAAGTGAGTGGCCAAAGAGAGTTGCTCTTGGGGCCAGTCTCTCTTCCCACTCCAGATTCCGGGTTTTCCTCCCACTGTGGACTCGACACGTGGAGTGTGGAGTTGCCATCCTATGGCAATACCTTTTGCTCGCTACTGACCCCTGGGGGGAGGGAGCGGGGAAGGGGGCAGCTAGTGGAGCTGGGAGGCAGCCGGGGATAAATAGACCTGGACACAACTACTGGTTATTAAAGCCAGTGCCTCTTGGAGTATGGATCCTGCCTGAACCTCCGAACACAGATTCAGAAGCTCAAACCTTGGCAGTTTTCTTTCCTCCCAGGAGCCTCAAACCCTTTCACACGGGACTTCTCTTTTGCCTGAATCTCCTTAACATTTTGTCCTGGAAAAATAGAGGGGGCCATGGAAGACATCCAAAAGAGGCTGAGAGGCTGTGAGGCCAGTTCAGGACACACACCCAGGCGAGCCACGCACCATGCAGGAGTGGCCAGGGCACGTGCCACTTAAGGGGTGCGCCCAGCAGGGCCCAACGGGGTTGCTCTTTGGGTCCCTACCGCCACTGCCGGAGTAGGGCAGGAAAAGGGCTGAGTCACCATGGGGGCGGGGCTGCCCGGGGCAGAATGCCCAAGGAGCAATTAACATAACAACTCTGGGTGGGGGTGGGGTGCTGGGCTGGCCCTGGGGCGCACCCCTGGAAAAAAAAAACAATGTTCTGATCCCTAGTCTTTTAGCCTGGGCGTCTCCTAGCCCCAGGAGCAGGAGGAGGTGGAGCCAAACCGGCGAGCTGGGGAAAAGAATCTAGTTTCCAGTCGCATCAGTCCTAAATACTCCCTGACACTGCCAGAAAAGATGCTAATGAAAGACCAATTGTGTGGCCCGAGTGTTTTCTTCGGACATCTGCCCAGGGAGCTGGTTAGGAAGCCCAGAAGAAAAGTCACCAGCCCCATCCTAAGGCAATACCTTTTGCTCGCTACTGACCCCTCCTGGGGGGGTGGGAGGGAGGGAGAGTGGGGAGGAGGGACAGCTAGTGGAGCTGGGAGGCACCCCGAGATAAATAGACCTGACACAACTACTGGTTATTAAACCCAGCACCTCTTGGAGTATGGATCTTGCCTGAACCTCAGAACACAGATTCAGAAGCTCAAACTTTGGCAGTTTTCTTTCCTCCCAGGAGCCCCAAACCCTTTCACACGGGACTTCTCTTTTGCCTGAATCTCCTTAACATTTTGTCCTGGAAAATAGAGGGGGCCATGGAGGACCTTTAGAAGAACTAAATTACTATAGTCAGGTTTTATCACTGTCACCCTAGCAGCAGAGCAAGGCGTGCTTTGGGAGCAAGGCTAGGATCAGCCAGGTCTTTAACAGTTATTTACTGATGTCCTGCTAGGTGCTGGCTCCAGCAGGCAGCTGCAGCAATAACCCCATTGAAAGATCTGGAGGGGCTGCAGGAGAACAGGGCAGTGGCCGGAGAGAAGAGGCTGGGCCTTCTGAGGGGTTGCATGGGCAAGCAGGGACTCCGCCATCTACCCGTCTACACCTCTGCTCTGCGCCAAGGGGTAGTTTTTGCTGACAAAGTAAATGCTGTCATCCTTCCAGCAAAATGGGATTCTAAGCAGAAGGACAAGGGTGGGAGAGGAGAGGAAAATGGATTTTGGGTTGAGTATGGTTAAGAGATGGCTTAATTGTAGGGCTGAGAAGAAGGACTTTGGCATCAGTCTGTTCAAAACTCTACCTGGCCACTGACAGGCTGTGACCTTACACAAGATGTGTTTTCTCCCAGCCTCAGTTTCTTTACTTGTAAAGAGGGCATAGACCTGCTCATGGTTTTTTTGTTTTGTTTTGTTTTAATAATTAAATAACAAATTGCTAAGTGCCTAGCCATTCAGAAAATAAAAGCTTAAAAAAAAAAAAAAAGCCCTGCTGGTGTGACTCAGTGGTTGAGCATTGACCTATGAACCAGGAGGTCATGGTTCGATTCCCGGTCAGGGCACATACCTAGGTTGCAGGCTTGATCTCCAGTGGGGGACATACAGGAGGCAGCCGATCAATGATTCTCCCTCATCATTGATGTTTCTATCTCTCTCTCCCTCTCCCTTCCTCTCTGAAATCAATAAAAACATTTTTTAAAAAAGATGAGTAATAGGCTACATTGATTGTTACTCTGAGCCAGACATTGTTCTAAGCACTCTACATAATTTCATTTGGTCTTCTCAATAATACCATTATGATGTCAGCTTTACGATGAAGGAAACAAAGCACAACGAGCTTAAGACACCTGCCTAAGGTCACACAGCTAATAAGTGGTAGAGCCAGAACTCAACAAAACCATGGACTTTGATAATCACACGGATGCCTTCACAGCACATACAAGACAAACCATAGAAGAAAGGTACTGGCCTGAGCTATACATTGAGGAGTTGTCAGGATTTGATGATAGTTGAAACTGTGGTTATAGATGGAATCATCCAAAAGAAGTGTATACAAAGAGAGAGGGCAACATCAACATTTATAGTCCAGACAGAGGAAGGGAAGCCCTAAACAAACACTGAGCAGAAACAGCCAGAGAGGTGGGCGGGGGTGAGGTCAAGGGAGGAGGGCAGCTTTCCGGGAGAGGTGGTCGACAGCAGCACACTGAGCAGCAGCTGTGGTTTGGGACGAGTCCAGTAATGGGTCCTTGGAGAGCTTTGCAAGAGCAGTGGTGGGGCAGAGGCCAGGGTGAAGGGAGAATTAGGAACAGACAGAAGATGAGACTTGTATTGTCATGAAAGGAGGGAGAGAGGGTGATAGTTAGAGGTGGGTGCAGAAGAAAAGAAAGGTGGCTCCAGGATTTCTGATGAATGCATTGGGATGGAGAAAGGCTTCCTCCAGTGGCAGGAAAGGAGGTGCATTCTGAGTGAGAATGCAGGAGGTTGGGGGCTTATGGCCAATAGCCTTTCTTTTCTCTGTGCAATCGGACGTCAGCTGCAAAGGGAGTGTGCAGTGAGAGTTAGGTTGGCGAGCAACGGGGAATATCTGAAATCAGCACTGCGATGAAGGGGATGAATGGTGCCAGGCCAGCCCCGTTGCGTATAGGACTGCCAAGCAGGGGTAAGCTCCCATGGAGATTGGAGACCCTACTCTGGGAACGGTCACTAATCACACTGTTTCCCCAGCAGCCTCACCAGGACAGTTCCAGTTCTAGCACGTAAAGTCCAGAATCCCAGGAAGCCACTCTGCTGTAGGCAGTTAGACAGGCATGAGCAGAGCAAGGAGGATGGTTCAGGTACAGAAGGTCATCAAGATGGAAAGCCCCAGGTGCCTAGCAACGGACAGTCAATTATAGGGTGAGACATAGCCCCCAGGGTGACTTTTCCTTCCCTAGCATATCACTGGTCCTGAGGTTTGGACTCCCAGACCTTTCCTCCCTAGAGATCTAGGCCTCAGTTATATTTCAGCTCCAGGCCTAGATAAGCAACAAAACCAGCCACAGCTGGTGTCAGGACCAGCTGCTTTGAATAATGACCCTGATGCCAGCAATCAGTGGAGACCGAAACCCTGAAAGAACACACCAGGAAAGCTGCTGAATATTCTGAGATCTTTCCCTGGTACCTCCCCTAAAATCTCCACCCTTAAAAGCCTTAGGATGGAGGACCCAGTGCGCTCTACCCTCCAGGGAGCATGACCTTGCCTTTCCTTTCCATTCCCCCTCCTTTTCCCTATCCCTTCCCCCTCCCCCGGCACCTTACCATTAGCTTCCTCACTCCCAAGCTCCAAGGACCCTCCCTTTAGCTCTAGAACTTGTTTGCTAAGCCCATTTCTTCTAGGAATTACTTCTTCTACCTCTGTAATTGACCAAATAAATGTTCTTGTACAGTATGGGGCTTGCTCTGAATTTTTTCTGTGAATGTCCCACACGTCCCGCGTGGTTCAGAGTTCGGGCTCTGGAAGAGTGGCCACACGAAAATGAAAGAGACAAGACAAGAAATAATTTGGAAATATTGGGGGACCAGGAGGGAGCCCAGCTCAAGAGGAAGGACTCCGCCTGGGCTCCACCCTAGCCATCCTTTTATTCAATTTGGAATACACCTATAGCCCTTAGGCAGGCAATTTCCAGTAACAAGCAGACTATCTTATCAGTAAGTATTTACATGACTGTAGGGAAGTTGCTTCAGCTACCATTGTCTCAACTAAACAGTGGTTGCACAGCTCTGACCTTTGCCAGAGCTCAAGGGTCACCAGCCTTCTGGGTTCCTTGTCCACACCTCTGCTAATGAAGTCCATGGGCAGCTTCCCGCATCTTTCCTAGCCAGAACCCAAGTACCCAGGTTTGGTCTGACTCCACCGGTCAGACAACTGGTGCCATTTCTGCCACCTACAACTCAATCTCAGGCAAACCTGGACCACAGTTTGTTCCCCCAGCTCAGGGATGGGAGCAGCAAAGGTAGAGTTGAATTGACCTGTGGTTGGGGACTTAGTGGGTAAAATATCCTGGGGATAGTGGGAGAGATGGCAAGAGGAGGATGAAGGTGAACTACTGTAAGGATTCTGGGATGACATGAAAGACAGTAATGAAAGGGAAGAGTAGACAGAAGTGGTAAAACAGGACAGATCATGGGACTAGAGTTCCTGATGTGAGCAGAGAGTCGGTTTAAGGGGGGAAAAGATTTTCAAGAGCTGGAGGAAGCAGTGAGGATGCTTTGGGCTGCAAGTAACAAAATCTTCACTCAAAATAGCTTAAACAAAGTGGAAATGTATTATGTCACTTACTAGGTAGGGCAGGTTTCTGTGTGGCTGATTCAGTGGCTCAACAATACAATCAGAGAATGAAATTCTCTCATACTCAGACTAGAGGCAAAATAGCCACCTGCAGACATGACAATGTCCAGAGGAAGAAAAAAGACCATCTCTTCTTAGGAGTTTCTCTTAGAAACAAGGATTTCTTTTTTCCAGAGGTCCCCTAATAGACTTCCCTTCCCCTCTTATG
Organism: Plecotus auritus; assembly: GCF_963455305.1. Taxonomy (NCBI): domain Eukaryota; kingdom Metazoa; phylum Chordata; class Mammalia; order Chiroptera; family Vespertilionidae; genus Plecotus; species Plecotus auritus. Next base: position 136,120,296 of record NC_137782.1, on the reverse strand, counting down.
GTCCAGGACTGGGTCTCATGCTTATTCTAGAACTAATTGTTGGCAAAACAGGCCAATCAGATCCACTCTGGAGCATGGGATGGGCCAGCTTCCCTTGGGGATCATGGCTGCATGGGGGACGAAGTAGGACTTGAATGAAATTGAAGTTCTGTTGGGAAGAAAGAAGTGGTTGCTTTTTATTCTTTTTATTCTTGAACACAAAACCAACAGCGTCCATCACAGAGGCTGCCATGGGCAAGTGGGATGTGAACACTATTATGAAAACTATTGAACTTTAGTTTTTTTTTGTCTGCTCAGATTTTCACTGGCTCTCTTATACTTATGAGATGCATTACATACGCAAACCAATAGTGAAGTAAAGTTTTGATCATTTCTTTATAAAAATCCTTTGCTCTGGCCAAGCATATCAACCCCCGATCCAAGAACACACCTTGTATTTTCCCACTTTCTCGCCTTCCCCAGTCTTTGGAAGATAACACCCTGATCATTGCCGCCTTCTAACAACTAGCCAGACCCTACTCATCCATCAGAACCTGGCCCAAACCCAATCGCTTAGTCTTTAACCACATAAAATTAGTGCCCCAAAGAACCTTCAAGACCATCCAGTCCAGGATCATCTATCTCCAGGGATCTCTCTGTGCAGACACAGCTGGAGAATGGGTCCAGTTTTACACTTCTCAGGGGTCCTCTTAGCCCCCAACACAATTACTGGTACACACAACAGATGTTCACTAAGGATTTATTGACTGACAGATTAATCAATAAATGATCACAGACTGAAGAGTGAGTGTACCCTGCCCTGCTTTTGAACGTGCAGACCAGCTCTCAGGAGAGAGAGCCGAGGAAGTTGGGGATGGGAGGCTGACTGGGAGCCAAGGAGGCACTCCTGGGCAACCCCGGGATGTTGGAGTGGGAAACAAGAGTTACAACAAAGCTGAAAGGGGTGGAAATGATAAGCCCTCAAAGGAACACATTAAATGAAAAATTATAACCCTGGCTCACCTTCTGAGATATACTTTGGTATCATCTTTGCCACCCTGTCACTGGCCTGAGAAATGTCGATGTGGGAGAGAAACATCGATCGATTGCCTCCCGCATGCACTGGACCAGGGATCAAACCCTCAATCTGGTTATGTGTCCTGACCAGGAATCGAACCTGTCACCTTTTGGGGTATGGGACAATGCTCCAACCAACTGAGTCACACCAGCAGGGCAAATGGCCATTTTTACCCCAACCCTTAAGCTCAGGATCTTTGGTGGGAAGGAAATGAACAGGGGTCCTTGAGAGGACCCACAGAGACCTCCTGGTGAAAGCTGCCTTTCCCTGTCCTGGGAGGGGTGGTGGACCTTGGGGAGGGGGTCCTTTTTATTCTTATTCTTGATGGCAGCTGCATCTTTGATTTTCAAAGAGCCTAAAAGTTCTCGAGGATTCTGGATCCATTCTAAGGTTCATGGATTGGTTTGTTTCTAGTGATGAGTGGTCCTGCCTAGTCTTGTTGATTTTGAGAGTTAACCACTGAGCAAACATTCGCTGAGGGTCTGCTTATGAAACCAGACAACCAATGGGTCTGGGCTGCCTGCCACTACTTGTGTCAATTAAGCAGAGACAAGGTTGAGTCTGTATGAGCATTTATTCCAATAATGCCGGTAGTATAGGAAAACAGCAAGTGATCCACGAAAATCTGCTCTACACTCCCCTCCCCAATAAGCCAACTGCTTGTATGGGGAAGAAGGACACAGATTACATGGGGAAGTAGGCAAAAGGAATAAAAATAGATATTACAGGCATGGGGAAATAGGCAAAAGGAATAAGAATGGGCATAATGGTTACAGATTATAAGCCGGGGGTTGCAAAGGATGGGTGCCTCCAGGACTGGATTGTTTCAGCAACAAGGTGATTAATCTTTCCATGATAAATAGGCAGTTCACAGATAAGGAGGATGGACCGCATTTACCAGTTAACTCCCAGGTCCCTTACAACTCGAAGCCAGGTTACAATGTGCTTTCTTTAATCAGTACAAAACAATCACGGTTAACAGAGCATGATTAATATTTCTTATAACTGTAGCTAGTCTCCACTATTCTATTTCTCCCTCCCACCCCTAACATTTATTGGGGGACACGAGAACAAGCCTAAGAGAAAATCCCCTCTGAGGAGTTTACAGTGAAGTCCAGGTCTCAAAGTTAGTGAACACCTGCAAGGATTAGCAAATGTCAGGACGTTAGTGCCCTGGCCCCTGTGGCTCAGTTGGTTGGGCATTGTCCTGTGCACCAAAGGACACAGCTTGGTTCCTGGTCAGGGCACTTGCTTGGGTTGCAGGCTCGATCCCAGAGGGGCTGTGCAGGAGGCTGCTGATCAAGGTTTTGCTCTCACATTGATGTTTCTCTCTCCTTCCTCTCTCTCTAAAAATCAATAAAACAAAAAATGATAGGACATTAGTGATCTGTGTGGCTCAGACTGCCCCAGTTTTCTCACAGCGTTCTCTTTCTCCAAATTCTCTCTCTCTAATATATATATATATATATATATATATATATATATATATATATATATATACACACACACACACACACACACACACACACACTGAGTGGCCAGATTATTATGATCTCTGAACGCTGAACGCATAATAATCTGGCCACTCAGTGTGTGTGTGTGTGTGTGTGTGTGTGTGTGTGTGTATTTTAGAGGCCCGGTGCATGAATTTGTGCATGGGTTGGGTCTGGCCAACCTGGCCAGGGGGAGGGGACATGGGTGGTTGGCCGGCCTGCCTGCTGGTCGAACTTCTGGTCAAGGGGACAATTTGCATATTAGCCTTTTATTATATAGGATATACACTGAGTGGCCAGATTATTATGCATTCAAAGATCATAATAATCTGGCCACTCAGTATGTATGTGTGTGTATATATATATATATATATATATATATATATATATATATATATATTTAAAATATATTTTTATTGATTTCAGAGAGGAAGGAAGAGGGAGAAGGAGATACAAACATCAATGATGAGAATCACTGATGGGCTGCCTCCTGCACACCCCCTCACTGGGGATCCAGCCTGCATGTGCCCTTGACAGAAATTGAACCTGGGACCTTTCAGTCAACAGGCCAATGCTCTATCTACTAAGCCAAACCAGCTAGCGCTATATATATATATTTTTAATATATTTTATTGATATTTTACAGAGAGGAAGGGAGAGAGAGTTAGAAACATCGATGAGAGAGAAACATTGATTGGCTGCCTCCTGCACACCTCCTACTGGGGATGTGCCCGCAACCAAGTTACATGCCCTTGACCGGAATCGAACCTGGGACCTTTCAGTCCGCAGGCTGATGCTCTATCCACTGAGCCAAACCGGTTTCAGCTAGGGCTATATTTTTTTTATTATTGACTAGAGGCCCAGTGCACAAAATTCGTGCATGGGTAGGGTCCCTAGGCCTGGTCAGCGATCAGGGCAATCAGGTTCCCCGCCTCCTTGCCTCCTCCTTCCATTGCTCCCTCAGCACCCCACCCCCTTTGCCGCTGCTGGTTGCCTGCCATGTTACATGCCACCCCCTTGTGGTCAGTGCACGTCATAGTGAGTGATCGAACTCCCAGTCTCCCCATCGAACTCCCAAGGGGACACTTTGCATATTAGCCTTTTATATATAGATTTCAGAGAGGGAGAGATATAAACATCAATGATGAGAAAGAATTATCCATCAGCTGCCTCCTGCATGCCCCCTACTGGGGATTGAGGGCATGTGCCCTGAATGGGAGTCAAACCACGACCTCCAGGTTCATAGGTCAACGTTCAACCACTGTGCCACACCAGCTGGACTCCAAATTCTCTTCAAAGACTTCACTGCCTCAGCCACTGGGGTGGATACCATTAGATGGGAGAGGAAGAGATGCGTGTCCTGATTACAAGGTTGTAAGGAGAGAAACCAGAAGCAGCAAGGCCAAGCTCCAGCCTTAGGGCCACCCAGCCTTGAGCAGAGGAAATGAACCTGAAGAGGAAAACACACTCAGAGCACCAGGCAGGGATAGACCAACAGACAGAGCTTAAATCCCGTGTTGACCAGGCCTCCCCTAGGCCGCTGACTGTAGCTTGGAACTTTCCTCAGATTGGTTTTGATGGGGGACAGGTACCCCAAAAGATGGCACCTTGGCATATTGAATATTTTAAGCTGAAGGTGTTTGAGAAAACACAGAGCCGGAAGGTCACTCTGACTTTCCCCCTCTCCCACCCACCTTTCTCCTCTGAAACAGTCATTAACACTCCTGTGAGAGGTGCCCTCCCTATTCCCAGAGGAAAGGGCCATTGTTTTCTTGGAAGATAAAGGGATTCCAAGAAGAATCCTAACAAACAGGCCTTGCTAAGTTTCTTCCTGTTTACTACAGTTACCTCAGGCTCCCCATCCTCTGCGCTTCCTCCACTACTGGCCACTCTTCATCACACGTAGCGTAAAATACTCAGGTCTTCATTTTCTTGGGAACGCTCCCGCATCACATAAAACTTTAAATACATGTCTATGCTTTTCTCCTGCTACTTTATCTTGGTCTGTTTCATTTTCAGACCTAGTCGGGGATGCTAAGAAGGCTGAGGATAACGTTTTCCTCCCGTACAGTTACATGGACCAACACACTGCCCCCTTTCTTGTAGCTAATGCAGACCAGGTCCCCATGCCGGCAGGCAGAGGAGCCCCAGGAATGAACACCAGCACTTGTTCGGTGAGGGCTGAAGTGATTCAGGAGGGAGGCCTGAAGGAAGGAGAGGAGAGAGAGCAGCCTGGTTGAGGAGCACAGGAAAGAATGCTCTAGAGAGACAGGAGCAGGGACCGTGGTCAGACAGGCAGAGGGGGCGCCTGGGAGGGTGAATGTGGAGGTTGGGGGCCAATTGGGCAGGGGGCATGAGCGAACCCTCTCTCCAGGGGCCTGGGGAGGGAGCTTGGGCTTCTGCAGATGGAAGTGGGGCCCTGCCAGGCCCCCCTGACCTCGCTCGGCAGGGGGCCGGCAGCTGTCTGCCCCGCTGGCCTGAGGCACACTTCCTCTCCACACAGTAATCCCTTTCCACTACAGAGCAGAGCTGGGGCTGCACACTCGGATTACACCATGACTAACCAGCGATGCCATCCTATGGCTGGCTCGGTTTCATGTTCGTTTTTTGTCTGCATCCTCTCCAACCATTCTAGTCTTTCTAGTTCCTTCTGACAATCAGCTTTTCTTATTTCCCATTTTAAAATGTCTAAAAACTTACTCATCGTTGAGGCCCTTGCCCTGGGGAGGAGAAGTGGCAGCTACAGGACCCTATATCTCTACTTTTCAGAATTCTTACTGGACACGCCAGCCAGTAGCTTCTGAATTTCAAACCAGACAAAGGCAGGGTTCTGGAGGTTCTCATGGCAACCCTGATTTACATCTCAGAAGGAGCCTTCTGGATCTCCAGCTGGGTCCTGGGTGGTTCCCACTGGGCAATGTCAGTATCAAAGGCCTGTTTGCAGCCACCTCAGGGACCTGCCGGCTGGAGACAGCCCTCCTCCCCTCCCTGCCCCACCCATCCTCTGACTCTGCCTGACCTTGCTCCTTCCTGCTGCCTGGAGGTGGGGCCCCTCGGCCCTCCCCCTCTCAGCCTTCTGTGACTCAGTGGAAGCCGGTGGCCACTTCCCCCCACCCCGCCCACACTCACATTCCAATGGCCAGCTCAGTCGCCTCTTGGCACTCCACCCACACCCACCAGGCCTCGGCCTAGAGTAAATAGTCATCTCTTTATGGTAGGATTTACTATCCGGGCTGGTCCCGTATTGGAAGGGGTCACGTGTATCTTAGCCTCGAGTGCATGCCTTTTTTCTACAGCTAAGAGCTGATCTCTGAGAATCTTCCTTTTGACCCCTGGCTGACCTCGCACATTTTGTTTAAGGGAACTAGAGAGCTTTATTCTTTAATGTCATAGCTAGTACAGTACTGGCTCAATGTATGTCTGAAGAAAAGAGTTAAAAAGGAAAAAGAGATATTAAAGTAATTAAAGGGACCCCAGGCACCCCCGGCACCTAACAGACCCTACCACCTCCACAAGGCCTCACTGGGGTCATGTTAAAGGTGAAATTGCTGATGCCTGGACTGGATCCCCAGCTCTGCCACTCCGAGGTCTCAGGGGCATTCATGCCCACCTGAGCTTCTGTTCCTCACCTCTATGCCGGGGATGATAGTTCCATATTTCATCAATTCCAGGATGTACAGTTTTTCACCTTTTAACATCTGAAACCAGGATACGTCCTCCCATCAAAACAGCAGTAGGGGACTGTATTCCTGTTTGTTGCAGTGCCCCTTCCTGCAGGTTGAGCCCGTATCCTGCCTGCTGAGCTCAGAAGTGGCTTGTGTCTTGCTCTGGCCCATGGAGTAGGTAGGGAAGCGACATGCATCACTTCCAGGCTGAAGCTTTAAAAGGCAGGCAGGTTCCCCTCAACAGCCAGTCAAGTTCCGCGAAGACGCTCGTTCCAGAGACAGGCTTCACCCATCCCGCAGAGAAGTTGATGCGGAGCTAACCTGTAGCCAGTGGGTGGTTAAGGCATTGAAGCCTCTGAACTTCTGGGTTCTATGTTTTGATAGCACAGGCTAGCCTATCCTGAGTGGTACTGCATCTTCCAGTTAGTTGACAGATTTTTTTTTTCTTTCTTAGCGGTACATAACAGTGCCACTCACAATGGGTGGTATTGTTGAGTCACAATGGGTGGTATTGTTGAGTCAATGAAACCCAGTAGTACCTCTCACCAACCGAAGGAGTTAATCCATGCAAATCACTGAGCACAGTGCCTGCCTGCAGTGAACGTCCGATTCTGTTAGCCATGGTTATATGGCCAGCACTCATAACCAGCGCTCATTATGAGTCTGGAATAATGACCTGATGGAAGCTGGCAGCCCCCTCAGATCCCTTGTGAAATAAGAAAGGGTATAAATAAGTTCAAGTAAATAAAAATATGGCTTTGGCACTTGCTGTTGGAGGCTCCTGGAAGGTGGTCTTTCAGATGGCCTTCCCGTAAGCCAGCCTTTCAAAAAGACACTTGTTTTGGTAGGTAACTAAGGGCACTGATTTTTTTTCCTTAGTAAATAACAGTTTGTCATCTGGAATATGAGAAGGTGGGAGAAACTACTAAGTCGTAAGATGGCAAGGTCTGGTGCAACAGAATAAAGAAACTCCACACTCATTTATTTATTTATTTATTTATTTATTTATTTATTTAAATATATTTTATTGATTTTTTACAGAGAGAAAGAGAGAGGGATAGAGAGTTAGAAACATCGACCAGCTGCCTCCTGCACACCTCCCACAGGGGATGTGCCTGCAACCAAGGTACATGCCCTCGACTGGAATCGAACCCGGGACCTTTCTGTCCGCAGGCTGACATTCTATCCACTGAGCCAAACCAGTTAGGGCTCCACACTCTTTTATTTATTGAATTTTTAAAAATATATTTTTATTGATTTCAGAGAGGAAGGGAGTGGGAGAGGTAGAAATATCAATGATGAGAATCATTGATGGGCTGTCTCCTACACGCCCCCTACTGGGGATCAAGCCCACAACTGGGGCATGAGCCCTGATCCGGAATCAAGCCATGACCTGGTTCATAGGTCAATGTTCAACCACTGAGTCACGCCATCCGGGCCATACTCTTTTAGACAGAGCAAAATATAAAAATCTTGCATTTTTATGAAATTAGGTTGGGTCACAGAGCCAGTCCAGAGAGAGCAACTTCCAGCTCATTCTATACCTTCTGTGTTATACCCCTGTGCTATGGAACAGCTCTCCCCACGAACTGGAGAGCCAGCCCCTGTACACCCAGAGGCAGTGAGAGGGCTCTGCATGCTGGGTTTGGCCTCAATACCATAGTGAGGCAGCCGGGGCTGTCTCTGACTTTTCATGGCCAGCGTCCACCCCTTCAACATCTGCTCCCTTGAAGCTCATGTTACCAGCCTGCCTCCTCCTTCACTGCCTCCACTCAGAACAAAAGTCATCCATCCTGAAGTATGAGTGACCTATGCATTACTTTCTCAGAAGCATTTCTATTTTAAAAGGGAACTTAGAAACTGATACAGGAAGTTACAGGACAGTATGTAAGGTTGTGTTAGGAATCTGTTAAGCGAAAGAAACGGAAACTTACTTAAGGAAACTGGAATTTACACAAAGCTCGGCTACAGACAGTACAATGTGGCCTCCAGAGAACTGAAAAGTTTTCAGGTAACTACTTTCTCCCACTCTTTCTTACTCTCTGGGTTCCATGCGCGCTGGTCTTCCTGTGTCCATCTCGGTCTCAGCTTGCACATGGCCCCATCATGGCTGCCCAGAAATGATGACTTTTATCTCAAGCCCCAACACCAACTAACTAGAGTTTCTCTGACCTAATTGTTAATTCCTGAGAGGGAAGATTTGGCTTCCTGCAGCCCATAGATAATTCCATTGGGGTCAGTTGACCATATCAGGTTCAATCGGTTGTGACGCTGCCACTATTGGGCCAGTCAGTTTCTTAAAAAGACAGCATGGTTGGGTGTCATACAGAATTTGGTTCAGCTACCTGGGGCAGAATACACAAAATAACTGCAGCTTAACAAAGAGAAATGTCTTTCTTTCTCGTGTAAGAGCAGTCCATGACTGGTATAGTGACCTCTTGATGACTGTCTTGGTATGTGACTTTGGTCCTCAAAGTTACTTCATGATCCAAAGTGGCTGCTGAAGCGCCAGTCACCGCATCACATTGGGTTGCAGGCTGAAAGGAGGAAAGGAAGGAAGATGAACGCTGCCTCTCACCTCCTGCTCAGTCAGCTCCCGTTAGCAGCCTTATCAGGAATTCCACAAAATATTTCCACTTATGTCATTGCCAGAACCTAGTCACATAGTCACACCTTGCTTCAAGGACGACTGGGAAATGGAGCGTTGTTTTTTATTTTATTTGTTTTGTTTTTTGAAGACACTGCCTTCCAGAGTTATGCCACAAAAATAAAATAAAATAAAATTGGAAGGAAATATGGGCCATCTCTAGTATGTTTTTAAGTTTTCTTTTTCTGTAAGAAAAGTGTGTCCTTTGGAAATTAACAAAAAAAAAATTAGTAAAAGAACCATTTTGGAGAGAGAGAGAGGGGGGGGTGGGGGAGAGAGGAACTCTGGAAAACAAAGGTCAGTGCTTACCCCAGAAGAGTAATTTCTGGAGATGGAGTTTCGGGCATTTGAGAGATGGTGGTGCTTTAGAAGTGGGGGGTAGAGACCTTGCCAGAGACTCTAGTCGTGCCACATGCACACGTGGGAGGTCTGTCCAGTTCGTATGAGAGTTTTGTAGTCGTGGAGGCCGTTCCCTCCTGCACATGAAACCAAAGGTGGGCCGCACACCTGTCCGCCCTTTTCCGTGCCACACCGTCATTCACGGCGGTGGAGTGTGAAACGGACAGTCCACACAGCGCTTTTCTGTCTTTTTGCTTTTGGTCACTGCGGTCACCACTATACAACTAAGAACGCTTTCTGAAATGCGAAGCAAGCCTGTCCTCCACTGTTTCAATCCTTCTTTGGCTGCTTGAACGAGGCAGAAAAATTCTTGCCCCATGCACCCCTTCCCTTATTTTCAGGATGCCTTCTGCCTCCTCCCTTTCACCACATCCAGCCTGCAAGAAGCTTCTGCCCCCTGAGATGCCCTGCCCTCACCTTGCCTACCTAACAAACTCCTACTTCCCTTCAATGCCCAGCTCAAAGCCACCTCTTCTGTGAAGCTTTCCTTGATTGCCCGCGGGCATGGGCCCTTTGTTCCCTTTGTGTGTTCTTGTGACCTTTCATGTACCAATCTCTGCCTTCTCCAGCAGGTCTGTCCTCTCCCCCATGGCGTGAACTCTTTCGGAACAGGTTCTGGGCTCTATTCTTGTCTGTGCCTCAGTGCCAAGCACAGAGCCTGGTATGAGCCAGGTACCTAGCATGGGGCATGGCAAGGAGGTAGAACATAATGGTTCTGAGCAGAGATTCTCGTGCTACCCCACTTGAATTCAAAGCCAGGCTCTGCTACTGTGACTAAACATCTCCATGCCTCAGTTTCTCTACCTGTAAAAAGGGGATAAAGCTACTTCCTACCCCTCAACCTTTTGTTGAAGTTTAAATGTGGGAACATATGCCAAGAGCCTGTCACTCACTGTGTGTGAGTTATTACAATCATCTTCATTACTTCTGACTAAGGTACTAGTGTGGCAGAAGGGGCACCACAGACCTGCTCCTTAGCAGCCCAGTGATTTGGGTTAGATAGGACTGTCTCTCCGACAGACGCAGGCTGAGGGCACTTAGAAGTATTTTGTGGAAATGACACACTGGCATGTGGACTTCCTGGAGAAATTCGGGGAAGTTACAAAACACCAACTCTTCGCTTGAATGATCTTGCCTATTTCCCCAGCCCTTGTTCATTTGCAGGGAGCACATTTGGTAACTCAGAGTGTTGGAAAAGGTGTGGCTGGAAAGGGTTAATCCCACAGCTTTAGAAGGAATTGGGCTCTGGGGAAAGAGGGGTTTCTAGGGATGGTGTCCAATGAGGCCTCCCTGCCTCGTCTGGGCATCAGGAGTCATCGCCATGGTGACGCAGAGTGTGGGTCCACTTTGCATTTATATGGGGCTTTTCCCTGCTGCTGCTCTGGTGAGTTTCGGTGGAACTGCATTATGGAGAAATGAGGGACAGGGAAAGGGAAATGCTTTGTTCAGCCAGGGTGGCAGGGGAAGTTATTGAAAAGGTGAAAACCAGTTCCCTGATTCATTCAATAATGAAAATCTGTGGAGCCCGCTCTGTGCCAGGCCCAATTCCAGGTATGAGGGACTCAGCAGAGAGCAAGGCGTGGGTCCCTGACCTAATGGGGACAGCAGGCCATAACCAAGGAACAAACAGATTCTGAATCTAAGATGCCCAGCCCTTCCCACATCCCCCCCCCCCTGAAAAAAATCTCTGAAATCAGAGTGGATACATCTTACAATTAGAGGTGTATCTTGAGATCATTTCTTTCATAATATAATGCTGCACTTAACCATTGATGGCATCTGAGATTTGATAAAATATAATAATATGATTCAGGTATTGGCATCCTCACCCTCCTTGGTACTGACTTATTTTCCCTCCAAGCACATTGCAGTGGCAACCCAAAGGACAATAATTTCTTTGATCTATTCCTGTGACTTTTAAAGAAATATTTAGTAAGGAATTTGTTTGGCTGTTAATAAGAGAAAAATCCAACTAACAGTGATGATACTAACTTGCCTAGCCCTAGGGCTGGTGCAGCTGCTCAAGTAAGTCATCGGGCACCCAGCCTTCTTCTATCATTCTGCTCCACCTCTCCCAGCTCAGGCCTTTAATCCTCCTGGTCACAACATGGGCCCTGCGCTTCCCGGCCTCACATCTGTGTTCCAGGCAGCAAGGAGGAGGAAGGGCACAGGGATCATCAGTCTTTTTTTTTTAAGTCACGAAAACAAGCTTTTCCAGAAGCCTCACTTGGCTGACTCTGCCTACAGTCACAGGTCAGCGTGGTGTCACGTGTTCACCCTGAGCTGGAAGGTGGCTATGGAAGAGGGAGCTGTGGATGAAGATGAGAAACAGCAGTGTCTGCTCTGCTGAAGCAACAGGGCGACATAGCCCTGATGCGTGCATTGTATATATGTATGGAATGTTATTGGGGATGGGGAGCAAAGGAAAGAGGAGCTACTGTTCCCGCTCCTGAAGGGAAATCGCTAAACAGATTTGCCTCGCCTGAAAATGGGACATACGCCATTCAGCGCACACTGACACAAAGCCTGGGTGTCTTCACACTTGTCTCCAAATATCCAGCAAGCTCAAGGAACAGGATGACGTGAGGGACACCAGCCACTTACTGACTCCCAGGTAGGAGGGCAATAAACATTCTAGATCAGGTAGTGAACATTCTACCCGGAGAGACTGAAAAGGCTCCGCCGAGTAGCCCTCAAGGGAACAAGATTGCTAGATGGAGAGCAGGAAGGAGAAAATCTCCTTAACCACATGCTAGGGTACTGGGGACAGACTCTAGTCTGGGGCAAGACCCAGCCAGGTTCCCCCATCAAGGGGAGGGGCAAGTGGGGTTTGGTCAGGGGTAGGGGATGGATGTTTGGGGACAACAATTAACAAAGGTATCACCTTTGACTACTTTCTTTACCAATCTAATGGTCTTACTTTTCCATCTATCTTTTCATCCTAGACTTGTCAACTGACACATCAATGTAATTCCTTTAGGAAATGATTAAAAATCCAAATACACTCGCAGACTCTATTGGTACCTACAGTGGTAGATTGCAAGCATGGCCGCAATCCCTCACCACTCTCTTATGCTTACTGCTTTGAAGATGACTTTGCGTCCCCTCCCACCCCTCTCCACTCCCTGAATTCGGGCTGCCCTAGTGACTTGCTTTGCCCAGTAGAATGCAGTGGGTGTTATTTGTGTAGCTCTGAGCCTGGGCCTCAAGAGAATGTGCTTACTTCTCTCTCAGAACTCAAGTGCACAGGCCGGGCTAGCCTGCCAGAGAAGGAGGGACCACGTGGAGCAGAGGAGCTGCCCCCGCGGAGGCGATCCTAGACCAGCCAGCCCCCACCCAATCGTGACTGTCCTCAGAGCATGAGTGACCCAGCCCAAGTATACCAAACTGCAGAATCATGAGCTCAATAACTGTTCATTTAAACCACTAAGTTTTGGAGGGAGCTACCTGATACACTTACTACAGGGCAAGGCAAAAGAGGGTTTACAGTTGTGGGTACAGGAAACATTTTATTCTTGTATTATTATTTGTTAACTGTTGTATTATTTTCCATACAAACAACTGTAAACCTACTTTGCCCTACCCTATATGTGCCAGACACTGGCTACATACTTTATATTTATTAATTTTTTTTTGTTAATCATTACCTGAGGATACTAGTATTTTTCCATTGATTTTTAGATATCGGAAAGGAGGGAAAGAGACAGAGAGAGAAATATCGATGTGAGAGAGACTCATTGATTGGTTGCCTCCTGCAAGCACTCTGACTAGGGCCAGGGATCGAGCCTGCAACCTAGGTACGTGCCCTTGACCGGAATAGAACCTGGGACCCTTCAGTCCGCAGGCCAATGCTCTATCCACTGAGCCAAACCTGCCAGGGCTGGTGGCGTACTTTATGTAAATGTCCTATTTCTTTTTATTATATTAATACCTATCGGTGTGTAGAATGCGTGTTAGGGGAGAAATAGCCCCAGCCCACCCTGTTTGCTCCTGTCTGTTCTTCCATTCTGATTGAATTTCTGTGTAGTCTTTTGCTCCAAGTAGCTTTCAGGTTCTGACAAAAGGACCAGAATATCCTGCGGGAACCCTCTATCATCCTCCGTCTCCTGCCACTTAACGGTGTGTGTTAGTGAGGTGGTACTCCAGCTGGAATCCATCCAGCTCCTCATTCCTCAAGCTGCTCTTTCAGGAGCTTTCTTGCTGTTTTTAAGCACATGTAGGTTCCTGAGGTCAGAGACCCAGAGAGGATCTTTTAGTGCATTTATCAGACAGTCCTAGGGCACCAAGGGAGGAATGTGAGATACTGGATTCTTTCTTTTTTAAAAAAAAATATTTTTTTTTATTGATTTTAGCGAGGAAGGGAGAGGCAGATAGAAAATCAATGATGAGAGAGAATCATTGATTAGCTGCCTCCTGCACACCCTACACTGGGGATCGATCCCACAACCCGGGCAGGCGCCCTGACAGGGAATTGAGCTGCGACCTCCTGGTTCATAGGTCGACACTCAACCACTGAGCCACGCGGCTAGGCATACTGGATTCTTTCTATGCAGAAAGAAGTGGGAGAAGATAGAAGGTAGTTGTGTGAAGCTCTTGGCAGAATGACAGTCACCAAAGCAGTGACCATGCGAAGTGCCAACCTAGGGCAGCCTCTTGCCAAGGAGGAAGGCGTGGCCTCGGGCTGGTGGTGTTCCTGTCTGGATAGCTGCAGTCCCCTGTGGAAATCCCCCTTCTGCATCTGTGGGATAGGAGGCCTACTTTGCCGCAGCTCCTTGGGGTAACAGACACTTACTTAAAGCCAAGGCGTCTGCCAACAGATAATAGCTTTAAATGCAAAATTACAAATCATTATGGGTAATGTGATGCAAATTGCAATAGAAGCATTGGCAGTATTTTACTTTGATTTCATTTTTTTTGCTTTTCCTCCCTGGCCAGCCTTGTCTAAAGTCGCTGCTGGGAACACCTTCTTCACACACCACTCGGCCTCCAGCTAGGGCACTGACCTTGTGCACTCCAGGAGGACAGGAGTAAGGGCTACGGAGAGCGGGCAGGCCTCCTCCCATCCACGCAGGCGGCGGTTATTTCTAAAAAACCAAGGTTTAACTTTTTCCACTTTGGCTTCTTCCTTTACCCTCTGGGCAGTGCCAGGACATGTTCCATTTCCATTGGGAATTGGACGTCAGTGTTAATGGTTAATCCAAAAGGCCTCCTTCAGCAAATGCTAAGTGAAGGCTTTAAAGTAACCAGTTGGCTGGACTTGTTTTCTTTACTGCCTGTGGGCCGCTGCGGGCCGGGGCTGGAGGAGGGAACACTGGTAAGCACCTTGGCCCTTCAGCGGTTCAAACTCAAGTTCTGTGTTCTTTCTTCCCAAGGGATGTCGGGCAATTGACAAGTGGTCACTTTCAACTGCTTCCCCTTACAGCCCCGGGGAGGCAGGTGTTGCTGAGCTTAAGGTCTGTCTCTAAGCAGCAAAACCGAAAAGAAAAGAAAGGAATACGCAGCAAAAAATACAGAAGTGTTAAAAAAATTTTTTAAGTGTTTTATATCAAATTTCTTTCAAGGAAGAAGGCTCAATCTGGCTGACCCTTCAATCACTGAGAGAAGTGCTACAAAGGTATTCCCGCTATGGCCGATGCCTCGAAGGGGCGGCTGCGGAAGGGATTTGTGACAAAGGCTTCCGGAGTCTTTAGGTTGAGAACCATCTTCTTGTGGGGCTGTGTGGGGCTCGTTTATCTTCCTCTTTTTCAGCTCCCCTGTGGCCATCTGTTTCCAAGGAGCTCGGTGCTTGTAATGACCAGGAAAACTAGAGGCTGAAAATAGAGCTAATTTCCCAGATCTCGGGCACTGAGAGGAGAGAGGGGTGGGGACCTCTTGGACATAAGCTCACATTAGCTGATGAAACTGGGCTGTTGTGGGCCCCAAAGCTCCATCCAGCACGTGGTGACAGGGAAGGAAGCCAGTTTCACTGGGAAATACTGCAGAGATTTTCACTGCATTTTCATGGGAAGGGCTGAGCAACCACACGCTGGAAAGATGGGCCAAACTCAAATGAACCTGAGGCTGGAATTCCTTTCTTTTCATATGATATTAGAAAGAGAGGAAGGGAGAGAGAAAGAGAGAAACATTGATGTGAGAAACATCAACCGGCTGCCTTCCTGCATACACCCTGCTGGGGATCAAGCTACAATGGGGGCATGTGCCTGGAACCCAGCATGGTACCGGCAATCTCTTAGTGCATAGGAGGATGCTCAACCAATCGAGCCACACCTGCCAAGGTGGGATTGATTTGTCTAATGAAAGTGCTCAGTAAATGCCTAACGGTGGGAACTGCATTAGATCGATAGCCCCATGCCTCTCATTTTGATGTTTGTCACCTGAGAACTCGAGGTCATCTGTGAACCAGGTCTGTCCGCCCAGGCATCTCCTGTGGAGACCACTGGCTTCCGAAGCACACTTCAGATAGGTGCGAAACTTAATCTCAAAAGAAGCTTTCTAAGTTGTCCACATGGTCCTTAGTGCATCACGTTATATGCAACTAGGAGCAAGGTATCCTCTGTGATTAATATTGTTCACAGCACACCTGGGTCAGAACATAACCTTCTCCAGCTTCTTCGCTCAGGATGCTGACCCAGGAGAATAACAATAGCAAACACTATGTATTATTTCTCTATTACTGTATAAGAAATTACCCAAACTTAGCCGCCTCAAACAACAATAAACATTTGTTATCAAGCAGTTTCTGTGGGTCAGTAATTCAAGTCTAGAGGATCCACTTCCAAGATGACTCCCTTGCTAGGTGGGCAACCTGGTGCTGGTTGTTGGTAGGAAGTCTCAGCTCCTGGTAAACTCTGTGAAAGTATTTACTTTGATCAAATCTTTAGAATAGGTATTAAACAAAGTAAATGAATATTCATCACTAGGAGGGATCAAAACCCAAATTTCCCTCCCATTGTAATTTTGTCTGCTCTTTTGTATACTGCCACCCGTCTCCTCTGGCTCCATGTCATCTCACCACTGAGCTTCATGGTCCTCGGGGGCAGGAGCCTCAGGTTATTAGTATTTCAGTGCCCTGCCACCCCTACATCCCCAAGGATCTCTCTCAGTGGTCAGGGTTTGATCCCCCCAGAATGAACTGATAATATCAGGTGTGCAGGAGGGTAGACTGTGGGAATGAAAGGACAGGAGCAGAGGCCCCAAAGATTTCTTTTCTAGGCAGGGCCAGGGCTCCACTCCACCTGGAGACCCGGGCAGGGTGAGCATGTTCCAAGGTGGCTGGCTACTCTCAAACGTGGTCCTGAGGGCTGACCCGCAACTCATCACAATGGAGAAATCAATCCCCGTCAGAGCTGTGGGAGGCGCAGAGTGAAACGAACCCCTCTTGTTTAAGAAGAAAAATGTGTTTTCTCCTCCCCAGACTACTCCCTGTTGGTTCATCTCCACAAGCACTGGCAGGAAGGGGAGGAAAATGAGAAAGAGGAAGGAGGGGGCATTTCCTCTGGCAGACTGGCTCGCCAAAGCAGCTGCTCTCAGATTCCTCTTCTCTGTGGGTCTTCCAGACAACACGGCCCTGCTACTTGTCCAGAAAATACTTTTGCATGAGGCACTCCCACTGGAGCATGTACTTCCTCCCTGCTGCTTCCCGTACTTCTGCCGCTGCTTGCCCACTCTCTCCGGGCAGAATACTTTCCTGCTCACTGCTTTGGCCACGCTGGTTTGTCTTTCAAGGCTGAGTAGGTCAGACTCCCCTGGTCGCTCAGGAGAGAAACCCACTTCACATTAGCTCAAACTAGAAAAGGAATGTGTGACATAGAATTACCACAGGCCCCAGCAATCCCACTCCTAGGTATATGCCCAAAAGAAATGAAAACAGGTATTCAAACAAATACTTATACATGAACTAGAGGCCCGGTGCATGAAATTCATGCATGAGGGGAAGGTGTCCCTCAGCCCTGCCTGCACCCTCTCCAATCTGGGACCCCTCGAGGGATGTCCGACTGTCCATTTAAGGACATCCCTCTCACAATACAGGACTGCTGGCTCCCAACTGCTCACCTGCCTGCCTTCCTGATTGCCCCTAACCGTTTCTGCCTGCCAGCCTGATCACCCCCTAACCACTCCCATGCCAGCCTGATTGATGCCCAACTGCTGCCTTGCCGGCCTGTTTTCCCCTAATTGCCCTCCCTTGCAGGCCTGGTCACCCCTAACTGCCCTCCCCTGCAGGCCTGGTCACCCCCAACTGCCCTCCCTTGAAGGCCTGGTCACTCCCAACTGTCCTCCCCTGCTGGCCATCTTGTGGTGGCCATCTTGTGTCCACATGGGGGCAGGATCTTGGACCACATAGGGGCAGCCACCTTGTGTGTTGGAGTGATGGTCATTTTGCATATTACTCTTTTATTAGATAGGATAGAGGCCTGGTGCACGGGTGGGGGCCAGCTGGTTTGCCCTGAAGGGTGTCCCAGATCAGGGTGTGGGTTCCCTTGGGGTGTGGGGCAGCCTGGGCGAGGGGCCTGTGGTGGTTTGCAGGCCGGCCATGCCCCCCGGTGACCCAAGAGGAGGCCCTGGTATCTGGGATTTGTTTATCTTCTACAATTGAAACTTTGTAGCCTAGAGTGGAGCCAAGCCTTCTGCTTGCTCTGTGGTGGCAGCCATTTCTTTTGTGATTTATGTATCTTCTATAATTGAAACTTTGTAGCCTTAAGCGGAGGCCTGGGCCAGCCAGGGTGTGCGGAAAGCTTGGCTTCCTCCATCGCCGGGAGCAACCCTAGCCCCCTGCTCTTTCCAGCTTCATGGCTGCCGCCATTTCTGTTTGGATTTATGTATCTTCTATCATTGAAACTTTGTAGCCTTGAGTGGAGGCCTAGGCCGGCAAGGGCAGGCGGAAAGTTTGGCTTCCTCCATTACCAAGGAAACCCAAGCCTCCGTCCTGCTCTCTGTGGCCGTAGCCATCTTGGTTGGGTTTATTTGCATATTCACTCCTGATTGGCTGATGGGCATGGCTTGTGGGTGTAGCGGAGTGATGGTTAATTTGCATATTACTCTTTTATTACTCATAGCACCATAATTCATAATAGCCAAAAGGTAAAAATAACTCATATGTTCATCAGTATGAACAAACAAAACTGTGGTAAATATATTTATATAGAAGAATATGACTAAGCACTAAAAAAGGAATGAAGTCCTTAAACATTCTGCAACATGGATAAACCTTGAAAACATGCTAAGTGGAAGAAACCAGACACAATAGACCATATGTTGTATGATTCCATGTATATGAAACTTCCAGAACAGGTAAATCCATTGAGGCAGAAAGCAGATTGTGGTTGCCAGGGGTTGAGAGGAAGTAGGGAATGGGAAGTGATTGCTTGATGGGTACAGGGCTTCCTTTTGGGGTGATGAAACGTCTTGGAACTGGATAGAGGCAATGGTTGCACAACATTGTGAATGTACTCAATGCCAATGAACCCCACACTTTAAAGTGGTTAATGGTTAATTTTATGGTATACAAAATTTACCTCAATCAAAAAAAAAAAAGAAAGAAAGATTTCAATGCTTAAGAAATAAAACTTAATGACAATTGATGGGGGGTGGGGGAGACAAAAGGATTGTATGGGCTCATTAAATGAAAAGTCTCGGATACACCCTGCTGGCTTTGGACCTGGCTAGATCCTAGGACTCAGCGACACTATCAAGGCTTTGTCTCCATCCCTCAGCTCAGCCTTCATGCCGGCAGCCCTCTCATGGCGGGAGAAGAGGGCCACTGCCAGTTCTGCTGTCGCATTGTACTTGGCAGGCAAGAGAGGAGACTCCTTCTGTTTGGTCACGTCTCAGTCCTTAGACCAGTCACCCTGACCAGGGTCTGGAGACCTCTCACTAACATGGCTCCAGTCATATGGTCATCCCTGCAGCCAACCCAGGATGGAGGTGAAGGCAAAGGTGTGAAGTCAGCACCATCCTAAGCTCATGGGCTGAATGGGTCAGGGGTCCTCAAACTACGGCCCGCGGGCCACATGCGGCCTGCCGAGGACATTTATCCGGCCCGCCGGGTGCCGCTGCCTGTCCTGCTTAGCAGCCGACTCGTCCCGGGCCCACAGTGCGCATAGGAATTTGTTCACGGTTGTTTTTTTAAACTATAGTCCAGCCCTCCAGCAGTCTGAGGGACAGTGAACTGGCCCCCTGTTTAAAAAGTTTGAGGACCCCTGGAATAGGGCGACTGTGGAATAGCTATTCGCTGAGGAAAGGATGCTGGACTGTACCCTAAATTCAGCAAGAGTGCAAAGACATGGACACAAAGGGAGAGCCTCTGGGTGAATGTTGGCAACAGTGAACATGGAGTAACATAAAGATCCTCACCAGGGGAGGAGTCAAATAAATTACGGTGAGGACAAATGGAGAGCTGCCATGCAGCTGTTTAAAAGGATAACAAATATCTGCATTTATTGACTTGACCATGAAATTTGATTTTTTTAAAAAGGATATAAGATGGAAATATAGTGTGACCCCATCTTTAAAAACCATAACCCTGGTAAATGAGAGGGAAGACCATGGGCTCCATCTCTCTATAGCCTGGTCAAAATGAGTACAAAATAAATCTCATTATTTAATCACATCTCTGGAAAACATTAAAAGGGCTCCAGGTCACAACCACATCACCCCATCCCAGACGCCCATTCCTCCAAGCCAGTTCAGTGTCCTGTAGCGGCTCCAGGGCCTCAAATGGGCTCCAATCTGAACTCCAGTCCCTAAGGCTTTCCCTACTCTGGACATCCTCATTGTCCCACTTCTTTCCTTCATTATGTAGCTCAACTTAGCTCTTCTCAGCAAGTAGTAATTCTGCCTATCTCTAGAAGAGAAAAGGGGAAAGTGTATAGGCAAATTTAGGATTTTCTTCAGTGGGCATGGGGAGAAAGAAGGCTAAGACTGCTCTTTTTAAAAATGTTTTTATTAATTTCAGAGAGAGGAAAGGAGAGAGAGAGAGAGAGAGAGAGAGAGAGAGAGAGAGAGAGAGAGAGAGAGAGAGAACATCAATGATGAGAGAGAATCATTGATTGGCTGCCTTCTGCATGCCTCCTACAGGGGATCCAGCCTGCAACCTGGGCATGTACCCTCACTGGGAATTGAACCCTGCCCTCCGGGTTCATAGGTCAATGCTTGAGCACTGAGCCACACTGGCGGGGCTAAGACTACTCTTATGTTAATGCTTTTAACTCTTATCTGCATACATAGAAAATAGTGCAGGAAAAATCATATCAGGGCTATCACTGGTTGTGGGATTATAAGTGATTTTTTGCTCTCTCTTTTATACCTTTTGTCTGAATTTCTTTTTATAGAGCATGTTCTTTTATATTCAGAAAGAAGTTAAAAAAATACTTAATACTGTGGCATATTTTTTTTAAATTTCTTTTCCCCCCAAGAAGGTAACCCCCTTCACACCTGACAAGAAATATGAATAAAAGACAATTCCTTAGTAGGTTTATAAGTTTTACCCACAACATGGTACTGTGCAGATTCATTCAAAATAAAGCAGGCTGAGCCCTCCGTGTAAGAACTGAGCTTGTTACAGTCTGGGGCTGGGGGTGCTGCCTTCCCTGAGGAGTTGCCCTGGCAAACTTTCCTTCTTCAAATGGAGGCTGACCCACACAGCCTGGCCTCTAGGTATTGGCGACTGCCTACTGCCACGTTGGAGTTCCCTGAGCCCCTTATCAGGTCTGGGTGACCTTGGCCTTGCAAGGCCAAGGGGGAACTCCCGCCTCTGCAGACTTGCTGGACGAGAGCCCTGGGGTCTGAGCAGGGTAAAAATTACTCGCTGCCTGCTTTCCTCTTCCTGCTGGGTCCCTCCTCACCTCCTCCACCACCTCCCCTGGGTCCTCCCTGGCCAGCTCTGTTTCTGTGTTTGGGCCAGGCAGGGAGAAAAACATTTTGGCTCAGCTCCTTGTTTGTCAAGAGTCCAACATTACCAGGGGTCTCGCCTGGTTTCAAGTATTTCCCGGTGCCTTTCCTTGCTCCGTAGTCAAGTTTCCAGCCAGGATTTCTTGGCTCTGGGAGAGATTGAATGCCTGTCTGAGCCTTCTAGGCCTGTGTTTCATTTGCAGCAGCCTGGCTCTGCCTGGGTGACAGTCCCAGCCCTCCTGGTCAGCCCATCCCCTTCTGCTTGGCCAGCGGAGGAGGCCCTTTGCATCTTGTTCCTGGCGCTTCAGAGGAAGGAGGCTCCTAGTTTCCATCCCAGCCCTGCGCCCTGGGTTTACTGCAGCCCCCGCACAGGCTCAGAAGTGGCACTGCCTTCCAAGGGCGAGCAATTCCTGCTTGTCTGCAAAGGCAAGAATGCCAACCCCAAAGAGCCCAGCCCTTAACTGTTTCTAAGTCAAACTGGGACCTGTTCAGCACCTGGTACTCTCCTGCTAGACAGTTCCAGCTGTACTGATCTTTCACACAGGCCTTGGCAAGGCTGCAAAGGTCTGGAAGCAAACGAATTCAGGAAGCCTGCAGAACATCAGGCCTGGGCTGGTGGGTGCCTCTCCCTCTCCCTGCTTAAGGACCCTCTCTGCGAACTCCCGGTCACTTCCTGCTTTCCAATTCATCTGGGGCAGAGGCCCCTAGGGGGCTGCCTGGCCCTGGGTGCAGGCCCCGGGGAAGGCAGAGCAAGCAGTTGACCGGGGAACTGTATCCCTGGCAAGGCGCTCCAGGGCTGCCAGCCCATGCAGAGAAAGGGTCTGTGAGCCAAGGCTGCAGGTTCCAGGAGCCCACCCAGGGAGCTGCTCAGGACATGGATTTAGAAGCAAAGAACTCCGTGGACCCCCAAATGTCCTCATCACCATAGGCAACCCACATCTTTCCATCCTGGGGGTGTGAGGAAGCTGTAAATGTTAAGATAATGTTTCCTTGACAAAGACTTCCTCTTCTTTGAGACTGTACGGTATTTCCTGAACTCTGGGTTGCTTTTTTTTTAGGTGCTGTGATCAAAGGCACGGATTGACTCGCGAGTACTCCTAGCCCATGGTGGGTAACTGCGAGGCGGCGTGTGCAGCTGCAATCATCTGCTGGAGGAGAGAGGCGCTGTGGGTGAGGCTTTCCTCTTAACACCCTGACACTCTAGAAAGTTGTGGAGATAAAATAGGTGGTTGGAAAGGTGCCCTGCCCGCTCCATCCTGCCAGCCTAGCACATATTCCCAGCTCCTTCCCCCAGGGTGGCTGACCCCAGCAGCTGACTTCAGCCTTGGGCCAGGAGCTGCAGGAACGGGGTGTTAGGGAAAGCTATGTTAGGCTCTTCCTCGGCGCCCAGGGGATTCCCTGCATGGCCAGGAGAGCTGCAGCTCTCATCTGCTGCAGGGCAGGTGGTGACAGGGCAGTGACCGGGGTTGGCCGTTCTCTGGCGAATGCAGGGCTTTCACACCCTTCACCTGGTTGGGTTCCCACAGCACCCCACTTGGAGGCGGGGCGGGGGGGGGGCACTAGGTACTACTGCAGACAAGGAAACTGAGGCCCAGAGATTCCCTGACTGCCCCAAACCTCTCAGCTGGTAGAAGGCCCAAGCAGGGGCCTAGAACCCAAGTGTCCTGACTTTTGGGCTTGGGGGTGGGGGTGGGGGTGGGGGTGGGGGTGGGGGTGGGGGTGGGGGTGGGGGTGGGGGGTGGCTTGTCCCTGAGAGTGCAAAGTCTGCGCTGGCTGCCCGGTGCCTGGGCCTAGCATTTCTCCCATTTCTCCTCCCCGGGTGTGAGGCCGAGCGCCGGTGTGTGTGGGCTGGGCCGGGGGCAGAACAGCTCCGCACCGAGAGGGCGAGGGGGGCGAGGGGGGCGAGGGGGGCGAGGGGGGCGAGGGGGGCGGGGGAGCGGAGAGTGCGGCTGGAAACGGGAGCTGGAGGCCCCGGCTGGGGTGCGGGCAGCAGGCCTTTGCCTCCGGGTGCCCCAGCTCTGGCCCGGCCCTGGCAGCGCCTCGGAACCCCGCGGCTCCCGACGGAGGCTCTGGCCACGGCCATTGGCCACTGGGAGCCGGGGGTGGGGAGGGGCAGGACGGGGAGCGCCCGGGCGTCGGGTTACTCGCGCTGAGCGGCTGCGGCCGCGGGGGAGGGGCGGGCTCGCGGCAGCTGGCCCGGCTGGGGGAGGGGAGGGGTGAAGCGGGGCCTCGGGCAGAAGGACCCCCCGCCCCCCGCTCCGACGGCCCCATTCTTGGCCTTGAAGAGAAACCATTACCGCGTTTGTATCCAACTCAATCAAACAAACATCGGTGAAAGCGCCCGTGGCGGGGCAGGTGCTGCATTGGACTTCAGCTGGTGCGAGTGGCACAGCTGGGTTCTGCCTAAACTTGCGTCTAATTGAGGAAATAAGAAATCCACACGGGAGAAGAACGCTGAAGACACCAGGAAGCAAATAAGGCCTGACTGATACTCATTAACGACCAAAGTTATAGAGGTTCCTAGAAAGGAAGTCTCTTCCTGCCCCCAGACCCCCTCCCCCCACCCCCACCCCACCCCCACCCCACCCCACCCCACCCCCGTAACCTGAGAGCCGCACAAAGGGGCCAGGTGTGGCCGCCCTGAAACTCCCACTAGGGCCTCCAATGGCCAGGGAGAGCTGTCCTATCCTAGCTCAGGCCAACCCCCAACCCCACCCTACTCCCAGCCCTCCTACCCTCCCAAACTTCACTCCACCTCTACTCTCAGTCTCCTGCAAGACTAGCACCCTCTCCAACGGCGGCTCTTTTCTCCCTACGGCCATGCACCTCACGTCCTCGAAATGTCACTCACCATTGCACCTTGAATTCTGTTCCTTCTGCCCCCTAAGACCCTAGCACCTTTGGAATGTGTGTCATCAGTTTACCACTTCTAGTTAGTGTCTCCTTGTCATCCTCCTTGTCATTTTCTCTGTCCCTTGATGAT
Source organism: Plecotus auritus (assembly GCF_963455305.1). Lineage (NCBI taxonomy): Eukaryota > Metazoa > Chordata > Mammalia > Chiroptera > Vespertilionidae > Plecotus > Plecotus auritus. The sequence goes on along the minus strand of NC_137782.1, from coordinate 136,096,166 downwards.
TTCAGAACTGGGCTCTTTCTCTCCCACAGTCATCATTCTTGTGATTTCAGTATCAATGCTGATGGCCAACCCAGCACGTGGTCCCTGTAGTCCCTAAGTCCCTTGACTGCTTTAGCCCTAGCAATATACTTCTCCTGCCCCACCTTAGCTTCCTGGTCGCACCCTAGACTGAAGAACCATGAATGGCTACAATGATCGCTAAAATCTGTTTCAAAGACTCCACCACCTGCCAGCCCTCCAGCTCACTCCAGTCCCTCCCCTCCACCAGTTCTCCCACCTGAGACCTCCAATCCATCACTCTTCCCTTTCTTCACTATTTATCTCCCCTGAGGTTTCACTTCTCAGATAGCTAAGATTTCATGATCCAGTGTGTGAAATATCTCTTGCAAATACTCTTAGCTTCCTTACACTGATCTCTCTCCCTCGAATTCACATGGTGAAAGCCCAATTGTGGTTAAATCAAATCGTTTATTTCACACCTGCAACCCAGCTCCTCTGAACTGACTCGTTTCAAATGTATGGCCATGCATTTTAAATGGACATTTGAACTACGGACAATCCTACTTCAGTTTCTTAGAAAATTCCTTTTCCCTCTCCACAATGCAACACTTTCACACTTTCTCTTGTCTGCATATTTTTCAACACCCCTTCCTCTTTCACTCTCCGTCTAACTTCAGACTATCCTTCATAGAGAACATAGGTACGATCAAACCAACAGCCTGATCTTTACACCAAAAGCCACCAGAACGCTTGCAGCTCTGCATTCCCTGCCCATCTGTGGCCCACCCCTCCATCTGGGCCCTGGGCCCCTTCCCCTTTCATCAGCGCAAGTATTCCCTTTCTTTCATGCATCATCAATTTCTTCCTCTCTACTTTACCTCCATTGAAGTAAAACAGGGCTTAATTCCCTAAATTGGAAAACATGTTAGCCTTAACCTCACATCTCTGTCAGGCTACTGCACCAGCTTCCTGCCCTTCTTCAGAGCAAATGATCCTGAGAGAGTTGTCTATATACTAACACTCCTCTTCCTCACCTGCCATGCTTACCTCCACCCACTCCAACTGGGTATTCATCCTTACCATTCTGCTGTCGCTCTTAGCAAGAATGCGGTGACCTACATCTCCACTAAATTAGTGGCCAGTTCAGGTCCTCATCTCATTTGGCCTTCCAGAGGCATTGAACATGTTTGATCACTCTGTGGTAGAGTGAATTCTTTGTTCTAATGCTTGTCATTCCTCCCTGGGTCCATATTCCCTTCTGTCTGACGTGGCAGTCCCTCCCACTAGAGGTGGAATATTCTTTCTTGCCCCTTGACTTCAGGCTTGGCTAGGTGACCCATTTTGGCCAATGGAATGTAGGAGGAAGTGACATGATGCCAGTTCTAAGCCTATGCCTTAGGAGGCATTTCATGTTTCTACCTGCCTACTCATGCCCCTGGTATCACCATAGGAAAAACCTGCCCTGACTGGCCTGCTGGTGGAAGGATGATGAGGGCCATGTACACAGAGCAGACTCAGACCCAGCTGCAGCTGGAGCTGCCCAGCCAAGGTCAGCCACCTGCAGATGACCTCTAGCCGACCCATAGATGCATGAGAAATATAAATATTTACTGTGATATGCCACTGAGATGTTTGTGGTTGTTTTTTTTTAATAAATCTTTATTGTTCAGATTATTACAGGTGTTCCTCTTTCCCCCCCCCCATAGCTCCCCTCCACCTGATTCCCCACCCCACCCCATGCCCTTACCCCCGCCACTGTCTTCATCCATAGGTGTAAGTGTGGTTGTTTGTTACACAGTAATAGCAAACCAATAAATCCTCCTTCTAGAAATACTCTCTTAGCTCAGTTTCCTTAAAACAAAACTTTTTTGTTTTCCTCCAGCTTCATAGGTTGTTCTTTTCCGTGTCTTTTGTGATGGCCTTTCCTCTGCTTGAGCTCTAAATTTTGGAGTGGTGTCAGTCTCAGCCCTCTCTCTCTCCTATCTTTATTCTTTCCGTCAGTGAAATTATCTGGGCCATAACTTTGAATACTATCTACTAGTACATGCTGGTTCTCAAATTTAAGTCTGAAGGTGAGACGCCCCTGAACTCCAGACTCAAACCTGTTTACACATATCCACCTGATGTGTGACAGAACGACTGACCACATCAGTGGGCTCCGTTGGTTGGAGCATCGTTCCACACACCAAAAAGGCTGCAGGTTTGATTCCCAGTCAGGGCACATACTTAGATTGCAGGTTGGATCCCAGTCTGGGCACATACAGGAGGCAGCTGATTAATGTTTCTCACATCAATATTTCTCTCTCTCTCTCTCTCTCTCTCAAAATCAATAAATACATATCCTTGGGTGAGGATTTAAAAAAAGAAGAACTACTGATCTACCCCTTCCCAACATGGGCATCCCATCCAGCCAGCTAGCCTAAAAATGGAGTAGGTATCCTCAACCCCTCTCTTCTGTCATAGGTCAGATCATCAATAAGTCCTATCTACTACACCTCCAGAATTGGTCCCGAAACCAGTAACACATCTCAGCATCTCCATAGCCCCACTCTGGTTTTTATCTCCTCTCGCCAGGACTTCTGCAACCACATCGTAACTGTTCTCCTCAGCTCCTAGTCCATGCTCTGCAAAACAGCCGGAGTGATCTTTCTAGAGCAGCCGTGGGCAAACTACGGCCCGCGGGCCGGATCCGGCTGTTCTATCCGGTTCTCTTGCTCTCCCCTCCGCTCCTTTACTTTGAATTTATATTAGTTCACACAAACACTCCATCCATGCTTTTGTTCCGGCCCTCCGGTCTAGTTTAAGAACCCATTGTGGCCCTCGAGTCAAAAAGTTTGCCCACCCCTGAGTCCCTGCTTAGGTCCCCAGAGACCCTCAGATCTCCTTTTCACATGGCTCCAGTGACAATGGCCTTCACAGTGTCTCTTGGACATAAGCACATTGCCGCCTCAGGGCTTTTGTACCTGCTATTCCTTCTGCTTGGAGCACTCATCCCCACATCTACACAAGGCAGCCTCCTTCCCAGCCATAAGGTCTCAAAGGTTACTTCCTCAAAGAGGCCTTGACTGTCTAAATAAAGCACCACTAGCTTCCCAGCCCACCCCCCACCCTGGCTCTAACACGCCTACTCTATCACATTAGTTTAGTTTCTTTGTAGCACTTATCAACACGTAAAGTTGTTTGGCTTTGTGTCTTCTCTCTTCCCTCCCATTACAGCATGATATCCTGAAGGGCAGGTGTTTGTCTTGGTCTCCGATGTGTTCCCAGGGTCCAAAACATGCTTGGCGCATAGTGGGCTCTCAGCAAATGCCTGTTAGCTGACTGACTGATGCCAGACTTGAATGGAGGAGGTGACTGGCTAGATCGTGAAGATGAGGAGGGTGTCCCAGGAAAGCCAGGGAGAGAGAGCGGGGGGGGGGGGGGGGGGGGGAGACTGGAGCATTCAAGGTCCATCCAAGGGACCGCGAGGGGCCAGGCTGGCTACAGGGGAGAAAGTGTGGGAGTGGGCGAAGACATCCGCATGGTGGCAAGGTGGAGCACTGTCACTCCGAGCGGGTGCTGAGGACAACTGTGATGCAAGGACATGATATTTTCAAAGCAAAGATTTTAAGATGATTAGTAAGGTTACAGGGTTTGTATTTCTGAGTGTCCTTAACTAAGTGTTGTCTGATGGAGGCAGAGAAAGACAACTAGAAGAATCTGGAAGCCCAGGGGAGCCAGAGTTCGGTCCTTGGATTCCAGACGCAAGAAAAACCCATTACCCAACCTTTCAGGGACGAATATTGAGTTTCCACTTTTGGAAGCTCTCCCTGGGTAATTAAGGGTTTGCTGAGCGCAGAGCAGGCACTCACACATGTGTTAACGAGCTGGTGCCCCGTCTTGGGCTCCTTCACACCCTCCCCCAAAGCGCACAAGCGCGCGCGCGCGCGCGCACACACACACACACACACACACACACACACACACACACACACACTGAACACAGCTTCACCACACTGCCACCCCACCAATACACCCTGGACCCAGCTCCTTGCCTTCCCAGCCCCCTCCACCCCATTCCATTGTCAGAGCTGAACAAAGGCCCAAGGCATCCTGGGTTAAAGGATTTTAACTCTGCCAATCCCAGGAGGCCCCAACAAGCAGCAGCTTCCTGCAGGAGAAAAGTGACTGAGAAACCTCCCCAGGGGACAGGGGATTTTTTTTCTGGTCTGAAAAACAGAACCTAGCTGCCAATCAGACACTCCTCCCGGAACCTCGCCCAGCCCCCCACCCCGAGGGTTAGGAGCTTTCTCTTCCAGAGACCTCCCAGCAGTCAAATGGGTCTTTAGGTTCCCCCCCCCCCCCCCCCCCGGCTGATGACTTCTGTTGGGGGCGGGCAGTCTTGTTAGCGTCCTCGCAAGCGGAGGAACCGTCGCCTTTCTCTCCTCCTCGTCCTCCTGCCCTCTGCCTGCCCCCTGCCCGCCCCCTGCCCGCCCCCTGCCCCTTGCGCCCCAATGCTGCCCCCAGAGCTCCCGATCTGTCCCCCCGCCTCCCCGCCCCGTCCCGTAGCCCTCAGAACCCCGCCCGCGTCCCTGATCCTGAGCGCCCCACACCCCCAGAGCCACAGCGGCAAGTTGGGGCGCCTCCGCCGGCCCCGCGCCCCGGCCACCAGCTCCTGAACCTGGCTGGCCAGGCACGACCCCGTCTCCTGGAGAGGAAAGCCCGCGGGCGTGTAGGTTCTTAGCGAGAGTTTCCAGGCGCCAGGTTCGCGTGCTGGTCGCAGGGCGCCTGGCCCGAACCTGGGACTGGCGTCAGAGTCCTTGCTGGTCGCTCTGCCCCAGTCCCGAGGTTTCTGGAACAAAACTGCAGTTGCTGTCAACCCCCTTTTGCCCACCCTGGAACTAAAGTTCAGCATGCCTTTTTTTTTTTTTTTCTTAAGTTTTTCACGTCGAAGAGAAACCGGGTAAATTAGAAACATGTTTGGGAAAGGAGTGAGCAGTAAACGCTGGCATTTAAACAACACAAAAATGCCCAGGCCAGGCCCCCCCCCGGGCGGCGGGGCGCACCCAGCGACAGTGCAGCGCCCTCTGGCGGCCGCACGGGGCTCCCCTGTTCCCCGCCCCCACGCCCCGGAGCAGGGGACAGAGCCGCCCCCCCAAATCTGAGAAGCACCGGGACAACTTTGGAAGAAGGGAATTAAAAGCGCCCGACGCCGAGGTCCTGAGAAATGCTTTCTGCGTTTCCGTGGCTGGCACCCAGGCCGAGAGCCCCGGGAAGGAGCCACCTAAAGGGAAAACCCTTGTTCCACTTTCAGTGGCTGCTTGAAATTCTCCCCATACAGCGTCATCCCTTTACCTGCAGGCTTTGGCTCTTCTTAAACCTCAGGTGCCTCAAGGAAGGGTAACCCTTTAAAACAAGGGCAGCTGGCAGGAAAAAGTCATGATTATACGAATATATGTACATTTTATATGGTGATGACATTTAATACGCATCATCTCCGGCCCCCACACCGTTGTTAGTTGCCAGGCATCCTTTTGTACTCTGAACAGCGATGTTATTCCAGGCTGCCCACCCACCGTGGCCGTCCCCCCCATTTCAGTTGGCCCCAGCTTTTCTTGTCCCTTGTACATCCTCAACATTTCTTTCCATCGTCTTCTCGTTGTCACAGCTGCTACTTGAGTGCAGGCTCACACAGCTTAGTGTCTGGATCACTGCTACTCCAGTGGGGTAGCTGGGCCCCTTCCCTGGCACACAGGTCCCTAGGGAGAGCGGCTGGGCTCTCGCAGTCCCCCCTCTGCCCAATGTGCAGCGCCACTGGGTCTGCCCAGAAGTCACCACCTCGTGCTGGTGGGGGACTCTCTTCCCAAAGCCAGCTGACTGCTCTCACTTTCAGCCTCTTTGTCTATCCGGAGTTTCTCTCCAGAAAAGTATTGCCACACCTCCATCTTGAAGCCAGACAGGTTCTTCCCCAGCCCCCACCCATTTTCCTCCGAATCCCTCTTGGGGTTTCTGCTTTTCCATACTGTCTGGTGGGAATTCCTCCAACTTCATACCTTCCCTCTCTTTGAGGCATTCCCTGCTGCATTTATTGCTACATAAGAAGCCACCCAGTGGCTTAAAACAACAAACATGTGTTTATTTGTTCATGTCCCTGTGGGCCAGCTGGACAGTGTCTAGCCTGGCTCTGCTGGGCTCGCTGTGTCTGCGGTGAGCTGGCAGGTCACTGGATGGTTTAGGATGGCCTCGCTCAACATCTGGTGGTTAGCAGGCTGTCAGCTGGGGTGAAAGGGGGCTGGGCCATGTGCCTCTCATCCAGCAGGCTAGCGTACCCCAGCTTCCTCCTGGGGAAGCAGGGTTTCAAGGATGGGGAGAACAGAAGATACAGGTTTCATGAAGCCTAGGCTTGGAACGGGCACCTCCACACTTTCGCCACATTCTCTTGGTCAAAGCAAGTCACAGGCCAGGCCGAACTCAAGTGGTGAGGAGGGGGGCTTCAGGTCCTGATGGAAGGGACTGTAAACCACATGGCCACTTTTGCAATCCTCCACACTTGCCCTCTTCTCTCTTGGGGTGCACTACTAATACAGTAAACATACTTCCCCCACCGGTGTGGCTCAGTGGTTGAGTATCGACATATGAACCAGGAGGTCACGGTTCAATTCCCAGGTCAGGGCACATGCTGGGGTTGCAGCCTCGATCCTGGGTGGGAGGCGTGCAGGAGGCAGCCGATCAATGATTCTCTCATCATTGATGTTTCTATCTCCCTCTCCCTCTCACCTCCTCTCTGAAATATCTATGTCTATATCTATATCTATATCTATATCTATATCTATATCTATATCTATATCTATATCTATATCTATGTCGTTAAAGTAAACACACTTTGAGCTATCTCATCCCTTACACGCACCTAGGACAGGTGGCCTAGCGCAGTGCTAAAGCACTCAAGCCCAGCAGTCAATGTACCTGGTTCAAATTTTGGCTCCACATTTATTAGACGTGTGACCTAAGACTGTTACTTACCTCTCTGGGCCTTGGTTTGCTAATCTGTAAAAATGGGAATTGTTGTAAAGATTAAATAAGTTAATCCATAGTAAGGACATAAGCGGTGTCTGGCACATCATAAGTACCCAATAAATGCTAGCCATTACGCATGAGGTGACTGCTGGCTGCTCACCACGATAGCTGAGACCACCAGCACCTTCTTCTACAGCTTCCCCACAGCCCCCTCCACCATCGCTCACAGCACAGCCCCCAGATGCCAGCTCTGCTCTGCTGGTGGCACCTGGCGTCTACGGGGCTCCACTGGGAGGCCAGTGAAGGGCCTTGTCAGTTTTCACTAGCTTCACTGAAGTGCCCCCCGCTCCATGCACGAATTTCGTGCACCAGGCCTCTAATACACACACACACACACACACACACACACACACACACACACACACACACACACATTGATTTCAGAGAGGAAGGGAGAGGGAGAGAGAGATGGAAATATCAAAGATGAGAGAGAATCATTGATCGGCTGCCTCCTACCTGCCCCACACTGGGGATCGAGCCTGCAACCCAGGCATGTGCCCCTGACCAGGAATTGGACCTCCTCGTTCATTGGTCGACACTCAACTACTGAGTCACGCTGGTCAGGCCCCACTTGCACTACTAAGTGTGTGTTGCTGTGTGCCTAGACCAGCCGTGGGCAAACTACGGCTCGAGGGCCGGATCCTGCCTGTTCCGCTGTTCTATCCGGCCTGCGGAGCCGAAAGAGCGGAGGGTTCTCTTGCTCTCCCCTCCGCTCCTTCACCAGCAGCAGAGTTAACATGGCAACGTCGGGAGACACGGCCACAGCTCCTTCTTCTGAGTGGGCGGATTTATATCCGCCCATTCAGTAGAAGGAACAACCTCTCAATCTTCCAGAGGCTCCTTGTAATGCCCGCTGACGCGTCCCCCGACATCACCCTGGGAATGCGTAGACACGTTATCGTGGTGATGTAGGGAGACACGCCCCTGGAGAGCACAGTATCAGAGCATTAGCTAAAAAGGAGACCAACAACACTGTTCCCACTGAAGTTGATGTTTTAAAGACCAAAAACCTTTCAACCCAGTCTACATTGCCATCTACATCTACGTCCCGGGCATAATTTGGAAGTTGCACTAAAGAAAATGTTTAATTTACTGTTTACACATTTTGTTCTTTTCTATTTGTTTTAGTTTTAAATTATTTTATTATATTTAAGTTTAATTTGAAAGGCTTTTGTACCTTTCCTTTGTTAGGCAATTTTATTTTGTCTTTGCCATCTTCAATGTAAGGTATGTTATTGTGCTATGATTCCTCCATTTTTTGAAGTTTCAAATTATAATAATTAGTGTTTACATTCTTCTTGTTAAAATGTTTGAAATGAATAAAACTATTGAAATAAAAAAAAAAAGACCGTACCCTTTTATGTAATGATGTTTACTTTGAATTTATATTAGTTCACACAAACACTCCATCCATGCTTTTGTTCCGGCCCTCCGGTCCAGTTTAAGAACCCATTGTGGCCCTCGAGTCAAAAAGTTTGCCCACCCCTGGCCTAGACACACCGGGAAAAAAAGGGGGGACTCATCACTACCTGATGCTTTAAGGAACTCATGAGATGAGTTAACATTCGCAAACATGTGTGCCAGGCAGAGGAAATGTGAAAGCCAGAGGCAGAATCAGAGGACGAGGCTGGCTGTCTGCAGAGCAGATTCCAGGGGCCCTGGACTGACCCTAAGGAGCCAGGGTTCCAGGAGTCCTGCTGAGAAAATCCGAGCCAGTCGGACAGGTGGCCATTCACACCAGCAGCCTGGGGAGGGGCAGGTGGGAGCGAGGAGCTGCTCCTTCTGCGCTAGATAGTGGGACTGAAATGTCCCCTACAAATCGGAGGGGAAGGCAGCAGCCGGGCTCCTGGTATGAAGAAAGCTGAGTTCATAAATCTGGGGTGGTTGTTGTTGTTGTTGTTTGTTTTGCCTGCTGCACCTTCAGCTTGGCTCCTTTGAGAGATGGATGTGGAACCCTCCGCATCACATTGGCCCACGCCCAGGTTAGAAGAATGGCAGGAACGCATGGAGAAGGCGAGTGAGTGCTTGTGGGCATGCGGGTGCAGGCAGTGCTCAGGCAGCAGCCGGGCTGGAGTTTGAGAAAATGGGAAACTTCTTGGAATGCATAGCTCTGGGACTGGGAGGAAGATTGTTATCTTCATCAAATGAGATTTGTAAACCCTGGAATTTAAATCCAGACCCGTGGGAAGGGGGTGCTTATTCCAAGGATAAGGGAAGGAAGGAGCAAGTTGTGCCGATTCTGAGTTGGGTCCGAGAGTTTCTCGGTGGCCCACGGACTGTAACACCAGCTGCAGAAACCCCGAGCAAAGGGTGGTCCTGGGCCCGTTCCAGTAGAATGACCTGGGCGGCTTGTTCAGAACTTAGTCCAGGGCCCATCCAGATCTGCCTAATCTCAGGTACTGGGCTCCCTGGAGTTTGCAGCTGGGGAATTCAAGATGCCAAATGTGCCTTCAGTTGATTCCAAGATGCCTAAGGACTGAGGGCTTTTAGGGCTGGTTAGATGGGACTAAGGACCCCAGTGGCTCCCAAACCTGGGGTTTGATAATGGGCCCAGCACTTCAGAAGCTGGCTTCTGCCCTTCATCTCTGCGACTGGCCCAGAATTCAATCTTCCTGTGACTGTGATAATCACGTAGGCTAGGTGTTCATGGAGGGAATTAACTAGGAAGAAACTTTCTTCATCTATTACTTCTAAGGAGCCAGGGCTCCGGGAGTCCTGGAAGTCTGGAAGTCTGCACACTTTGCCTCTCCATTCAGTCTGGGGCATTCCGCACCTACCCCCGAGCAGGTCTAGGGGCATGGAGATGCTGGGGCCTTTGTGGTCCCATCACGGCTTTAATGAGATATAACTGACATATAACATTGTGTGAGTTTCAGGTGTACGTGTTGATTTGATACACTTATATATTGCAAAATGATTACCACCATCGAGTTGGCTAACATCTCCACTGCGTCTCATAATTATCGTTTCTTTTTTTGTGGTGAGAACACTTAAGATCTACTCTCTTAGCAACTTTCAAGTACATAATACAGTATTATTAACTATAATCACCATGCTGTACATCATATCCCCAGAACTTACTCATCTTATAACTGAGAGTCTGTTCTCTTTGACCAACATCTCCCAGTGTTCCCCACTCCCCAGCCCCTGGTAACCACCATTCTAGTCTTCGTTTCCACATGTTCAGCTTTTTCAGATTGCACATGTATAAGTGATATCTTACAGTGTTTGTCTTTCTCTATCTGACTTATTTCACTTAGCATAATTCCCTCAAGATCACATCTGTGGCCCTGACCAGTTTGGCTCAGTGGATAGAGCGTCGGCCTGTGGACTGAAGGGTCCCGGGTTCGATTCCAGTCAAAGGCATGTACTTTGGTTGCAGGCACATCCCCAGTAGGAGGTGTGCAGGAGGCAGCTGATCGATGTTTCTCTCTCATCGATGTTTCTGACTCTCTATCCCTCTCTCTTCCTCTCTGTAAAAAATCAATAAAATATTTTTTTTTAAAAAAAAGATCACATCTGTGTTATCCGTTCATCTGTTGAAAGACACAGGTGGTTTCCATATCTTGGCTATTGTTGAGTAATGCTGCAATGACCACGGGATTGCTGATATTTCTTCTAAATCCTGTTTTTACTTCCTTTGAATATATACCCAGAAGTGACATTACTGGGTCATATGCTAGTCCTACTTTTAATTTTTTGAGGAACCTCCATAGTGGCCGCACCAACTCACATCTACCTAACAGTAAGGTTCCCTTTTCTCTACATCCTTGCCAACATTTGTTATCGCTTATCTTTTTGATGGTCGCTATCTAACAGGTGTGAAGTGAATGGGGCCATTGTTTTGAAATATTTGGGGATTGATAAGAAAGAACCCACAAAATGGGTTCAAAGTCAGCAGAGTATCTGAATCAGAAAAACAAGGCCCTCCCCAAGGAGAATCAACTTTCTCATACGCTTTGGGCCTCAAGAGAAGGGGCTACCGCCATTCTGCCAGCTGCAATTCAGAACAACAGGCAGTGCAAGTCAGCTGTGATCGAGTTCTAGCACACGGAAGGAGCGGCCACACAGTGCTGTGTCTGCACCAGCTGAGGCCCTGCTTTCCGGCACCCCGGGCCACGGAGGCCACATCTTTGCCAATGGGTGAAGTCTAGGCAAGCTGGCCCTTAGCCCTCACCGAAGGTAACCTTCCTTTTACAAAAAGCCTCTCAATTCTTATCCCCAAATAACACTGTATGCAATTTATACTCTACTTAATATCAAAATGGGCAGGGGGTCCTCAAGGTCAAAACTATTTTCAGAGTAAGATGTTATTTGCCTTTTTCACTCTCATTGTCTCGTGAGTGTGCAAAGCTACATGCCTTGGGGAAACTCAGTCTGATATCAGATAGCGGACCGAGCCCAGAAGCAGATATGAGGCTCCATCTGTCTTTTATTAAGCTAGACATTTTTAAAATTTGCAGGAATGTAAAATGGTGCCACACTTCTCACTAACATTTTTTTGTTTTGTTTTGGAAAATATAGTTTAAAAAAGAGTTATGGTAATGTAGTGGGTTTGTTATTGTAATTTAATATAAGTAAATAAATGCATTTTTTTTACATTTCAGTTTTCATTTCTAACATGGTAAATATTGGGAGGTAGAACCCATGTAAGTAAAAAGTTTCTTGAGGTCCTCCATGATGTTCAAGCGTATAAAGGAGTCCTGAGACCAAGGAGATTGAGGCCCTAACTGGTTTGGCTCAGTGGATAGAGCATCAGCCGGCGTACTGAAGGGTCCTGGGTTCCATTCCTGTCAATGCCATGTACCTTGGTTGTGGGCTCGATCCTCAGTAGGGGTGTGCAGGAGGCAGCTGATTGATGTTTTTAACTCTCTACCCCTCTTCCTTCCTCTCTGTAAAACTCAATAAAGTATATATTTTTTTAAAAAAAGAAGAAGATTGAGAACTGCTGCCCTAGGCTCCACCCCAACGTTTTCAAGTGTACAAATTCCCCTCCCAGCCAATGGTTGGGCTCCACCTTGGTGAGGTCTGACGTCTCTCCTTTCCAGAACAGCTGCCTCCAAGCTCCCCACACCCCTGCACATCCCCCGTCCTGGTCCTCCCGGCCTGCCTTCCAGAGTGAGAATGCATTCCTTTGACTGGGCTGGGCAAACCTAGGATAGAAGCAAGAGACTCAAGTGAGTACATTCGGGGAAGTAAAGGACGAAAACACACTGTTTTCAAGGAACTTCTGATTGTATGTGAGATAACGGACAGGTAAGCAGTTGCCTATGAATACCTGTCATTGCTGTTTGCCAGCTAATACCCTGGTGGGGGGGTGGGGGGGGCGGAGGGAAGGTTTTGAGCCAGCCCTCCCGCCGCCCCAGACTCCTGAGATCCCGGGCCCCGCGCGCCGCCTGGTGGCCGTATCTCCTCAGCGCAGCCTTTGCCTTCTGGAGCTGCAGGACGCACACTAGGGTAGGGCCTCAAATCTGGGGATCCCAGCGCTGGTACTGTTAGAGAGAAGAAATTTTTGAGCATGCTTCCTCCTAGTCGACTTAGCCTTGAATCCCAGCTGCACCTCACAAAATAGCCTTGCAAGATAGAACACTGTCAGCTTTCTGAAGAACAGGATGACCCTGTAAATAACATGGTCATCAATAATATGACCCTGACATAACTTAAGAAAAACTGTTTTGTCTTAAATTGCTTGCTCTGCAAAAACAAGATGTGGTAAATGTGCTTAAAAACGGTCCTGCACAAAGGGTCAAGGCTGCTCTCTGGACTCCCTGCGTGGAGAAAGACAGAGCAGTCGCCGGTCGGCTAATAAAGATTCCCTAAATTTTAATTTGGTCTGGACTCCAGTGGTCGTTCACTCGCATTCGCTCCACAACAGTACCCCATCACTGTGACAATCTCAGGGGCCTCTGTCTGTCCCTGTAAGCAAGTTTACCCCTTGACGACTAATTCCAGCCGATTTCTTCCTCTGCACCTGCCCTTTATGGATGCTTCATCAACCCCATTAGTAGGTGACAGAGTGTATGTCATGGTAGAAATAAGTGGTGCGGATTGGACCCAAGTCCAAGGAGCACGATGCCAAAGTTCCGCTTCTTACTGATATGCCCGATGGCAAGTAGTCTGACGTCTAAAGCAGGCCTCGACATTGGCATTGATGGATGGGTTTTCTACATTGGGGTCAAGTTTCCTTTCCGAGGGGAAAGTGAGTCCGGACTCCGAATCGCATGGGCTTAGCCAGGGGTGGGCAAACTTTTTGACTCGAGGGCCACAATGGGTTCTTAAACTGGACCAGAGGGCCGGAACAAAAGCATGGATGGAGTGTTTGTGTGAACTAATATAAATTCAAAGTAAAGGAGCGGAGGGGAGAGCAAGAGAACCCTCCGCTCTTTCGGCTCCGCGGGCCGGATAGAACAGCCGAACGGGCCGGATCCGGCCCGCGGGCCGTAGTTTGCCCACGGCTGGCTTAGGCTGTATTCCCTGCTCTGCCTGAGTGTGTAGTTGGAATTTCTGTGTTCTAACATGGGGATCAACATCCCAAGATCTCTACCAGTCCTAGGACTCTCTCCCAGGGATGTAAGGGCGCACCTGTTGCTGTAGAACGGACCCCAGGGGTCTGCTGTAACATCCCAGAACTCCTCACAGTGAGCATGCAGGTGAGGGCCTCCAGTCTGGTTTCCTCAATACAAAACAAAGTAAGCCCTAAAATCCAGAACGAAACACCAAAGGGCCTCTCTTTTAATCAAACCCTAGAAATTCAGAATGAAAATATCCTCAAACTGAGAACAGTATTGAGGGTTGGGAGGGAGTGTCAGGGACAGCAAGGTATCCTCAGGAGTCTGCCTGCCCAAGGGTTTCTCTTGCAGTTCTTTTTGGCTTGGTTTTTTATTTTATTTTATTATTTTTTTGTTCATCATCACTCGAGGATATTTTTCCATTGTTTGTGTGTGTGTGTATGTGTGTGTGTGTGTGTGTGTGTTTAGGGAGATTAGAAGAGAGAGGAAAAGACAGAGAGAAACATTGATGTGAGATAAACATATCGATTGGTTGCCTCCTGCACGAGCCCTACCAGGGCTGGGGCCAGGGAGGAGCCTGCAACCAAGGTACGTGCCCTTGACCAGAATTGAACCCAGAACCCTTTGGCGCACAGGCTGAACCAAACCGGCCAGGGCTCTCCTGCAGTTCTGACCCAGAGTTCATTAGCAGGACCCTCTCTGCCCTGTAAGCAAACTCACCCATCTTAACCAAGTGGTTTCCATGTAACTATCAAAAAGTGGGCCCCCCTTTCTTTCTTACAGATATTTCTCCCACCCCTCCCTTCGCTAGTCACAATCAGACATGATATACAACTGGATTCCATATAAATACTTACATAGGTATCGTTTACCCCTTTATCCATGTTTTAAGAAAGTACAAACAGTTTCTTTAATTTACACATAGCCCTAGCCAGTTAGGCTCAATGCATAGCGCATTGGCCTGCGGACTAAAGGGTCCCAGGTTCGATTCTGACCAAGGGCACATGCCCGGGTTGTGGGCATATCCCCAGTAGGGGTGTGCAGGAGGCAACCGATCAATGATTCCCTCTCATCATTGATGTTTCTGTCTTTCTCTCCCTCTCCCTTCCTCTCTGAAATCAATAAAGAAATATATTAATTTACACATAAATATCCTTTAAAAATAAACCAGTAATGTCAGGTCCATGGGGGCTTATTTTATTATTCTTTTTAATTTTGCTTCAAATTTTCCATGATCAAATTTTTAAATAAAAATTTTTTAAACTTTATTCAAAAAAATTTTTAAACAAAAAGAAACATTTAAAACATTCATCTTTCAACATTTCTGAAGAAAATCTGGTCTTTGAGAAGAATGCCAAGAGGTTACAACATAACTACCATTTTCTGCAAAAGGAAATCATGGATTATTTGGGGTATGTTGAAAATAGCATAGCCTGAGACTTTAATTTTGAAGCACAAAAAAAAAAAAAAAGATAAAATAAAGGAGACATATCTAACACTTTCAACAATAAAGAATTTAATTTTTTTTTAAAGTGGGAAGCCTGGCAGTTTTCCAAAGTAATAGATTGACATCATTGGAATTTTTTAAAAAAATATTTAATTGATTTTTTACAAATGATAAAAATAATACTTTTACTGTAGAAAATTTTGAAAATATAAACAAGAAATAAAAAGTAAAAACTGTAAAAAAAAAAAGAAAATATAAACAAACCTTTAGAATACAATATAGTAACACAGATATTTTCTTGTCCTTCTTCCACAACCCCATTCCCACCCCTCTTCCCCCTTCCCCGCCCCCCACACCCGTGCAGTCCCCTCGCCCTTTGCAACCTTTCAAACTTCCACAATGAGAAACCCAGCAAGTGTGAACACCTGTTGCTCTGGTTCTAAGACGGAGGGCGGGGGGGGGGGGTCGGTTTGAGTAAACTGGTCCTTGGGCCAACTCTGGCCTGCGGCCTATTTTTATACGGTCAGGCAGCTAAGAATGGAGAATGGTTTTTACATTGTTAAAAGGCTGTAAAAACAACCAAACACACCAAGAAGATGCGACAGAGACTAAATGTCTACTCTCTGGCCACACCTGATCTGAGAACCACCTCTGCTGTGGGCTGGTGGAGCCCTGGTGAGCGGTGACTTTTCTCCCATCCAGGCAGCAATGACAAGGGGTACAGCCGGGAAGTTGCCATGCCGACAGGGAATTCAGTTCTTAAAATAGTCAACTGTGCTCAGGCATTTTGGGGGTGGGTGGATTTTGAGAGAGGGTGTTAGAGGGAGGGTGGGGACAGATGATAAACTAATGAGTCAGACCCAACTGGTGACAGCTGTTCCGTCATCCCTTTGCAATAGGAGGTGGGAAGGGGATAACTAAAAAAAAAAAAAGGTCTGAAGGAGGCATTTTCCATTCAAAGAGTATGTATAGCTCTGTTTCCTCACACTGTTTTCCTGCCTGAGGAAGGAAATCCCCCTCTCCTCCCTCCCACACTCTGTGGCTCACAAAGGGCGCGTCTGACTCAGAGGAACTGGCTGTGCAGGGAGTGGGCGGAGCTTCCTCCAAGGGAGGCCTCGTCATCGTCATCATCAGCATCATCGTCATCATCAGCATCATCGGCATCACCTGACCCAAATGCAACTGTATGACTAAAAATATGTCTTTTACCCACATAGACTGACCAACCAATAACCATTCTTTGACAAGCTCTTGTCACCCCTTTGTGGTGCTCTTAATGCCTGGAAAGGTGAACTAAGCCCATTTTGTGGTAAAATATCCTATATAATAAAAGCCTAATATGCAAATTGCCCCCTCCACAGGGAGTTCAACCAGGGGGCGGGGCTGGCCGGCCAACCACCGATGGCCCCTCCCCCTGGCTGGCCCTGTCCCGGCTAGCGGCAGCAGCAGGCAGTTGGGGGAAGGGAGGCCCCAGCTGGCAGCCGCCAGCCGCTAGGGACCCTACCCATGCATGAATTTTGTGCACTGGGCCTGTAGTATATAACATAAAAGTTACCATTTTAGTCATACATTTCATTGGCATTAAGTACATTCACATTGTTTTGCAGCTATTACCACTATCCATCTTCAGAACTTCTTTATTATCTCCTATTCTGAAACTCTACTCATACTCTCCATGGCAACCTCTATTCTACTTTCTGTCTCTATGAATTTGGCTATTTTAGGAATCTTATATAAGTTAAATCACAAAGTATTTGTTCTTTTGTATCTGGCTTATTTCACTTAGCCTATCTTAAAGCATCATTCACGTTGGAGCACATGGCAGAATTTCATTCCTTTTGAAGGCTGAATAATATTCCCTTGTATGTATTTACATATTTTGTTTATTCAGCCTTCTATTGATGGACATTTGGGTTGTTTTCACCTTTTAGCTATTGTGAATAATGCTGCTATGAACTTCAGTGTACAAATAGCTGTTGAGTCCCTGCTTTCAATTATTTTGATGGCAAGTCCATTTCCAGGAAGGGAACAATAAGCAGACTGAGATCCCATCCAGGATGCAGAAGATGCTACAGCGGCATTTTCTTAGCTTTTCCACCCTATCCACTGAGAATCCATCTCCTACGAGGCCAGCAAACCCTTGTCTCCTGTTCTCCTCCCTCCTCCGTGGTCCTCCCTCTGCTTTTACTGCCCATTCCCATGAGGCCAAGGCTCTAGGACCTCTGGTCTCAGATCCTTCATCAAGGACAATGAGGAGCTTTAAGGTCAATAGTTCTTTCGTGGTTTTTAGAGTTGAGCATTGTTAAAGCAAAACTTTCTGGCTTTAATACCAACTGTATCTTTTAGCATGATTTCCATGTGTTTTTGTACTAAAGGGCCCATTTCCCACCAGGAACAGGGAAGGAAAGGACTCAGTGGATGATATATCTCTAGGAATTTTTTGGTTGGGAGTGGGCAATGGCCTTGGCTGGCTCCCTCAGGCCGAAGGGGAGAAATTTTACTGCATGGCTGGGTAAGATGTTTTTTTGTCGTCTGGAAGTGTTCACTTGATGCTGCTCCAAAGGAAACTGGGCTATGGTTTAAACCAGTGGTCGACAAACTCATTAGTCAACAGAACCAAATATCAACAGTACAATGATTGACATTTCTTTTGAGAGCCAAATTTTTTAAACTTAAACTTCTTCTAATGCCACTTCTTCAAAATAGACTCACCCAGGCCGTGGTATTTTATGGAAGAGCCACACTCAAGGGTCCAAAAAGCCGCATGTGGCTCGTGAGCCGCAGTTTGCTGACCACGGGTTTAAACTGACACCTAGGGAGGAAGGCAGAGCTGAGAGAATAGCAGAATATGGTGGTAGAACCCTGATCACGCAATGCCTGAAGCTTATTCCAGTTACCTGCCAGGGAGCTAATACATTGCCTTGTCTTTTAAGCCCATTTTTATTTTTTTTATTTTTATTGTTTAAAGTATTACAAATAGTAGTACATATGTCTCCTTTTTTTCCCCCATTGACCTTTCCCCGGCCTCCCCTACCACCCAGCACATGCCCTCCCCCCTCCCCCCCAAGTGTCTTGTGTCCATTGGTTATGCATGCATACAAGTCCTTCTGTTGATCTCTTACCTTAAGCCCGTTTTTATGGGGCTTTCTGGCCCCTGGGGTCAAAAACATCCTAACAGACTCTGTCTGCATGTTGTTAGGATTTTAATTCCCCCGCCCCCCACAAGAACAGTGGAAAGTCATTACAACGTATAAGCAGGGAGAGTCAAGGAGAGGGCGATACGATCGGATCTGCATTCAAACATCACCCTGGCTGCAGGGTGGACATGGGTCCGTAGTGAGCTGGGCGGGTGCAGTTAGGGGGCTACTGGACTAAGTCTAGTGGGAGATTGTGGAGGGGGGAGGGGAACAGATCTGGGAGATTTTAAGGAAGTTGGTACGTTTGATGAAAGTTAGGGAGTTAGGAAAGTTGACAAGCTTTGAAGGTTTGGGGAGAGGAGGTGTCAAGGGTGACTCTAAGTTTGAGGCTTGGCTCAGCTGGATGAATAGGGGTGCAACTCCCCAGGACAGGGCTGTTGTTGAGGAAAAAGACTGAACACTGACACTGTCAGGTTCCTGGAGGGACTGGACTTTGGTGGGAGAAGCAACAGCCAGCGTTAGCTCAGTGCCAGTCATGAAGCAAGTGCATTTCAAAGGGCTTTACACGTATGAACTCACTAACACAACGACCCCAGTCCCATCTTACAACTGAGGAAACGGAGGCACCCAGAGACTAAGGAGTTCGCCCAAGGTTATCCAGCCAGCTAGCCAGCGAGGCTGGAACACAAGGCGTTTGTTCCTAAGAAAAGTATGTGCCAAGAAGGGTCTCACGAGCAAACAGCCGGCAACGTAACCCTTTTATCTGGGACCTGGACCCCTAACTCCAGAGCAGAAAACTCTAGGAAGCTGGATTTTCATTCCTGGCACAGCCTTGCTTTCCTACGTTAGTTAATACCTAGATTGGTATTAACCATGGGAGGGTTGCTCGCTTTCAGAGCCCCAGTACCCCAAGTTGAGTTTCTGATCTTACCACTCTGATCAGCGAGTCCTGACCCGGGGGGTCCCAGGCCAGGCTAAGACGAGAGGCTGCGTGCTTCCTCCAGCGCCTCTCACCCCCTGCCCACAGCGAGGAAGGGAGCCACCCAGAAAGGAAGGTGCAAAGAGACTGCTCAGAGGGAAGGGCCTGCCTGTCCTGGTCACCTGGGAAGAGGGGAGAGGAGAGAGCCTCGCTGGTGCGCTCCATCTCCTGGAACGGCACCGCCGGAAGTCTGGGTCCTGGAGTCCTCTCAGCTCTCATCTGCACAGACGGGGATCTAGTTCCTCATGACTGACGTCCTCAGCCACATCCTCCCTGTAACACAGAAGAGCTTTTTAGAGCACTTTCTAGTGCTCCCCCCCTCAGTGAGAGGACTCCAGGGGCCAATGCAACACTAAGACTGTGGAGGGAGGCGGGAGGGCAGGACCTTTCTCTCTCTCTCTCTCTCTCTCTCTCTGTGTGTGTGTGTGTGTGTGTGTGTGTGTGTGTGTGTGTGTGTGATCACCATCTTCCTCATCACCATCATCATAGCAGTTTCAATTCGACTAAGTGAATATACTGAGCGAGGTACTTCCTACTTACCTCACTGCTCTCAGCCGTGGGCAAACTACGGCCCGCGGGCCGGATCCGGCTGTTCTATCCGGTTCTCTTGCTCTCCCCTCCGCTCCTTTACTTTGAATTTATATTAGTTCACACAAACACTCCATCCACGCTTTTGTTCCGGCCCTCCGGTCCAGTTTAAGAACCCATTGTGGCCCTCGAGTCAAAAAGTTTGCCCACCCCTGCATATTGTAATCCAAATGTCAGAGGGGGCTTGCTTTTCCCTTAAGATCTGTCTGAAATCACATTGATAACACCCCTGCCTGCCCACCCTGCCCCTGACACCCACAGACACATACCGTAGTTCCAAAGTCAATGGATATCCAAAGCCCCCACCCCATTTCTGTTAATTTTGGGAGCAGCAAGGAGGTTTTCATTTCTCATGGCCAGTGCCACCTCATGGGCCCCCACGTGTAAGAGCTATTTTGTTTGTTCTGCCAAGTCATGTTGAGTATGAATCTCAGTCCTTCTTGGGTTTCCACAGAAACAGCCCCTCGCATAGACGGGAGGGCCACGCTGCCACATGCCTTTGCTTTGCCTCCTCCCAGCTCTGCACGGATCCCCTCCCTCAGGCGTTACTTGGAGAGCTCCAGTTTCTCCTCCTTTGTGGGGGAGAAAAATTCAGCGTCCCCACCTCTTTCCCCCAAACTCACACATCTGACTCCTTTGGGCACAGTCCGGCGGGTTATGAACAGCCAGTGTCACCCCCTGGCCGTCCTAAGGATATGGATGCTTATCTGGTCTCCCACTGGATTATGAGTTCCTTAAAGGTAGGGACCCCGCTGTTTTGTTCTCTGCCCCTGGCACAGTGCGGGGCTGGGGATGAATGGACAACCAGCCACCTCCTGAGAGTCGGCCTGCACTTAAAGTGAACCTTAAAACGTCATTGAAAATCTGCCGTGATAGTTGCAAACAGAACACGTGAATTTTCATCTCTTTCGTTGCTTCTAAGACTGAACATTTTTCATATATTTACAGGCCACGTGCATTTTTTGTGTGTGTGTGGAGTTGTTCATTTTCCTTTTTTTTAAATTTAATAAATCTTTATTGTTCAGATTATTACAATTGTTTCTCCTTTTTCCCCCCATAGCTCCCCTCCACCCGGTTCCCACCCCACCTTCTGCCCTTACACCCCCCGACACTGTCCTCATCCATAGGTGTACGATTTTTGTCCAGTCTCTTCCTGCACTCCCTACACCCATTTCCCCCGAGAATTATCAGTCCACTCCCTTTCTATGCCCCTGATTCTATTATATTCACCAGTTTATTCTGTTCCTCAGATTTTTAATTCACTTGATTTTTAGGTTCACTTGTTGATAGATATGTATTTGTTGTTCATAATTTTTCTCTTTACTTTTTTCTTCTTCCTCTTCTTAAAGAATACCTTTCAGCATTTCATATAATACTGGTTTGGTGGTGATGAACTCCTTTAGCTTTTTCTTATCTGTGAAGCTCTTTATCTGACCTTCCATTCTGAATAATAGCTTTGCTGGGTAGAGTAGTCTTGGTTGTAGGTTCTTACTATTCATCTCTTTGAATATTTCTTGCCACTCCCGTCTGGCCTGCATGGTTTCTGTTGAGAAATCAGCTGACAATCGTATGGGTGCTCCCTTGTAGGTAACTAACTGTTTTTCTCTTGCTGCTTTTAATATTCTCTCTTTGTCTTTTGCTCTTGGCATTTTAATTATGGTATGTCTTGGTGTGGTCCTCTTTGGATTCCTTTTGTTTGGGGTTCTGTGCGCTTCCTGGACTTGTAAGTCTATTTCTTTCACCAGGTCAGGGAAGTTTTCTGTCATTATTTCTTCCAATAGGTTTTCAGTATCTTGCTCTCTCTCTTCTCTGGCACCCCCATAATTCTGATGTTGGTACGCTTGAAGTTGTCCCAGAGGCTTCTTACACTATCTTCAACTTTTTGGATTCTTTTTTCTTTTTTTTTTGCTTTTCTGGTTGAGTGTTTTTTGCTTCTTTGTATTTCAAATCTTTGACTTGATTCTTGCGTTCCTCTAGTCTGCTGTTGGGACTCTGTATAATATTTTTTATTTCAGTCAGTGTATGTTTAATTTCTAGTTGGTCCTTTTTCATATCTTCGAGGGTCTCATTATATTTATCAGCCTTTTCTAGGATATTCTTGAAAAGCCTTATAACCATGGTTTTGAATTCTATATCCAGTCATTTGTTTTCCTCCATTTCTTTCGTTTGTGATCTGTTTCTTCGTCTCCCCATTTTTCACTGCTTCCCTGAGTTGGTAGGGTGGCTTTGTGTGCTAGGTTTCCTATATGGCCCAGTGGGTCGGCCTCCCCAGTTAACCTGAGGTGGACACTCTTGGTGCACCCCTTTGTGGACTGTGTGTACAGCCTTGTTGTACTTAAGTCTTGATTGTTGTTGGTATCACTGGGAGGAATTGACCTGCAGGCCAGTTGGCTGTGAGGATCAGCTGTGTCTACACTGGGAGATTTTCGGTGCTGGAGACAGCCTTATAGGATTAGCCTTGCCAGATTGCAAAAGCCTCTGTCCTCAGTTTGGAAGGTTTGGAGTCTCAGGGCGGAGCAGACAGTCTTGGCCTCCCGTCAGCCCTGCCCTTGCGCGCATGAGTCTCCAGACCTCTGCCTTCTGCGGTTCCCGAGTTTCTGCCTGACAGTCCAGATTTCCCCCCCGTAAGAGCGTGGGTCCCCAGGGGCTCGCATCAGAACTGGGGTTCAGTGCAGTCAGGAGCTTCTGACTCCCTTCCGCTAGGGATAGCCTGTGGTAACCTCTGCAGTCAGTCTTTGTGCACACTCATGCCTCCAGACCCCTGGTGCCGCGGCTCCCCTGAGTCTCCGAGTCTCTGAGTCTCCGTGTGCCTTTCTCTCTACCTGACAGTCCAAACTCCCCCTGTATGAGCCTGGGTCCACAGGGTTTCGCCCGGAACTGAGGTTCAGTGCAGTCGGAACTGGGGTTCAGTGCAGTCAGGGGCTTCCTTCCCCTTTTGCCAGAGAAAGGCAGCCAGGCACCCCGCCGCCCTTCCTCTCTGCGCGCGTGTGTCTCCGTACCTCAGCTCTTTGCCACTCCTTCTCCGTGAGCTTTCCTCTTTCCTTCTAGTTGTAGAATTTCCACTCAGCCAGCTTTCCTGTGGTTCTGGATGGTGTCCGTTCTGTCTTTTAGTTGTAGTTTTGAAATTGTTGTGCGGGGCAGCAGTTTAGGTGCTTACCTATGCCGCCATCTTGGTTTCTCCTGTTCATTTTCTTTACCCTTATTTATATTACTTGGGGGTTTATTCATGGATTTAAGATCTTATGTATCAAGAACATTAAATTTTGGTAGCATTGATTTACTGGTGGGAGAAGCACAGAGAGCAGCCTGGCCCCAAGCCATACGCCAGATAAGTCCAGTGTCTTCAGGAGATCGAAAGGTTTAAGAGCCACTGACTCACTGGTGGCTCCTTTGCATAGAAAAGACTTGACACTATTTTATTAAGCAAATATTTGTTGAGCCTCTGCAGTGTGGACTACATGGCGGGTGGCGCTTGGGCATACAAAGATGAAGTAATCACTCTGCCCTCAAAGGTTCCACCTAGAGGGAAACACACACACACACACACACACACACACACACTTGTTTGTTAATCCTCACCCGAGGATATTTTTTCCCCATTTATTTTTTAGAGAGAGTGGAAAGGAGGGGGAGAGACACAGAAACATCGATGTGAGAGAAACACATCTATTGGTTGCCTCCCCTATGCACCCTGACCAGGGTTGGGATCGAGTGTGCAAGGAGGTACGTGCCCTTGACAGGAACCAAATGCCTAGGGCGACATACACACATTTGGTTGCCACCAAAGTGGGTATTACTGAGTAGGGACAACCCTCAGAAGGAATGGATTCTGATTTGGGGTGAGAAGGGGGGTTGAAAGGCCTTTATAGAGGATATGATACTATTTCAGAGATTTGGGGCCAAAGTGGAGAGGAGTGGGTGTGCCTGGCCCCTCTGAGGGTGGGGTGTGGTTAGCACAGGAATCCTGCCTGGGGCCAGGCTGGAGGGGAGGGTCGAGGCTGTGCAGGACTTGTCACGCCTTGTGCCGAGCCAGCACAGCCAAGGGTTCGGCGAGCCTGAGGGAGGGCCGGCGAAGGATGAAGAAAAGACAGACAAAGAGAATAAGCTGGGTCTAAATGGATCTTCTGTGCCTGGCTGAGACCACAGAACAGATTCAGACTGCAAGCTGAGCCTTTATTTTATAGTCAGAGGTAAACAAGGTAGTGGTCACCATAGTTACAATGTTCTTGTGAGTTTCACTTGTTTTGGTAGCATTTGCTGCACCTCCCACAGCCCATTAGCTACCCAAGAAGGATCTAGGGCAGGGGTGGGCAAACTTTTTGACTCGAGGGCCACAATGGGTTCTTAAACTGGACCAGAGGGCCGGAACAAAAGCATGGATGGAGTGTTTTTGTGAACTAATATAAATTCAAAGTAAAGGAGCGGAGGGGAGAGCAAGAGAACCCTCCGCTCTTTCGGCTCCGCAGGCCGGATAGAACAGCTGAACAGGCCGGATCCGGCCCGAGCGCCGTAGTTTGCCCACGGCTGATCTAGGGAGTCATAAGGTCAAGCTTAATTATGCAAAGAGGGCTGTTACCTCTAAGCTGGGACTTGTTTGCGGCTTTGCCAGCAGGTCAGTCCAAGACTTAACCCTATAACCGCTCCCTACAACGCCCCACCCAGGAATCGTGAGCTTTCCTGTGGGTGATGGCTGGGCCCCAGCGAGTGTTGCCGCTTGGTTTCTTGTGTCCGTCCCTCCTCCATCCACACCAGGGAAGAGCAGGGGGCTGGAGGGTGAAATCTCTAAGGCAGGCATCCTCAAACTACGGCCCGCGGGCAACATGCGGCCCACCAAGGACATTTATCTGGCCCGTCGGGTGCCGCTGCCTGTCCTGCTTAGCAGCCGATTCATCCCGGGCCCGCAGTGCGCATAGGAATATGTTCATAGTTTATTTTTAAACTATAGTCCGGCCCTCCAATGGTCTGAGGGACCGTGAACTGGCCCCTGTTTAACAAGTTTGAGGACCCCTGCAGTCTAAGGTGTTTGCTTTCCTCATTCAGGTTCTCCAGCCCCTGACATTCTGGCTCCCTGGAGTTTAAGAGGAAAAAAAGAGTGGACTGAAATGAGAAAATATTCGTGTGAAGGAGGGAAAAGCAGCTGGAAGTACGACACTCATTTGGAGGTGGAATGACTAAATGAGATAAAATCCTAAATAAATATCTTGCATGGTGCTAATTGCGTTTTAAAAGCTGCCACTGGAGAACAGATAAAATGATGCTGTATTTCATTAGAGGCTTCCTTAATTCCATGGCATTTGCCAGCAAGCCCTGTGAAAGCATTCTGTAATTAAAGACCCGTGCTGCGCCTGTAATTTAGAGCAGTACCCAAACATGACAAGTGGTCAGAGGTGAGGACATGGAAACAAACACCACTTTCCTGAGGTCCTTGCAGATCACACAGAATGTGAGTTTTAAAAGTTGGCCTTGGTACCGCCCCTGCCAGAGGGGTCCTGTCCACATCAGTGTTTTCCATTTGGCAGGTGACCAGTTATTTTTTTTTTAATATATTTTATTTATTTACTAGAGGCCCAGTGCATGAAATTCACTTGTTTTACCTCTGACTATAAAATAAAGGCTTCAGCCTGGCCTGCGCCCTCTCACAGTCTGGGAACCCTTGGGGGATGTCCAACTGATGGCTTAGGCCTGCTCCCTGTAGGCAGTTAGGCATCCTTAGCGCTGCCATGGAGACGGGAGAGGCTCCTGCCACCACCGCTGCGCTCGCCAGCCATGAGCCCAGCTTCTGGCTGAGCAGTGCTCCCCTTGTGGGAGCGCACTGACCACCAGGGGGGTAGCTTCTGAGTTGATCATCTGCCCCCTGGTGGTCAGTGCATGTCATAGCGAGCGGTCGTTTTGCCGTTCGGTCGATTTGCATATTAGCCTTTTATTATATAGGATTTTTTGTTAACCCTCACCTGGGAATATTCTTCCATTGATTTTTAGCGAGAGTGGAATGGAGAGGCAGAGACAATAAGAGAGAAACATCAATTGGCTGCCTCCATCACACTGCCCCAATCAGAGCTTGGGATCGTGCCTGCAACCCAGGTACATGCCCTTGGCCGGAATCGAACCCGGGACCCCTCAGTCCGTGGGCTGACACTCTATCCACTGAGCCAAACTGGCTAGGGCACAACCAGTTTTTGTTTTGTTTTTATCCCACAGCAGTGTGGATGGAGAAGTAAATAGGTTCTTCTTCTTAAGTGATTTTTTATTGCAATACAATTCTCATAACACAAAATTACCACTTCCACTTGTATAATTCCATGGTTGTTAATATATTCACAATGTTGCATAACCACACCACTTTCTAATTCCAGAACATTTCATCAACCCCAAGAGAACCCCATTCCTATTAGCAGTCAGGGCCCATTCCCCCCACCAGCCCCTGGCAACCACCAATTTCCTTTCTGCCTCTCTAGGTACAGATGCCTGGTCTGAGCATCTTCTATACATGCAATAATACCACATGTGGTCTTTTGTGACCGTCTTCCTTTCTTTAAAATATTTTCAAGATTCATCCATGTTGTAGGATATCTCAGTACTTCATTCCTTTTTATGGCTGAATAATAGTCTGTTGTCTGGATACCCCACATTTGTTTATCCAGCCATCTGTTGATGAACACTGGGCTGCTTCCACATTTTAACTGTTATGAATGATGCTGCCATGAACACTTCTGTACACGTTTCTGTGTGAACGTGTTTTCAGTTCTCTCCGGGACGTGCCCAGGAGTGGAACTTCTGGGCCCCATGGCAACTCCGTGTTGGGCACTGCGAGGTGCTGCCAGGCTGCTCCCACAGCGGTGGCACCATGTTCGCACTCTCCAAAGCAGTGTGTGGAGGTCACTGAGCGCCCGGGCCACTGCCGGCGCCGGAGCGGGAAGTGACATGGATGTGCTCGTGTCTTCCAGGTCCTTGCTCTGCAGGGTGGTGTGAGGGACGCGTCTGCAGAGCTCACGCCACTCGAGGGGAAGCAAATCCACTTCCCCACGGGGCCACGTGCTCACGCGAACCCATGTGGTGGGCAAGCACCAGATGCCAGGGTGCTGGTGCCTGGCAGAGCAGCACACCCACCCGGTTCCTCGGGAGGCAGCAGCCGTCCTATTGCTTCTGCGAGTCCCAGCCCACTGTCGCCACATTGCCCATGTGTTGAAAAAAAGCAAGAAGTCGGGAATTACATATGAAATGTCCCCAACCAGGCACCTCAGCGGGCTGGTTCCGTTCAAGGGCTGCCTCTGAGCTGCGGTTGGCTCTCTCCCTGCTGTGCTCCTGTGGAAGGAGGGGCTGCCAGGAACTCCGGCCGCGTGCTGCTTCTTTAGGAATCCATTAGCCAGGGCTTTGCGGAAGCTTTCTACAAAGAACGTAGCTTTATTAAAGTACTCCTTTGGCCCATTGAATAAATATTAAAAAAAAAAAAAATCCTGCCCTGGCCGGTTTGGCTTAGTGGATAGAGCATTGGCCTGCGGACTCAAGGGTTCCAGGTTCGATTCCAGTCAGGGCACATGCCCGGGTTTTGGGCTCTGTCCCCGGTGGGGGGCATCAGTCGATCAATGATTCCCTCTCATCATTGATGTATCTCTCTCTCTCTTCCTTTCCCTCCCTCTCTGAAATCAATAAAGTATATATATTTTTTAAAAAATCCCAACCCTCAGTGCTTAGCCTGCTGAAATGTACAACAACTAAAATGAACACTCTGAAAGGGCTTGCTTCCTGTTTCAGAAGAGCCCCCGGGGCCTCTACAATCTGATGGCAGAGAGCTGGTCTTTCCTGCCAGGGGTTTGCCAAGAAGCCACAGGCAGACCAAACCACCGCGTGAGAGGAACTAGCCAGCAAGTTGCATTAACTGCAATTTCATTGCCTTGAAAATGAGTCTCTCACTTGGAGACTAAGACAGCTACTGGGGCTGACTCCTCCTTCCGGGGCTGTCCCTCGCACCCTGCCCTGGCACTGCTGGGAACACTGGGCCCAGGAGCCAGGCTGTAGGTGAAGCTGGAGAAGTTCTGGGAGACAACACACCACACAGCAGGCAGCCGGGGAGAGCCAGCTACCTGAGCCTCCATGCCCCATATCCTGTTCTGGGGACAGACCCAGGGGCGGCACTGCATGCAAGCATGAACTAGGACTCCCTCTGGGGACAAATAAATCTAATTATTTGCCTCTTTCAAGATCTTTATAAACTTTCTAAGAATAATAAAATCTTAGTCCAGAAAGTTCTCCTTACATCTCAAGCCAGCTCTTGGCACGGTTGTTTCAGTTGCTGCCACAAGGTGTCGCTGCTGAAAGCTGGTTTGGCACAGGCCAGCACGCACTTGCCCTACCTAGACTTTGGTGATACCCTTGCTGGTCCAGGTCCTTGCCTGTTCACAGTTGTGCCACATGCTGACTTTAAGAAAGCAATGCTTTTATTAATTAATACATATATGCATTCCCAAAGTGTCGTACTGCCAGGGTGGTTGCCTCTGAATTGCCTATATGCACTTGTATGTAGGTCACCATCCCAGATTTCCCATAATCTCCTATAAACTTCCCCTTTTGGCCCTGGGTGACTTTTCCTACCATCATATTTTGGTCGGTGGCATCCTAACAATTTTTGTAAGTTTGAGTCTCAGAGCTAGGGGTAAGGAGCTCTTAATTCTTTACCTCTTTTAAGACTCTGAGACGGTTCTGGAAAGTCTCTCCTTCAGAACTCTGCACACCGAAGGATCTAAGCGAGGGGCTAAATCAAGCAAAAAGTCCTGTTAATCCTTTTAATTGTCAGAGATGAAGACCTTATACCTAGGGCAGGGGCATGTTTGCAATATAGATATAGGTATTAATATAGATATCCATATATATGGATATATGTACACCAGAGGCCCAGTGCACGAAATTCATGCCCGGGGGAGAGGGAGCGGGTGGTGCGGGTGTCCCTCAGCCCAGCCTGCACCTGCATCCTTTCCAATCTGGGACCCCTTGAGGGATGTCCAACTGCTGGCTCCCAACCTCTCGCCTGCCTGCCTGCCTGCCTGCCTGGTTGCCCCTAATCGCTTCTGCCTGCCAGCCTGATCACCTCCTAACCACTCCCCTGCCAGCCTGATCGATGCCTAACTGCTCCCCTGCCGGCCCGATTGCCCTTAACTGCCCTCCCCTGCAGGCCTGGTCGCCCCCAACTGCCCTCCCCTGCAGGCCTGGTTGCCCCCAACTGCCCTCCCCTGCTGGTCCGGTCACCCCTCACTGCCCTCCCCTGCTGGCCTGGTCACCCCTAACTGCCCTCCCTTGCCAGCCTGGTTGCCCCTAACTGCCCTACCCTGCAGGCCTGGCCCCCCCAACTGCCCTCCCCTGAAGGCCTTGTCCCTCCCCTGCAGGCCTGGTCGCTCCCAACTGCCTTCCCCTGCAGGCCTGGTTGCCCCCAACTGTCCTCCCCTGCAGGCCTGGTTGCCCACAACTGCCCTCCCCTGCTGGCCATGTTGTGGTGGCCATCTTGTGTCCACATGGGGGCAGCTATCTTTGACCACATGGGGGCGGCTATCTTGTGTCTTGGAGTGACGGTCAATTTGCATATTACCTCTTTATTATATAGGATGGATATATATAGATATATACCAGAGCCCTGGTGCACGAAATTTGTGCATGGGTAGTGTCCCCTGGCTGGCGATCAGGGCCGATCGGGGCCTTCCGGCTGCCAGCAGCCAGAGCCTTCCTTCATTCTGCACTGTCCCCCTGGTGGTCAGCACATGTCATAGCGAACAACCGGTCTCTCAGTAGAACTCCTGCGGGGACAATTTGCATATTAGGCTTTTATATATGGAGATATATATTGAGAGAGAGATTTTTTAAAACTAAGAGCTGCAAATAGAAGCTTATCTTATAGTAAAAAGGCTGATGCAACATGACTCTCTCATTTTAACCATACAGAGAAGCAGTTGGTAACTTCTCCTTAAAAATTGATTCAGACTTTGCCTCACTATACTCTCTGTTCCAGGTTGTTGAAGACAGGAAGAGACCATTGAGATTCAAGGAAGATAAATAAATTGCCCAAGATCACACAGAAAGTGGAGAAGAGCCAAGACAAGACCCAGATCTGTCTGGCCTGCAGGCTGGGCACTTTCCCCATTCCACTTCCTTTTCCAAGCGGTTCTGTAGAAAGAAGGAAGATCATCAGAAATCGAGGTGGTCAGGAAGGCTTAAGAGAGAAGTGGAATCTTGACCTGAGCACAGAAATAGGAGTTGGGCTTCTCCCGGGGGATTGGAGTGGGTGTCAGTCCCCTGCATGGATTATATTTAGGAGGCAGGGACAGGCCAGACAGCTGGAGGGGGTTCCCAAGGAAGACTTAGTGTTGGGGCATCTCTATAAGTGCCAGAGGCTACAACCAATCCCTATATTCATTCTATCCTATTTCTCAATCAGAGCCTTCCCAGAATAATGCTTACCCAGCCAGTCTCCCTTTCAGCTACGTGTTTTCATGTGACTTCATTTTGGCCAGTGTGTTGGACGGCACAGCGTTGTAACACCTCTGTCATCACGGAAGTCTTCTTGGGCATCTTTGTTCTAAGGTCGTGCCTCTCTGTGGTCTGAGAACTGGCTGGGAGCCTCGGTCCCTCCCCAGATCTGAATCAGAATCTGCATGTTAGTACAACGGTGCTGCTCGCAGGTGTGCGGCTGAGAAACAGCTATAAGGAGCATTCCCCACTGAGCAAGTGGCTGGAAGGACGGAGTGCAGCCTCGTTGTGTGGCCTCCGTAGACCCTAGGGACGCATTCTCTGGCTCTCTTATCCGCTGTGTGAACTTAGCTTACCGCACAGGAAAATCAAAACCTGAGGCTGTAACAAGATACAGCAATGATCGCGGTGCCGAACACATAGCAAATGCTCTTTAAATGGCAGTTTTGTGATGATGGGATTGATGAGGTTTAAGGTCCCTGCCCACCCCAAGCCCAGTGCTGACTGCGGAGCCGAGAGCAGCGCTTCCTATCGTGCCACAGGGTGGCGCTGTGGCACTAGCGCCCTCTCCTCTCTGGAGGCTGCTGGCCGGCCGCCCTGCAGGAAGCCAGCATCCGCCCTGAGACTCCAGGTCTGTTTCATATTACTAAGCACGACCGGCAGCCCCAACACCGATCCAAGCATTCATCTGACGGGCAGTGGGAAAACAGGCCTCAGCTTTGTGCCCAGTTGGGATGAAAAAGTGAGGTCCACACAAAGCGTTGAATAAGGTCTGTGTGAAAGTCGTAGAAGCAGGGCTCCCGGGGGAAAGCTGGGGTGCAGGAAGACAGTGATTTGTCTGAATGACTGGGCGCCTCACCATACAGAGTCACACTGGGGCTCTTTTTAAAAAAAATATATTTTGGGGGGAGAGGTCAATGGGGGGAAATGTAATACTTTAAACAATAAAGAAGTTTTTAAAAAAGAAATTAAAAATATTTTTTTATTGATTTCGGAGAGGGAGAGATAGACACATCAACGATGAGAGAGGATCATTGATTGGCTGCCTCCTGCCGCCAACCCAGGCATGTGCCCCTGACGGGGAATCAAACCATGACCGCCCTGGTTCATAGGTTGACGCTCAGCCACCAAGCCACACTGGTTGGGCCAAACTGTGGCTCTTTGCCAGTCGTGTGTGTGTGTGTGTGTGTGTGTGTGTGTGTGTGTGTGTGTGAGAGAGAGAGAGAGAGAGAGAGAGAGAGAGAGAGAGAGAGAGAGGAGAGATAATGCAATTAGATGAGCAGGGTGGGATGGGACATAGATTAAATCTGTTAAAATACCTAGTGCTGAGCTCCCCTCTAGAGTTTCAGGTGGGGAGTGGGGAGTGGGGAGGTGGAGGGGGGGCTGAGAATGTGCTTTGCTAACAGTTTCCCCAGAGATGTGAGGCTCTGACCCAGGACTGCCCTCTGAGCACCACCACTTTGTTGTTGTTGTTAATCCTCACCCGAGGATATTTTTCCATTGATTTTTAGAGAGAGTGGAAGAGAGGGGAAGACAGAGAGAAATATCAATGTGAGAGAAACACATGGATTGGTTGCCTCCTGCATGTGCCCCAACGAGGGCCTGGGCTGGAACCTACAACCAAGGTATTGCCCTTGACCAAAATCGAACCCGGGACCCTTTGGTCCGCAGGCCAACATTCTATCCACTGAGCCAAACCAGCCAGGGTCACTGCTTTAAATTTCTGAAAAGTTCACCCAGAATCCCTCTCGTGGGGGTTCCCTGAGTGACTACTATCCTGGTTTTACCCACAGCCTCCCGCTCCGGCCAAGGCAACTGGGGCCCCTCTCAATGCTTCCCAGTTCAGCAGCAACGAACAGCTGAAACCCGCCGTGACATCTTGGCCGCTGCACTTGTACTGATTTTGTTCTTGAAGTCTTTCAAGTGGCCACTCCCTCTGTGATCTCCCTGCATTGCCCAGTTACAGAACCTGGTGGCTTCCCTGACCGGCTACCGGAGACTTGTGTCCTGGAAAGAAACCCAGACCCTTGGCCACTAGAGTCAGCCTTGTGTTTATCTTGAAACCCCAAGGTCTCAGGGGTCAGCACCTTTCATTGGGTTATTTAACGGCAACACAGATAATGGCTGAGTGGCGTGATCAAGGACTTGTCTCATCTCTCCCTTCCTTTCCACCATCAGTGAACAAATATTGATCAGGGCCCGCTATGTGCAGTGAGGAACAAAACACAGTGTCCTCAGGACATTTTACAGTCCAGCGCTGCTTGTTGGCTAAAGGTCAAGGGTAAAGAAAAGAGGATAACCTTAGCTGAGTCCGGCACCGTTCTTGCCAACATTTAAACCAGGCCAAGTCTTCTGGCCTAGTGCACCGTTTAACTCCTCTGGTATCTGAACTGTTTGCTAGTCCTGGTGGCTCAGTGAGGGCTGGGCAGGGCACTTGGGGTCAGCCTCGTGTTTATCTCAGAACCCCAAAGTCTCAGAGCTCAGAAGTAAACATATTGAGGCAAAGTAGGTGGCCCAGCTGGGAGCCTGCAGCTGGGTTCCCGCCCCTACTCACCACTCCAGCTGTGTGGCCTTCGGACAAGTCACTTACCTCTCTATGATGTTTTCACTGTCATTTCATAATTTTGGTGGAAATAAGACCATAGTCACAGAATGTACTGAAACGTAACTTTTGCAGTTTACTGAAAATTCTGTGTGCAGAAGTGAGGGGAGGAGCCACCACCCCAAAGTGGTAACTACATTTTTCTCAGTTTGTTATCTTTTTTAAATCCTCATCTGCGGGTATGATCGCCCCACGCTGCGTGTTGGGCGCCAGTTGCGAGTGTCCCTCCCACATCCCGCATGGGGTTCAGGGTTCAGGTTCAGGATTCGGGTTCTGGAGGAGGCCGCACACAAATGAAAGAGACTAGACAAGAAAATATTAATTTGGAAATTGGGGGCCAGGCGGAAGCCCAAGAGAGGACTACCCTTTGCTCTGGCCTTGCGATCCCTTTTATTCAGGTTTGGGATCCACCTATAGCCCTTAGGCAGGCAATTTCCAGTAACAGCTCGATGATAGCCCATCAGCAAGGATTTACATGAGACTAAAAGGTGGAAGTTGCTTCAGCTCCCTTCGTCTCAACTAGACAGTGGGTGTATGACTCTGACCCTTGCCAGAGCCTCAAGGATGACCAGCCTTTCGGGTTCCTTGTCCACCTCTTTCTGCTAGTGAAGGCAATGGGCAGCTTCCAACCCTCATCTGAGGATATGTCTTTAATGATTTTTAGAGAGAGAAGAGGTGAGAGAGAGAAACATCGATTGGTTGCCTCTCATAATGCCCCCCCCCCCCCCACCGGGGATTGAACCTGCAACCTAGATCTGGGCCCTGACTGGGAATCGAACTTGCAACCTTTCGGTATATGGGATGATGCTCCAACCAAATGAGCCACCTAGCCAGGGCACTTTCTCTCACTTTTTAAGTTAGCATTTTATGGGTTCTCATTTACATGAGAAGTCCCTCCAAGAGCCCCCACATACACACCTCACACTGACTCTCCTAGAGGTGGTGTTAGCATTCACAGAGAAGGGAAACCTTGTACTTAGTAGAAAACAAACCTTTATATGTCTGAAAAACACTCCAAGTAGATATTTTTAAAGCAGGTAGAGTAATAATAAACAAGGTGAAATATAATCTTGAAAAGAGATTCTATATAAAACAAGGAGAATCTCAATGAAAAAGGTAAAGCAAGCATCTGAAAGAGGTCAGAAATGCATTATACATTTAATACTTAAAAGGGGCCAAGACCATTAGGGAATTGCAAATTAAAACAGCAAAGAGATACCACTACACACGTATTAGAATGGCTAAAATCCACAACACTGACAAGACCAGGTGCCAGCGAGGATGTGGAACAACAGAAACTTTCATTCATTGCTGGTGGGAATGCAAAATGGTACGGCCACGGTGGAGGTCAGTTCGGTGGTTTCTTACAAAACTAATAGCACTCTTACTGTATCATCTAGCAATTACACTTCCTTGGTATCACATGAGTTGAAAACTGTGTCCACACAGACACTGCACGCAGATGTTTATAACAGCTTTATTCATAACTGCCAACACTTGGAAGCAACCAAGATGCCCTTCAGTAGATGAATGGATAAGGGGTGGTACGCCCAGACGATGGAATATTATTGAGCTCTAAAAAAAATTGGGCAAGTGGAGAAACCAAGATGGCGGCATAGGTAAGCACCTAAACTACTGCCTCGCACAACAATTTCAAAACTACAACTAAAAGACAGAATGGACACCATCCAGAACCACAGGAAAGCTGGCTGAGTGAAAATTCTACAACTAGAAGGAAAGAGAAAAGCTCACAGAGAATTGGAGGTACGGCAAAGGGTCTTTGTGCGCGCAGAGAGGAAGGGCGGCTGAGAGCCTGGCTGACTTTCTCTGGCGGAAGGGGGAAGGAAGCCCCCGACCGCACTGAACCCCAGTTCTGACTGCACTGAACCCCAGTTCCGGGCGAGCCCCTGGGGACCCACGCTCTTACGGGGGGAGTCTGGACTCTTGGGCGGAGACTCGGGAGCCAGGGAAGGCGGAGGACTGAAGGCGCACGCATGCCAGTGCACACAAAGGCTGCGGAGGTTGCCACAGGCTTTCCCTAGTGGAAGGGAGTCGGAGGCTCCTGATTGCACTGAGCCCCAGTTCTGACTGCACTGGACCCCAGTCCCAGGCGAGCCCCTGGGGACCCACGCTCTTGTGAGGGGAATCTGGACTCTCAGGCGGAGACTCGGGAGCTGGGGAAGGCAGAAGTCTGAAGGTGCGCACGTGCGCGCAAGGGCAAGGCTGACGGGAAGCCAAGACTGAGACTCCACCCCATCCAAGCTGAGCACAGAGGCTATTGCAATTTGGCAAGTCTAATCCTATAAGGCTGTCTCCAGCACCTAACTTCTCCCAGCATAGACACAGCTGATCCTTACAGCCAACTGGCCTGGAGGTCAATTCTTCCCAGTGATACCAACAACAATCAAGACTTAATTACAACAAGGCTGTACACACAGTCCACAAAGGGGTGCACCAAGAGTGTCCACCTCAGGTTAACTGGAGAGGCAGACCCACTGGGCTAAATTGGAAACCTAGCACACAAATCTACCTTACCAACTCAGGGAAGCAATGAAAATGCGGCATCAAAGAATCAGATCACAAACGAAAGAAATGGAGGAAAACAAAAGACTGGATATAGAATTCAAAACCACGGTTATAAGGCTTTTCAAGAATATCCTAGAAAAGGCCGATAAATAAAACGAGACCCTCGAAGATATGAAAAAGGACCAACTAGAAATTAAACATACACTGACTGAAATAAAAAATATTATACAGAGACCCAAAAACAGACTAGAGGAACACAATAATCAAGTCAAAGAATTGAAATACAAAGAAGCAAAAAACACTCAACCGAAAAAGCAAAAAGAAAAAAGAATCCAAAAAGTTGAAGATAGTGTAAGAAGACTCTGGGACAACTTCAAGCGTACCAACATCAGAATTATGAGGGTGCCAGAAGAAGAGAGAGAGCAAGATACTGAAAACCTATTTGAAGAAATAATGACAGCCGAAACCGGTTTGGCTCAGTGGATAGAGCGTCAGCCTGCGGACTGAGGGGTCCCGGGTTCAATTCCGGTCAAGGGCATGTACCTTGGTTGCGGGCACATCCCCAGTGGGAGATGTGCAGGAGGCAGCTGATCGATGTTTCTCTCTCATCGATGTTTCTAGCTCTCTATCCCTCTCCCTTCCTCTCTGTAAAATATCAATAAAATATATTAAAAAAAAAAAAGAATCCCCTACATTTAAAAAAAAAAAAAAGAAGAAGAAATAATGACAGAAAACTTCCCCCACCTGGTGAAAGAAATAGACTTACAAGTCCAGGAAGTGCACAGAACCCCAAACAAAAGGAATCCAAAGAGGACCACACCAAGACACATCATAATTAAAATGCCAAGAGCAAAAGACAAAGAGAGAATATTAAAAGCAGCAAGAGAAAAACAGTTACCTACAAGGGAGCACCCATATGACTGTCATCTGATTTCTCAACAGAAACTATGCAGGCCAGACGGGAGTGGCAAGAAATTTTCAATGTGATGAATAGCAAGAACCTACAACCAAGATTACTCTACCCAGCAAAGCTATCATTCAGAATTGAAGGGCAGATAAAGAGCTTCACAGATAAGAAAAAGCTAAAGGAGTTCATCACCACCAAACCAGTATTATATAAAATGCTGAAAGGTATTCTTAAAGAAGAGGAAGAAGAAAAAAGTAAAGAGAAAAATTATGAACAACAAATACGTATCTATCAACAAGTGAACCTAAACATCAAGTGAATTAAAAACCTGAGGAACAGAATAAACTGGTGAATATAATAGAATCAGGGGCATAGAAAGGGAGTGGACTGATAATTCTCAGGGGGAAAAGAGTATGGGGGGGTTCATGAAGAGACTTGACAAAAATCATACACCTATGGATGAGGACAGTGGCGGGGAGGTAAGGGCAGAAGGTGGGGTGGGAACTGGGTGGAGGGGAGCTATGGGGGGGAAAAGGAGAAACAATTGTAATAATCTGAATAAAGATTTATTAAAATTAAAAAAAATAAAAAATAAAAAGAATTGGGCAATCAAGCCATGAAAGGACATGGAGGGATGTTAAACGCACATTACCAGGTGAAAGAAGCCAATATGAAAACGAAACATACTAACTGCTTCCAACTGCATAACCGTCCGGAAAAGGCCAAACTATGGAGGCAGTAAAAAGATCAGTGGTTGCCAGGGGCCGGGGAGATCGAGGGGTGAAGAGGCGGAACACAGAGGGTTTTTAGGGCAGCGAGGCTGCTCTGTTGGACACTACAATAATGGTGGAATCATGTCATTATACATTTGTCCAAACCCATAGAATGTAGAACACCGCCAGCGAGCCCTAATGTACACTGTGGACTTTGGATGATGATGATGATGATGTGTCCATGCAGGTTCATAGATTGTGACACATGTACTACTTGGTGGGAGATAAGGATAGTGGGGGAGTTTGGTGGGGGGGACAAGAGCATATAGGAACTCTGTACCTTCTGCTCAACTTTGCTGCAAACCAAAACTGCTGTAAAAATAAAATCTATAAAGGTCATGGTATTTGTTCAGAGTTTTTAAAATTTTGAATATCTGGCATAAATAAGCCAGGCAATGAAAGAAAAATACCACATGATCTCACTCATTTATGGAAAATAAAGAACATTATAACCTGATGAATAAAAAAGATAGATCGGAGGCAGTAAAGCACCGAACAGACTGTCAAATTACAGCGGGAAGGCTGGGGAGTGTTGGGGAGGGGGGGAAAGAGATCAACCGAAGGACTTGTATGCATGCATATAAGCACACCAATGGACACAAGACACGGGGGGGTGTGATGAGGGCATGTGACAGGGGGTAGGGGAGGCTGGGGGAAGGTCAATGGGGAAAATAAAGGAGACATATGTACTACTATTTGTAATACTTTACAATAAAAAAATAAATAAATAAAAGTGAATGGAAAAATAAAAAAAATAAAATTTTGAATATCTGGCAAAAAGTTCTTTAAATTATGGGGGAGGGGCTTACTTATTTCTTTCATTATCATGTCTTGAACTACTCTTTTTAAAATACTATTTTAGCTCTAATCAGTTTGGCTCAGTGGATAGAGCGTCGGCCTGCGGACTGAAGGGTCGGTCAAGGGCACATGTCCATGTTGCTCACTGCAGGAAGCAGCTGATCAATGATTCTCTCTCACCATTAATGTTTCTATCTCTCTCTCCCTCTCCCTTCCTCTCTGAAATCAATAAAAATAGATTTTTTTTAAAAAATAAAATACTATTTTAATGCCTGTATACAATGCTAGTGTATAAATGCATCATGATTTATTTATGTTCTGAATTTAGGATACTTAGTTTATTTCCTGAGTGTGTGGGGGTTTGTTGCTATTATAAATAATACTGAATCTTTAGCTAATGCCTACGGAGGGCTCATGCTCTGCCAGGCACTGCTGCAAGCACTTTGCAAGTGTTAACAAATATTTAATCTGGAAAACAGCCCTGCGATGTTTTACGATGCCCACGTGAATCGATGGGGAAATTGAGGCCCAGAGAAGCTGGCCGGCAGAGCCAGGCTTTGAACCATACAGTTTGGTTCCAGCACCCGTGCTCAAATCCAGCGTGCTAGGTGTACATGGTTGTTCCTTCTATTCTGAAGAGGAATTCCGGGGAGAAAAGGACATGAGCATCCCTCTCGCAACACTTACTGCACGTGTTCAAGCTGCTGTCCAGTGAGTGGCACGGTTCGCAGCCTTCTGCTGTGGGCACCCCAACTTGGCCCACACTGAATATTGTCTTTGTTCCCATTTTCTAATCTGATGGGTTGAAACATGAGATTTCATTATGGTTTGAATTCTCATTTCTTTGATTTCTAGTGCACTGAAGCATTTTTCTTAGGTTTACTAGATTTTGTTATTGTTTGTTTCAGCAAATAATCTGATGTGTCATTTGTCTTTTTTTCCCCCATTAAGATTTTTAATGTTTTTCTTAGAGAGTTGAATATTTTTTTATACATTAAGACTAGCAAGACTCTGTTACATTTATTGCAACTATTTTTCTCAGTTTATGAACAGTTTTGTTTTATTCAAGGCATTGTTTCGTGTTCAGTCATTTTCCATTTTTGCATAGTAAAATCTGTTTCCTCCCACCATGCTTTCTTTCTTTCATTACTCCTTAGAAAGCACTGGGCCAAAAGGAACAGTTTTGCTCTGGAGTTAGGACTTGTAGAGCAGGTCCCATCCCTTCTTCCTTCTCTGAACCCACAAGTTTCCAAAATTCCACTCTGAACTAACACGGAACCTCCCCGCAGGTTTCCGTGGTGACCCGTGCCCTGGCTGTGATGGTGAGCTCCAGGCCCCCTGGTAAGCCAGGTGTTTGTGAGTTGGGACCTGCCTATGTTCCAGAAGGGTTTGAACACAGCGAAGTTGAAACAGAAAGGCATTTCCATCCTTTGAGGACCTGAGGCACGAAGGTCAAGACTGCCCACACTACTAGAGGAGCTGGGGGAGGGGGCCTGTGCTCTCTGCGTTTCATCAAGTGATCTTTGCCTCCCACTCATGCTGGAAGGATTTCCCAAACCCAGGAAGGGAGTTCAGAGGCCGGGCAGCCAAAAATTCAACAAACGTGGCTTAGAGTGGAAGGCAGCCAATCGGTCTCAGGCTGTGCTCCCTGACCAGAGCAGGAAGGTGTTCAAGGGGCAACCGGGCTCCAACCCAGTCACGGGGCGGGGGGGGGGGGGGGGGGGGCAGGAAGCAGCAGGGGGGCCCTCAGAAGAGGCTTTATCACAGGGGTCTCTAATCAGGGACAACTTCGGTGATGTCTGAGGACATTTCGGGTGGTCACAACTTGGGGTGAGGGTGCTACTGGCATCTGGTGCGTAGAGGCCAGGGATGCTGCTAACCACCCTGCCATGCATAGGACAGGCTCCCCCCTGCTCCCTCCCCCCTCGCCCCTCACCCTTCACCCCCAGTGAAGAATTATCTGAACCAAATGTCAACAAAGCAGAGGTTGTGAAACCTGCTCTATGCAGGGCCTCACAGGTCACGTCTGCACCCCGGGCATGTCTGCTCACGGAGGACAACAGCTGGGCCCTTGGCCAGCGCCAGGGCAAGACTCGGCCCCTGCAGCCAGGACAGGAGAAAGGAGCAGTGTTTGGAAAGGGTAAGGTAGGATCCCATCCTAAGCAGCGAGAGCTCCTGGGCAGGTGATGACGATGAGACAGGGACAAGAGTGGGTGAGAATGTGCAAACTTGACTACATGCTGACACAGGTAGACACCAGCGATGGGGTGGATGGCCTAAGAGGCTGGGATCGGCCAGGGCCAGAGGTGGAGGCCTTGACTTCAACTTTGGGGAGGAAAGACTCAGGGGACTGCCAATTCCAGTCAGACCTTGCAACCAAACACAACTCAGTCCTTGAGTGTGGTCTCAGTTAGATTGGAATTTCCTTAACCACACCATGGGGTGGGGTGGGGCCAGGGAGTCACTTGAGGGCTCCAGGGGGCAGGAGTTTGTGAAATTAGAAAACAAGACAAATATCTATTTGTTTTCATCACACGAAAGGCAGAAATTAAAGCTCAGGTGGAATACTGTTTAAAAAATTATGGAGAGCCCGATAGAGATGCAATACTCCAAGTTCTCCCTGGCTTCTGATAGGTGCCCAGCTGGTGCTGATTTTCACGGCATACCTGATGTTTGTAAAATGCTTTTTCAAGAAACACATCAGGGCTCTTAGTATTTTTTAGCATCTCAGCGACCCTGGGAGGTGGGCGCTAGCATTCCCATTTCACAGGCAAGGAAACTGAGGCCTGGAAAGGCCAGGTGGCTCGCCCAAAGCCTCAGGGCTGGGTAGTGACTGCCGTGGGCCCCAGGGCCTCCTCCTCTCCTTCTATAGGGAACATGAGGTCAGTTCCAGGGGCTTTGAGAGGAGTCAGGCACTGGGACCTGGCACGTCCCTGTCGTTGTTTTACTCTGTGGTGACCACACTCTCCTCCCCCTGGCCGCCCTCTTGCCCTCTCCCGCTCCAGTTTGACAGCCTTTTCCCCTTGGGGAAAAGCAGTCTCTTAGTAGCCATCTACTTACAATTTGTCTCACGTGGCCAGGAGCTCGTTAGCAGCTGCTGCCCTTTGTGAAAGACTGAATTAAACCCAAGGAGGAGTTTGCCTTAGACAAAGATTCAAGTGTAGAGGGAAAGGGCCTGGAATTGGCTTCCATTTAAGGATTTGTAGACTATCCTAATCTTCATTTTACTAAACTGATGCTAATTGCTATTGGGAACATTTGTTTAATTTTTTTCTTTTTGAGATATATATATCTCAAAGAGGCCTATTGCATGAAGATTTGTGTAATAGGCCTTCCTTCCCCTGGCTGCCAGCACCAGTTTTCCTCCAGCACCCGGGACCCAGGCCTTGGCTCCAGCCGCAGCTGAGAAGCCAAGCATCTTCAGTCTCCAGTCGTCTTCAGTCTTCAGTCTTTGCTTGGGCCGGAGCCTTCAGTTTTTGCTCCGTGCCTGTGTATGCAAATGAATGTGCCATCTTTGTTGGGTTAATTTGCATACTCGCTCCTGATTGGCTGGTGGGTGTCATGGAGGTACAGTCAATTTGCATATTTCTCTTTTATTAGTGTGTGTGTGTGTGTGTGTGTGTGTGTGTGTGTGTGTGTGTATATATATATATATATATATATATAT
Organism: Plecotus auritus; assembly: GCF_963455305.1. Classification (NCBI taxonomy): domain Eukaryota; kingdom Metazoa; phylum Chordata; class Mammalia; order Chiroptera; family Vespertilionidae; genus Plecotus; species Plecotus auritus. The sequence continues at coordinate 136,054,725 of NC_137782.1, read as the reverse complement.
ATATATATATATATTAATCCTAGGTTTATTATTAAACTAATGTATAATTGTTGGGAATTACTTGCCGGAAACCAATCATTGTCTCACTAATTAGAAAGGTGTGGACAAGGAACTCGGAAGGCTGGTCAACCTTGAAGCTCTGAAAGGTCAGAGCCAACCACTCCCTATCTAATTGAGACAATGGTGGCTGAAGCAACTTCCCCACCAAATAATCATGTAAATCCTTACTGATAAGATAATCTGCCTGTTATAGAATTGCCTGCCTAAGGGCAATGGGTGTATCCCAGACCTGAATAAAAGGGATGGCAAGGCCAAAGCAAAGCGTAGTCCTCCCACTAGAGTTGGGCTTCTTCCTGGCCCCCATTTCCCAAATTAATATTTTTCTAGTCCAGGGGTGGGCAAACTTTTTGACTCGAGGGCCACAATGGGTTCTTAAACTGGACCGGAGGGCCAGAACAAAAGCATGGATGGAGTGTTTGTGTGAACTAATATAAATTCAAAGTAAAGGAGCGGAGGGGAGAGCAGAGAACCCTCCGCTCTTTCAGCTCTGCGGGCCGGATAGAACAGCCGAATGGGCCGGATCCGGCCCGAGGGCCGTAGTTTGCCCACGGCTGTTCTAGTCTCTTTCATTTGTGTGCAGCCTTCTCCAGAACCCAAACCCTGAACCAGAACCCTGAACCACGAGGGACGTGAAAGGGGTTCCCACAATTACTAATAATCCATTCAGGACTGTCCAAGGGGCAATTATTTTAGCATAAAATATTTATATGTGTCTTAAGGGTTTATTATTCTGGCGTAACTATAAAATAACAAGAAATAGTTTCCAAACAGTAATTGTACATTTATTCATAATCATATTGGCTTTGGAGTCAGATCCCATTGTGTTATTTCACTAGTTTGGGGAGTTCAACCAATAAAGTGACACTTATTTCACCTCCAAGGCAGCTGAGTTCCCTTTTTTGCAACTGGTGTTCCTAAAAGTTGAGAGTCTTAATCTGAAAAAGTAGTTTTTTAACAGCTTTGTTGAGATATAATTGACTTGCACTAAACTGCATACAATGTGTATAATTTGATAAGTTTCAATCAACAAAGGTATACACCCATGAAACCACCACCACAATCAAGATAACATATGCATCACCCCCTAGAGTTTTCTCACTCGTGTCCCTCTCCCCCTCCCTCCTCATCTCCCAAACAACCACTGATTTGCCTTTGAGTTTGCATTTTCCAAATTTTCATGTACCTGGAATCAGACAGTATGCACTCTTTGTCTGGCTTCTTTCATTCAGCATAATAATTCTGTGAATTATCCATATTGCTGTGTTGTATTCATAGTTCATTCTTTTTTATTGCTGAGAATTCTATTCCATGGCCTGGATCCGCTTTGTCTATCCCTCTCTGTCCCTGTAAAAGGACATTCCGGTTGTGTCCAGTTTGGGGCTATTATAGCTAAAGCTGTGTCCACATATGTCTTCTTTTTTCTTTTGACTAAATACCCAGGAGTGGAATGTCTGGGTCTTATGGTAGGTATGTATTTAACATTTTAAGAACTTTCCATAAAATAAAAAAGAAACTATAAAACGATTTTTTCCAAACATTTTACATCCCCGCCAGCAGTGTATGAGAGTTCTAGCTCCTCCACCTCCTTGCCAAATCTTTGTAAGCTGTTTTTAAAACTTTAGACATCCTGCTATGTGTGCAGCGGTATATCATTGTAGTTTAAATTAGCGTTTTTCTAATGGCTTGTGATGTTGAGCAGCTATCTTCTCATGAGCTTACTTATGTGCACCTTTCTTGATGAAATGTCTGTTTAAATCTTCACAAAAGTACACTTTTGCACAGAGTTTTGGCGCCCCATGCGATTGATTCATCAACAACTACAGTGCCCTGACCTTACTGCTCGATACACTGATTCAACCTCTCTAAGTGTACAGTCCAGATCCAGTGTCAGTCAAAGCTAACACCTTGGGGTGCTGACAACATGCCAAGCCCCGCCGTGCTAAGTGTTTTGTGCATATTAATTCGTGTAACCCTCACAGCCTACCCAAGGTCACACAGCCAGCCATTTCAGTGACAGGGCTAGGAGTTGAAGAGTTCTGTGGGGGCGTGGTAGAGAGGAGGGTAAAAAAGCATCAGTGGGCAGCAGTGCAAGTCCTTCTAAAATCTAAGGTTTTCCTACAACCTTTATGTAGAGGGGGATAGATGTGGAGGCGACCCAGAGTCCAAAGTATCTCCTGGTGCAAAGGATCTAAAGGCATAGTGTTGACTGAGTTGGTTGAAGTGATGGATTAAGTGGTCTTCTCTGGATGGAGAAGGGGGTGAAGACAGAAGGGAGAGGAGCAATGAAGGTATTGGAGGGCTCCGAAAGAGCAAGAGAGCACTGAAAATATGGATGGTGTGGGGTAAAACGGAATGTAGGTACTTCAGAGGTGGTGAAGTTCCTGGTGCGGTGGGGTCCAGGGCGCAAGGAGGCTGGATGGTAGGAATTAGGAAGTGAAGGGAGGCATCACTGGATCGCTTGAGTCTCAAAAGAGATATTTATTTATTTTTATTGTCTTCTAGAGAAAAACACTGAAATTTAGATGTATTTAGACTATGTTCTCTCTTTTAAAAAATATATTTTTATTGATTTCAAAGATGAAGGGGGAGAGAGAGAGAAATATTAATGATGAGGGAGAATCATTGATCGGCTGCCTCCTGCACACCCCACACTGGGGATGGAGCCAGCAATCCGGGCATATGTCCTGACCGGGAATCGAACTGTGACCTCCTGGTTCATAGGTCACACTCAACCACTGAGCCACACTGGTCAGGTTATGTTCTCTTTTTTTATTCATATGTTATTTTTTACTCCATAAAATCTTAACCAGTTCTCTCTTTTCATTCTCATCTCTCTCCTCTCCTCTCCTACGAAATTCATTCTGAAACACAGCTCAGAATGTTTCACTCCCTATAATCTTCAGCACAAAAGAACAAAGCTCACATACTGGTAGGAACAAACATCTTCAATCCTAATTTCCGTTACTCCCTTTAAGTACCCAACGTTCTGGCCAATTGACTGAAACATAATTCCCTAAACACTCCCCAACTCAGGCTTTCCTATCTCAGGCATCTGTTAAAGATCTTTCCTTCCCTGAATTACCTTTCCCTCCCCAGCCTATCCACATCCCATTCTTCCTTTCAGATCCTTCTTCCTGGTCCAGAACAACTTCTGTAATCAGAAGTTTTCCTCCTTATTCATAGCACTCTGAGCTCCTCCAATAATTATAACAAGACAGCAATGACGGAATAGCTGACACCAACTGGCTCAAACAACCAATTAAGCAAAAAGTAGTCCTGCCGTAGATCCATGTTCAGACATGGTTGGATTCTAGGAACTGAACCAAGCCATCTAGATTCTGCACCTCTTCTTCCATCTCTCACCTCCAGTGACCTCTCTCTTCAGGCAGGCTCCCCTCCTCTCATGGCTAAAGATCAACAGCTTTTTGAGCTTCATTATTCCAGGGAGTGGGAAGAGAATGGGTGTCATTGTCCCAACATCCCTAGAAGAAGTCCTGAGACGCCCTGTGATTGGACCACTTTATCCCATCACTGGCCAGAAGGATGTGCAGGGCCTGTGGCCGCACAGTTGGTGGCGGTGCACTGCACAACTCTAGGAGGCTGCATTCACAGAGACCAGCTCTGGGACCATGGAAGTCCCCTCACATTTTGGGTCTCAATGTATTCATGAGTCAGGTAAAAGGGTCAGGTTCCTGAGGTCCCTTCGATCTATCATGCCATTGTTCTGTGACTCTCTCAGTTGAAATAACATTTTATTAGCTTGGCTATGTTTCCGTGAAGAGCTCATGCAAAGCCTCTTAAGCTCTTTTTGGTCTATGGTCATCCTCTTCCAGGGAAACAAGTGGGTGTGAAGTCTTCTTTAAATAAAGAAGTAGAGAAGCCCAAGCAAATTAAGATGCGAAACTAGCACATTGTGAAAATTCTCAGTTTCATGTGGCCACTGGTTGTATTCTATTTTGGGCAACAAGCTACAATGTGGCCACAATTTGCTGAGTGTTTATTATGTGCTTGGTGCTAAATGTTCTAGGTTTATTATCTTATCTGATTTCCCTTCAGGGCCCCCAGGGAATAGATCATGCCGTACTTGTTGCTTCTTCCCATTTTATCAATGAAGACAAAATGAAGTCTGGAAAGATTACGGAAATTGCCCAAGGCCACACATTTATTGAATGGCAGGTCTGGATTCAAACCTGTTTGCTAGGGCCCAAATTTTTGCTCTGAATCAATATTCTGAATCACCCATTAGTCACTGCTGGAGCTCGTCGGTTCTCAGCCGAGCTCCCAGTCCCAGGGAGGAATACTTTCATGTGTGCAAGAACATGGGCGTTTTAGAGAAAGACTCAAGTTCATAACAGTTTTATAACAAAAATATAGAAAATAAAATTCAATAAAATATTCTTGGCAAATGGGGATACTCAGATAAGAAGTGCTTCTCAATGAATCAGAATCTTGGGTGGGGAGTGATCTTCAGATTTTTATGGTTATCCAAAGAAGACATGAGGTTATTTTTGTTGTGTTTTTTTGTTTGTTTTTGTTAATCCTCACCTGGGGATATCCTCACCTGAGGATATTTTTTCCATTGCTTTTCAGAGAGAATGAAAGGGAGGGAATGGGGAAAGAGAGAGAGAGAGAGAGAGAGGGAAATATCGATGAAAGAGAGACACATCGACTGGTTGCTTCTCTGATTGGGGTGGGGAGGGATCCTGCAACAGAGGTAAGTGCCCTTGACCGGGAATCTAACCAGTGAACCTTGGGTCTGTGGACTGACACTCTAACCATTGAGCAACACCAGCCAGGGAGTTTTTTGGTGTGTTTTTTTAAAGCTAAGAAACACAGATCTATACAACCAGAGGCCTGGTGCACGAAAGTCATGCACAGGTAGAGTCCCTAGGCCCAGCAGGTGATCAGGGCCGATCAGGGCCTTCCTTCCCCGGCTGCCAGCTGCCAGCTGGGGCCTTCCTTTGTTCTGTGCCTTCCCCTGGTGGTCAGCGCACGTCACAGTGAATGGTCGAACTCCCGGTCGGTTGAACTCCCGATGGGACAATTTGCATATTAGCCTTCTATTTTATAGGATTATTGCCAGGTTTTATTTCAATCACTGTGTGTGCTTTCCTTCGGTCTCTATTTCGCTGCCCATGGCTGTATGTACTCGACCAGCCTTTCACAGGGAGATCTGGTTGACCAGATTTCGGGGGAGCCTGGCCTCTGAGGCAGCAGTAGGTGAACTGTGATTCAGGCATCTTCTCATCCCAGCCTCCCTTCCTGGTCCTGTGTTCAACCCTGATGTGACAGAAGCCCTTCCTCTGGGACAAGAACTTTTCATCTGAAAGCATCACATTAAGGAAGGAACATCATGCAAGTCAATGGATGACTATTCCTGTGGCATAGGGGAACCAAAGTAGTCCACGGCCTGGGCGTGCGGCCCTATCTCCTGGGGGTGATAGAGCACGGGAGAGAAGTATTCCGGCTGGTCAGTGGGTGGCTCACTGATCTTTTTATTTGGAGGTCTAGATTTTTCTTTCTTTTAATTAATCTATTTATTTATTTTTCTGTAATTTTCACCTGAGGATATGCTTTTTTTTTTAAATTGATTTTTGTAGAGAGAGAAAGGGGGGGCAGGGAGAGAAACACCGATTTACTGCCTCCTGTATGTTCCCCAACTGGGGATCAAACCTGCAACTCAGGTATGAGCCCTGACCAGGAATTGAACCTACAACTTTTTTGATGCACAGGATGACACTCCAACCAACTGAACCACCCAACCAGGGCTGCAGATCTACATTTTTCTGTGTGCAGATGGAGACTTTATTCTGGCCTTGGCTTGAACTGGTGCTTGCTGCTGGTAAATCCTACCTGATTCTGCCTGTGAATTCGGTGGGAGTCATTAGTGTGGTTCTCCAAACACCTCGTTTGGAACTAAGCTTCACACCTGACACGTCAGCATCTTTCCCAGTAGTTGAGTGTAATGGGTAAGTGCACTGGCTTCAGAGTCAAGCCGAACTGGGTCCAACTCCCAAACCCTTTCAGTATAACCTTATGTATATGATGCAATCCGACTGAACCCTGGTTTCCTTGTCTCTAAAATGGTAATAAGAAGGTCTACCTCATAGAATTGCTGTAAGGTCGGTTACTATTGTATCTCTCGCACTTAGCAAGGAGCGTGGCACATGGTAAGAGCTTAATGATTTAACTAGGACAGTGCTGAACACACTGGAGGTGCTGAAATGCTGCTGACTGGCCCCCTTGTTAGCAAGCTCTTCTAACTTGGGCTCAGGATCCATAGCAACTTATAAGTCTTCCCTTTCAGTTGGCAAGTCCTCAAGTATTTGGAGACAGTTCTCATGAACACCCTTAGTCATGTTCTTTGAACATAGCATCAAACAAGGCCACAACGAGCTACCACATCACACCTACTAGGATGGCCATAATAAAAAAGTCAGAAGTAACAAGTGTTGGCGAGGATGTGCAGAAATTGGAACCCTCTTGTACACTGCTATGGGGATGTAAAATAGTGCAGTAGTTTTGGCAGACACCCAGGTGGCTCCTCAATAAGGTATTATATGACCCAACAATTCAACTCCTAGGTGTTCTCATGGCAGAATTATTTATAATAGCCAAGAAACAGAAACAATTTAAATAGCATCATTATCATCAAAGCACAGGTGTGCATGGGAGGCTTTTCCAGCTGTAGAATATGTGATATTCATGTAGCACGGATGGTTAGAAGCTTACAGCAAAAGGCAGCAATGAATTCTGCAGACATGGTGATGGGGTGAGCAGCACTCTTCTGGGAGAACCTGGCTGCCAGAAAGGGCAGTTTGGAGCCTCTCAGGAAAGCTCTGCAGAGGCTCCAAGCTACAGGCACCCGGGAGGTGAATTCAGTGGCCCCTCAATTGGAACGCTGTGTGAGCACATTCGGAAGATTCTGAAGCCAGGTTCTTGTGTGGGCTAACGAGGAAGGCAGGTGTTAGAAGTGGGAGGATGGCAGGAAGGGCAAAGCCAAACTAGACACGTTAGCCACACTGAGGCTGTCTCTGAAAGTCAATGGCGGCCACTCTATGAATAAGCCAGTCAGTGTTCAGTGAACTCACCCCCTCTGTGTATTGCACAGCAGTATACCCTGGGGTATCAGACAATGCTGGCTGCTGGCAGTTCTCAGAGTATGCTCCTTGGTCACCAGCATCAACTGGGAAAATGGGGGTGGGGACCAATCTGAGCTCTAACAAGCCCTCCAGGTGATTCTAAGGCACACTAACACTGGCTTATAGCCATCTGTTCTCCTCTTCTTTCTCACTAAGGACCCTGGTTTTGTTTGCGGTGACAGGTGCATGGATTGTCTTGCAGCTGGAGTCACCATGTCACATAGTGCTGCCAACTGAGATGCAAATTAAAGTCATTGAGTGAGATTTCTGAGAAAGCTCTGCTGGCCTGTGGCTTTCATCCATTGTCCTTCTTCCTCTTCCTTCCTGGTCTGTGGACAAGATGCTGGAGGGTGTGCAGGCATCTTGGGAGCATGAGCATGAGGGCCACAGCTTAGGGTGGGAAGCAGAAAGATGGAAGGAGCCAGGGCTGCCTTGAACATGAGAGGCCTCTTCCCTCACCTGCATATCTCTTATATAGACTTGCGATGCTGGAAAATTGTAACGCCTCATGTTTGTGAGCCACTATTTTCCAGGTTCCTATAATGTGCAACTGAACCCAATCTCAAATTGATGTACCTGGGGACAGGGAGTTCTGAAAACACTCTTGTTGGAGAAGACGAGTGAAACCCCTCTTGCTGAAACCAAGCATGTGGGCCGTTGTATGGGTGAGGTGCCAAGGTGAAGAGCTAGATTTCTGGTTTTATTTCCCCAATACCTGCAGTTGGTGAGCTGAAGGCCCAGGAGAGCTGACGGTGTAGTTCCCATCCAAGTCTGAAGGCTTGACCACCAGGAGAGTGGTGGAGACTGTAAGTTCCAATCTGAAAGCCAACAGCCTTGAGGCCCAGGAAGAGCTGATGTTTCAGTTGGAGTCCAAAGGCAAGAGAAGTCCTATGTCCCAGCGCCATCAGTCACTCAGAAGGAGTTTCCGCTTACTTGCGGGAGGGTCACACAAGTTCTATGCAGGCCTTTCTCTGATTGGATGAGGCCACCCATATTAGGGAGAACAACTGTAACCGGACAAACGATGGGTCCGGGCTGCCTGTCACTACTCGAGCCAATCAAGCAGAGACAGGGTTGAATCATGTATGAGTGTGTATTCCAATACTGCAGGCAGTATGGGAGAGCAGCAGGCCAGCCACAGAAATCTGCTCTGCACCCCACCATAAACCACTTGCTTATATAATAAAAGCACAAAGGAAAAGTAGGCAAAAGGGCAGTTTACAGAAATGCAAGAGAACTAGGGGTCTTCAAAGGGCTTAGGGATATGCAAGGGCTGGGGTTTCATGGGGAGAGAGCCAAAAGAAATGCCAGATGGGCAGTTAACAGGTAAGCAGGCTGGAGGTTTGTAAAGGCCTGCAGGTATGCAAAAAGGGCAGGGGATCTTCAAAGGGCTGGCAATTCTGCAGCAAAATTGTTAATCTTTCCATGATAGTAGGCAACTCCAAATGGGGAGGAAGAGTAGAATGTGCCTTCTTTAACCAGAATAAAACAATCATGGTTAACAAAACATGATTAATATTTCTTACACTACTAGCTGGTTCTCCAAATTCTATTGCTGCCCCCTTTCATAGCCTGCTTTACTGAGTCAACTAATTCACATGTCAGTCTCATCCAAAAACACCCTCACAGACACACCCAGAATACCATTTGACCAAACATCTGAGTACCCCATGGCCCAGGCAAGTTGACATATAAAATTAATCATCACAGTACCTCATAGGTTAGTAGTGATCCGTGAGTGGTTCTGCCCTTCCCCCACCAAAAACCTGGCCCTCGTTCTGACCTTTCTGTCAGCAATAAAAATATATTTTCAAGAATATATAGCCCTGGCGCTGGCTGGTTTGGCTCAGTGGATAGAGTGTCGGCCTGTGGACTGAAGGGTCCCAGGTTCAATTCCGGTCAAGGGCACATGCCCAGGTTGTGGGGGCGTGCAGGAGGCAGCCCATGAATGATTCTTTCTCATCATGGATGTTTCTATCTCCCTCTCCCTCTCCCTTCCTCTCTGAAATCAATAAAAGAAATATATATATATTTTTAAAAAGTATATAGCCCTGGCCAGGTGGCTCAGTTAGTTGCAGCATTGTCCCATACACCAAAAGGTTACAGGTTGGTTGCCTGGTCCGGCTTATACAGGAAGCAACCAATTAGTGTTTCTCCCTCTCCCCCTTTCTCTCTAAAATCAATATTAAAAAAACATCCTTAAGTGAGGATTTTAAAAGGGAGTTCAGCTTTGAACCCAGCCAGTCCCAGCCGATGGCCCCGCCCATTTCTAACCTGAGGCCGTGCAGGGAAAGCACGCCAGGCCCTCAGCTCAGAGGCAGGGAGCGTGATTCCCAGGGCGTGGTTCTCATCAGAGGCCCCTAGAACACAGGCTAGGTGGGACCTTCAGGAGATCCACCCCATCCCGGGCACACAGGAAACTGAGCTGGAGGGCTGGGGTGATGTCAAGACCAACTGATTGTTTGCTCTTTGCCCAAGCTTAAACTTGACAGGGAGGATTGCAAAAGCCATTGAGCACCACCCGGCTGAGAACATGTTGCTATGAAGACAGTGATGAAAAGAAAGGATGCGGTTCATGGCCCAGCACTGCCCATGCCCGGCTGCAGTCCTGCCTTGGTGATGTCAGCATCCTGGCCGCACTGGCGAGCCTGGCAGCGCTTGCTTGCTTTTTGCCTTAAGCCCTGCCATTCTGCTCGCTGCCATGCCAATTGGCTCCTGTGTGCCCACCACTCCCTGCCACCTGGGCAGTTTCTCTAGCACTCCTGGGGTACCAGACACTAGTCTGTGGCACCAAAGACCCAGAGTGGAGGCAGCGGGAGAAGCTGCATCCAGCCCCACTGTTTTTCAGAAGTGGAAACTGAGTCTCAGAGAGATGCTGTGACTTGCCCAAGATCTCAAGGCTAGTTGGTGGCAGAGCCTAAGCAAGGCCCCATCTGTGGTTTCTTCCTCCTTGTCGGACTATTGCCTTCTATCCAGCTCCCTTCTCTCCCTAGACCTGGAGATACCCCCACACTAGTCCTGCCCACCATCCCTCCTGCTCAAGGCAGCAGTGACCTCCCCAGTGCCTCTCAGCCTCCTCTCTGCCCCCTCCATTCCATTCTCCACCCCGAAGTCGGGTAAGCCCCTGTTAAAAACCCCTGGTAACTCCCGCTCACCCTGTGGATGGATCCTTAGCCCGGCATCTGGTCCTCTCCAGCCCAGCCCCAACCTCCCGCAGCAGGTTCATTCCCAGCGCATCCCTTGTGCACACCTGACACCCCAGCCACACAGCTCACCTAACTTAAAGCTGCCGTGAAAACTAAATGCTGTCCTACTGTGCACAGCACCTGAGGCCTGGTAAGAGCCCAGCAAACATAAGCTGCCCTGGTAGTCAGGCACGGCCCCACCAGTCTGGCTTCTAGAGCCCACAGTGCTGGCTGAGGGGCGAGCTCTGCTCTGCTCTCCAAGCCAGGAGACATGCCCTTAACTGTGACCCTGGCCAGGCCCTCAACTCCCAGATCCAGGTCCTACCCTCCAAGACGGAGGTGAATGAAGAACACCTGCCCTGTCCAATATTTCTCAGGGATTTTTTCGGGGGAGGGCGGTGGTAGAAAAAAGTTAAGGTAATGCATATGGATGGTCACACAGTTCATTTGTCCCATGCCCTGAGAGCAGGAGAGACACTGTCTCTGTGGTCCCTGCAGCCACAGCTGCGTGTCTCAACTCAGGTCTGGAGAAGGATGCCAGGAATGTTCACCCCGCGGCACCAGGGGATAATCGGCAGTAGGTGCTCTTTGTGTTCTAACTGCTTTAGCGCATGTAGGTACTTGTAGCTTCACAGGTACAAGTAGAAAGCACAGGGGCCTGGCTTCATGAATGCATTGTACTGTGTTACATCCAGAGGCGAGCAGTGAGCAGCCCCAAAGCCACGGGGGTGGCCTCTGTGAGCCTTCATGATGCGGGCAGATTCCAACCTGCACCAAGAACCCGACAGCCAGGGCTCATTAGGTTGTCCGTCCGTCCATCCATCCATCCATCCATCCATCCATCCATCCATCCATCAGACATTGATTTTTGGCTCTATCCCTGGTTTGTTGCTGAATAAATTATAAATTGAATGTTTGTGTCCCCCACATATCCACATGTTGAAGTCCTAATCCCCGATGTCACGGTATTTGGAGGTGGGGCCTTTGCAGAGTGATTAGGTTAAGATGGGCCCTGAGGGCAGAGCCCCGTGGTGGGGTCCGTGCCCTGATAAGAAGAGGATGCAGTAGGATGGTGACCATCTGCAAACCCGGAGGAGGGACCCTCACCAAACAGGGACTCTCTGGCACCTTGATATTGGACTTAAATACATGTTGTTTAAGCCACCCAGAATAAGGAAAATCAGAAAAGCAAACTAGCTCTCCCAAACTCATTTTGATCCTTCCTTCCTTCCTTTCTCTTTCCTTCTCTCCTTTTTTATACCTGGAGGATGGATAGGGAGTTGCTATAAGATGATAAATTAGAAATAAGGTGAACACCTTTATTGCAGTTAATGAGTTTATGAAATGCTTTAAACATGGAAAATTATGAAGAATAACGTCACAGTCACCACGCTCTCCAATGGACATTAACCTTTTGCCATATTTACTTTGAGGTTTTTTGTTTGTTTTTCTTTTTTCTCTGAAACAAGATGTTACAAACCCCGTTGAGGTTCCCCCCCGCCCCCCCCCCCCCCCCCCCCCCCGGTCTCTGTCGCACCTCCCTCCTCTAACAGCTCTCCCCCAGTGTGTAGTGTTTGGGCAGGTTTGGGACTTTTACTACCTAGCTATAGCCCCATAAAAAATACGTAGTATTATTTTTTAATAGTTTTGGATTGTATATGCATGATATCATACCACATACATCCTTCTGCAACTTGCTTTTTAATTTTACTAGATTTTTTAAAGTTGTGTGTATAATAGATACTGGTTGTAACAAGTCAAGCAACACAGACGAGGATAACGAAAACGTGAATCATCAAACAGACGCTGCCTCGCCGGTGCCGTGGGGTGAGAGGAAGGGCGGTCCAAGGCTGCGGAGGGACATGTGCAACTTCCCTGGCTGTTAAGTCACAGCTGCAGGTTTAGCCACCCCCCCACCGCCCTCTCACCACAGACCCTGTGGCCTGAAAGGCCGCCAGGTCAGTTGATAAGCAGTGTCCCTTCCATTAAGTGTCCTTGGGCACCTGGGGCGTGGGAAGGGTCTGCCACTGTCAGAAGGGCAAGCCCCGGAATCTCTGTGATGAAGGGACCACAGGACCTCGGGACGATGGTCCCCCAGCTTGCTCTGGCCGAGAGCTGAGCTGCTGGGGTCTGATCACCGAGAAGCTTTGGGGGGGCCGAGCTGCTTGAGCTGGGTCCCAGAGGGGTTCACAGATGATTTGCTTGCTGACCGCTCCGTGAACCTGGAATGAGGACACAGAATGCCAAGCAAGTTTCCAAGTTGGTTTTTTCGTAAACTTTTAAAAAGTGAATAGGACCAGACATGTTATGCTGAGTTGGACTGGAATTTTTTTTTTCTTGCCAAAAGAAAGAGTCAATAATTAGAGCTTAAGTTTCTTTTAAAAAAGAAGTTTCAGGCCACGGCAAAGCAGTAAGAGAATGGGAAGCCTGATGGCGCTCCATCGTCCAGCTCAGCTTTTCCACCCGCGGGGCCGACATGGCCCGGAGAGAAGTATCAATGCTGTTGGGGCTTGGAAATCAAGATTTGAGATGGAACCTAAGGACCCCTCCAGATGTTAAACTCTATGCTTCCCCGCCCCACATTTACTCATTCAACATTTTTTTGTGTAAGTACCTATGATAATTAACTACAATAAAGGTAAAAGTTTACCTTACTTGTAATTTATCATCTTTTTTTAAATATATTTTATTGATTTTTTTACAGAGAGGAAGGGAGAGGGATAGAGAATCAGAAACATCGATGAGAGAGAAACATCCATCAGCTGCCTCCTGCACACCCCCTACTGGGGATGTGCCCGCAACCAAGGTACATGCCCTTGACTGGAATCGAACCTGGGACCCTTCAGTCTGCAGGTCGACGCTCTATCCACTGAGCAAAACCGGTTACAGCTGTAACTTACCATCTTATAGCAACTCCCTTTTCATCCTCCAGATATAAAAAAGGAAGGAAGCAAAGAGCTGGGACTGTCTGTACAAAATCAGACAAACCTGTGCCCTCATGGAGCTCAGATTCCTTATAAACAATCACAAAACACAGACTCCCACTCTGTGCCAATACCACCGCCCCCCCCCGCCCCCCCCCCCCCCCCCCCGCAATCCCCTCATGCCTATGGACAGGACAGGCATTCCTAGCCCCGTTTTCCACACGGGCAGACCAGGGCCTCATAAATATGCGAGAGGAACATCAGCATGACATTGTGGCCTTTAAGGAAACACAAGCCTGGGTGGGAAGGCCCAGCTCTCACATCCTGGAACCTCTCTCCAGCTCCTCACAGTCTGGGGAAAATTGAAAGTGCACAGAGTCCGGGTTAATGCCAAGAAGAAACCTTGTTTCCAGACCTGACTCAAGAATCAGGTGGTACATTCTGAAAAGCGATACTGGGGTAAGAGAGGTGCAGATTCCTGGCTCCTCCGGCAAATAACCGCTCCCTGCCCTGCTCCATTTTCCTAACATGTTTGAATCCTCATTTGGCATCCTAAAAGCTGGAAATGAGTCTCTCTTCATTCTTTTCTGCCTCTCGTTTCCCCTGACCTGGTGTTGGCCCCAACAAGGCTGACCTACAGCCCCCACCGAGGCTGGGAACTGACACCTCCTCAGGCCCCACGGAGGCCCAGTGGCCATTCAGTCCCTTCCATGGATGCGGTCCAACAGCAAGCCAGGGTCTCCCCGAACTGCCAGCAGGGCTTTCACAGGGTGCTTAGTAACGTAGCCAGGGTTCTGGTTCCCAGCTCCAGGCTCCTGGCCAAGTTCTGCAAATGGTTTTCATGGGCCATGAAAGGGCTTTCAGTCTTGCAGCAGGAAGCAGGGGCTTTTCTCTCTGTTCCTTGCATGGCCTTGCAGGCTGCTGCTCTGGTCCGTCCTGAATGTGGGCCTGCAGGGTCAGAAGGTGGCTCCTAACAGACTCCCCAGGCGGCCTCAAGTTGGCAGTACTGCCAGAACGGGTTACCCAAATCTAATCTGTTCCTAAAAATATTCTGGAGATTTAAGATAGCAGGTGTCTAGTTCCTTAGTTAAAATGGGGAAATGATAATGCATTTCCAACCTAACCAAAACCCCCAACCGATATCTTCCCAATAACTAAAACACCCAAACACATAAACAGCCCACCAGGGAGCTCTATTAGCTGTTCCCAACGTGTGGTCCTGGACCAGCAAACATCAGCATCTCGTGGGAACTGAAAATGCCAATTGTCAGACCCCGTCCTAAACCTACTGAATCCGAAACTCTGGAGTGGGCTCCAGCAATCTGAGTTTTAGCAAAACCTCCAGGGAATTCTGATGCATGCTGAGGTCTAGTAGCCACAGACATAAAGCAATTACCTAATTATTTAACATTTAATGAACCCCTTGGTGAGTATGTACCTTTGTATGTTAGATATAACACTGGATTGAATTTTTGGATATGAATTGCATTTTTCTTCTCAATTACAACAATATAATCTAAAGAAATAATGAGGCTATACGTAAAGATACAAAATGAAGGCATAGTTTGCACAGAAATGAGCTGCACATGTGGTAGATGGGAGGTGCCTTCAGGTCTCTGATGTTTTCACCTCTCACAATAGATTGTATCGCTTCTCAACTTCTCTCTTTCTAAGTGCCAGGCTTCTTGGGATCACCTACTTAATTCACAAGCTTCTCAACTTTCTTACACGACATCTTCTCAACACGTATGAACTGTAAGCATGAGAGGTGCTTCTACCAGGGGAAGAGCTGAGATGTGTCTATAGCCCACCCTCCATCCGGGATTCCAGAAATCTTTTTTTTTTTTAATGTTTGTATTGATTTCAGAGAGAGGAAGGAAGAGGGAGAGAGGGATAGACACATCAATGATGAGAGAGAATCATGCTTCCTACTGGGGATCAAGCTGGCAACCCAGGCATGTGACCTCCTGGTTCATGGGTCGACACTCAACCACTGAGCCACACCGGCTGGGCCAGAAATCTCCTTCTTGTTGAGCAACAACAATTCTGTAATGGAATGATTTTTTGATTCACATGGTGAATTTTGAGTAAAACTGTTGCCAAGTCTATAGCAAACACCTAGAGAGTGAGAGTTCAGCTGGCGAAGGACATCGAACCATGGAGAAAAGCAATGGGTCTCTCTTTGAGGAAACCTTCTCAAACCATTGAATAGATAGATGCTGGCCTCAATCCTGGGCCTGGCCGTGTCCAGCGGGATCATTTCAGGAGCTAATGCCCACTCCCCGGAAGGATGAAAGAACTTATTTGTTCACAAAATTCTTCAGGCAGTTGTGCCTCCCTGTCTCATTTCAGATGCAAACATCACAAGGCTTCCTCCACAGCCCACCACGAAATGTTGGGCAAAGGTTTTATCTTCACTTGGGCACTTCAATGAAGAACCAGGAGTAGAAAGAAGTTAATTTGCTGAATCATGATGGAGGCCTATAGTGTGTAGGGGCACGGGGGAGACACAGATGATTAAGACTGGGGACGCTGGCCCTAACTGGTTTGGCTCAGTGGATAGAGCGTCGGCCTGCGGACTCAGGGGTCCCGGGTTCGATTCCAGTCAAGGGCACGTACCTTGGTTGCGGGCACATACCCGGTAGGGAGTGTGCAGGAGGCAGCTGATTGATGTTTCTCTCTCATCAATGTTTCTAACTCTCTGTTCCTCTCCCTTCCTCTCTGTAAAAAATCAATAAAATAAAATAAAAAAAGACTGGGGACGCTGACTTCGTATTATAATTTAGAGGAGTTGTAACAGAAATTCTGAAGACTCAACTCTTTATCCCCTGGGGAAGGGCATACTCACCACATGATGCCTCTCATTTATCATGTGTTAAAACAAATAACTATGGTTTAACACATAGTCATTGAGAATAATCATTATAAAGAATGCATTCTTTATCCAAAAAACTCCTGTGCTGACCACTTCCTATAGGAAGCTGCATAGGGGTCCTTACCCAGACACTGCTGCTCTCAGGGGACCTCTGGGGTGAGGTACTCTGGAGGCCAGGGCCGGGGGGGGGGGGTGGCGGGGGAGGAGGTCCATTCCAAGTCTGTGGTCTGTGATCTGGGTGAATGCCTCCGTGTCCTTTCTGGGGTAGAAACACTGTGAGGGGCTGTGCACACTGGTGGCTTTGGCGGCTTCTCCTGATGACAAAATCAATGGTGTCTAGTTTTCAGGGTTCATCGAGGAACAAATGGGACCCACCTTTCCACCTATCCCCGTGCCCAGGCCTGTGTCCTAGAAGTAGGAGCTTCTCTTGCCTCAGTTCGTAGGCTTTTGTTTTTCTAAAGCTCAGGCTCAGGCTGTAGAGGGGTGAGGTGAGGCTAAAGACTGAAGGACAGATTTGACCTGCCCAGAGGGAGACAGGAACTCTGGAGACGGAGGACCCTGGGGAAGAGGGGGCGCCACAGTGGTGAGGCCTGTGTGTACCCCTGCAGAGCTCTGGGGCCTTGAGCCCTGTGAGAGGTTCCTTGTGAGCCCCAGAAGTCATGCAGTGTTTCTCTGAATCCACTCAGGACAGCGAGTGGTGGGACCAGCTTGGCAGCTGCATCCTGCAGCAAAATAATTTACAAAAATCATATTCTCAGAGGTTTCAAAAGTATAATATCCCTTTCCTTTTGAACATAATTTTAAAGATATATTTCTACGGCATGTGATGGTTAATTTTGTGTTGACTTGGCTGGGCCATAGTAGATGTGTGGCCAAACATTATTCTGGATGTTTCTGGGGGGATGTGGTTGGATGAGATGAACACTGAAATCTGTGGACTTTAAGGAAAGCAGATTGCCCTCCATAATGTGGATGAGCCTCATCTAATCAGTTGACGGCCTGAATAGAACAAATGACTGGTCTTCCCTGAGCAGGAGGGTATTCTGCCAGCAGATGGCCTTCAGACTTGAACTGCAACATTGGCTTTTTGCTGGTGCCCAGCCTGACTGCCTTCAGATTGAACTGCAGATTTTGGAGTGGCCTATCTCCATAGTCATATGAGCCAATTCCTTAAGATAAATATAAATACACACACATCCTATTAGTTCTGTTACTCTGGAGAACCCTGACTATTATGCCATGTCATACTTTTTTGGGTTCATTTTGTTCTTTTCCTTCACAGCTCAACCCAGTCAGCCACCAAAATTAAAAACATTTCCCAATTGAGGTGAACTATTCCCAGCATTCAGCATGGCTAACCGTTTCCATCGTGGTCGGCAAACTCATTAGTCAACAGAGCCAAATATCAACAGTACGATTGAAATTTCTTTTGAGAGCCCAATTTTTTAAACTTAAACTTCTAATGCCAATTCTTCAAAATAGACTCGCCCAGGCCATGGTATTTTGTGGAAGAGCCACACTCAAGGGGCCAAAGAGCCACATGTGGCTCGCGAGCCGCAGTTTGCCAACCATGGCCTTAACTGAATCAAGCTTGAGCTCTTCCTTTTTTATCACCAGGATAAACATTTTTTTTCTTTTTTTTTAAATATATTTTTATTGATTTCAGAGAGGAAGGGAGAGGGAGAGAGAGATACAAACATCAAAGATGAGAGAGAATCATTGATTAGCTGCCTCCTACATGCCCCCTACTGGGGATCAAGCCCGCAACCCAGGCATGTGCTCTTGACTGGAATCGAACCTGGGACCCTTCAGTCTGCAAGCCAACGCTCTATCTACTGAGCCAAACCAGCTAGGGCAGGATGAGCATTTTCATTTTCCCACTTTATGTTTGTTTTATAAAATGACCGCTGCAAATATGATAAAATACTTAAGTAACTGTCCCCAAACGGCCATGCTGACGCCAAGGACGAAATTGCAGAACAGAGCCGTGGCTGGCAAACAAGTCTGCTGTGTGCTGGCTGGAAACCTTCATTTTGTCAGTGGGGGCGAGAGAGTCTGGATCTGACATATAACCCTCAGTTGGGGAGTGTTAGTTAGGATGTAAAAAGAGGTCTAGGTGGTTTGAAAGCCCAACCACTAAAGCTGAGACTAACCTCAGCTATGCAGCAGTGACTGACGTATAGCAAGTACACATGTAACTCTAAAGCCAAATCTGACAAATGACTGAAAGCAAGGCCACAAAGGACGGATCAGGTCTGATTTCAAGGCATGGGATTCTAGGCATGGCATTTGGCCTGGGACTTAAAGGCTGGGGGAAATTTTGATGCATAGATAGAGATTAGTGGGGCTTTAGGAAGTCAAAGAAATACTACCCTTTTATTTTCTGCCCCCTGGGTCTTGAACTATTTGAGATGCAGACACGGGAGTCTGGCACATAGAAATTAAAATATCACTCTTGTCCTGGCAGGTATGGCTCAGTTGGTTGGAGTGTCGACCTGTACACAAAAAGGTGGTGGTCTGATTCCCAGTCAGGGTACTTACCCAGGTGTGGGTTCGATCCCCAGTCGGGGCCCATGCGGAGGCAACTGATCAATGTCTCTCTCACATTGATGCCTCTCTCTCTCTCTCTCATTCTCTCCCTTTTTCTCTCTGAAATCAATACAAATAAATAAATCAATAAAATATCACTCTTATTACCTATACAGCTGTTGAGATAACATAGCTAAGGTCTGTGACTGGGTGGTTTTATGAATGGAGGTTTAACCTCTGGATTAGTCACACTCCCCAGTCCCAGGCCCAGTTGGGTGAATGCATTGTACTGAGATGTGGACAAGAACACAGGTCCATCCCGAAACAGGAAGGGGCTGGGGCCCGCATGCCCAGATCTTCCTTTCAGAGCCACCAACCAGCTATCAACTCTGAAAGGAAAACTGAAGGAGAGGAGAAAGTCCAGGAGTGTGGCCCTGGGTAGATGCTTCCACAGGAAATGTGAGGAGTGGGGAACAAGGGTCTCCATAATGGTACCCAGCTATTAGTTCTCTCTGCATGTTGGGTTTCTCTATTGAATCAGCCAACAACCAGGGAAGTGGCAATCTTCCTCAGGAAAGAAGAAACAGCAAACCAAGTAGATGATCTTGCTCCGGCATTCTGATACTGAATGATCTTCTGACCATTATATAACAAGAGGGAAAATTCCTGCCTCCACCCTCCCCGTTTGCCTGGCGGGGGTGGGGCATCCAGGTGGTGAGCAGCTTTGTGCCCATTGGCCATTCCAACGTAGACATTTAGGGAGGAAGAGCTGCTGGCTCGAGGGGGAAGGACCTGACAGTGGGGAAGGGCATGGAGTTGCTGCACTGTCAGTGTCACTCTGCTCAGGGACACCCAGATTCCTACCTCCTAGAAAACCTGGCCTTGTCACCTGGATTGCCTCATTGGAAGCAAGGTGACGTGCCAAGTCATCAACTCCCAGACTGAGATTCTACTGTGCGTTGCCCAGCAATTATCAACAGCACAGTCCCCAACATGTAGGTGGTGACCAGTGGACCCTGGGCAGCAGCAAGGTGTGGCCACCGGCCAGGGAGGCAGACCGGGAGCAAAATGGGGAACAGGGGCAGAGAGCATGAAGTGCTAGCCGGCTCTAGTAGTCCCACGGGTGTAGGGCTGGATGTGGCTCACGGCCTGAGTTTGCTAGTGTTCGTAATTGGCCAGGTAAATTCTGCAGTTAGCAGGGGTGGTGGAGAGTTTTGATCTGGAATCAGATGGACAAGATTTGAATCCTGGCTTCATTATCTATTAGCTGTGTGCTTTGGACAAGTTAATTTATCTCTCCAAGGCTCACTTTCCTCATCCATCATATGATGATCTTAAAGCCGCCCATCACATAGGATTGCTGAGAAAACGAAGTCGTATAAACCTCGATGCCTTGTATATTATAAGGCCCCAGGGAAAGGTGGTTATTACTATCAATAGCTTTGACATGGGGGTCATGTTGTAAAAATGACTAAAGGTTTTCTGGCTTAGGGGATGCCATGTCAACATGAAATAATTTATGTGGTAAGATAACTAAATAACAAAGAAAAATAGGTTAAGATGGACCTTTATCCAAATCTTATTATAATGTATAATAATTAGATAATAGTTGAAAAAATGAATGGTTTGGTAGAGATTCATCAGAGGGGCTAAGAACCAAAATATCAGCAATAGAAATAAAAAACTTATTGGCTAAACATGCCATCCGTATTTTATAATGGCTAAGTAAAGAAATATAACGCCTAGTCAACATAAAACTCCGCCGAGAGACACATTCCATCATCAGAGAAGTCTGTTATTAATAATAACACTTTATATGAAAGGAACCAAATATGAAGCTTTTCCTCCATCCTCCACCAGCTCCCATGGGCAGGCTTCCATTTGCCTGGGCCAGGCAACACAATGTCTGAAAGGCCCAGGGGCACAGAGCACTGGGGCTGACGCAAGCACTTGACGGAGCCTTGGACCCCAATGTAGACTCGTGACATGCTGAACCACAAACCCAACCCCAACACCACCAAGCTGCATTTGCCTCTCATTCAGAGAAGGGATGGGATATGAGATGTAGTTTGGACACTGAGTCTTCTGTCTCCCTGTTTCACACGGAAGGACCCTTGTGATCACACCTGTATACTCCTGGGAAACCTCCCTATTCAAGGTGAGCTGATTAGCAACCTGATTGCATCTGCTACCATCACCCTCTGTCGTGGAAGGTAACGTAATCACAGGTTCTGGGGATTTGAACTCAGACATATTTGGGAGCCAAATGTGATAAGCATCTTAAAGTGAATTTTTTTTTTTTTAAATTTTAAAACAACTAGAAAATATAGTGAGGGCAAAGTGGAGGGGACAACAATGCAACCCGTATTGGACCCCAGATGTTCTCATTCGTTGAGGCAGCTGCGAAATATTTTTTATTTCCATCAGGCACATTTTAGAATGAACTTAAAATAACAAGGTGCCTGTAAACCATTATACACTTTCTTATTTACTATTTTTATCTGATTTGGTACAGCTTAGGAAACCAGATAGTTTATTCTGGAAGTGTATCAAAAATGAGAAGAACAAATATTTACATAATGCTCACTCGGTGCCAGGAGCTGGAGGACATAGGCTCTGTGCTTTGAAGCAGGGGCAGCATTTACCAATTGACTTGTAAGCTCCTGGTGACAGACCCTGAAATCACCTACACAGTCACCACTCTCCTGCCGGCCTTATCAGGATTCTGATGCTGTGCAGGGTGCCCAAGGCCCAGCCACAAGACTTGCTTTTTCTCAGCTCCTTTGCAGCTAGTAGTGGCCATTGCAACAGAGTTCGGGTTAGTGAGAAGTAAGGGGATGTGGTAAATGGGCTTTCAGGAAGATGTTTTCCTGGTGAGCGGGAAAGACTCAGCTACTTTGCACCTTTTGCCTTTTGCTTTGTCTTTCTTTTGCCTGAGATACATATTTGACATCTGGAGCTGCAGCAGCCCACTTGTGACCATGAGAACAAAAGTCACATGCTCAGGATGGTGACCCAAGGAGCCAGACCAAGTTGGGATCCTTGATGACATCATAGTGTCACTGTCCCAGCCCTAGTCTGCTCATCCCCAAATTCCTTGCTCTGGAGGAATAAAACCTATTTAGTTAAACCATTATTGTCAGACTAGGGGCCCAGTGCACAAATTCGTGCACCTTGAACTATGGACCAGGAGGCTGTGGTAGACACAGGGGCGGGTCTCAGCCCATCCTCCCTGCCCTTGCCCGGCCCCTCCCGTCATGGCCCTGGGTCCCCTCTCTGCCTGCAGCCCCATTTCCACAGCTGCCACTCCCACACGCTGACGGCGCCAGCCCCACTTGTACCCACTGACAGCACGGAGCAATTGGGGCTAGTGCCAGCCGTGGGTATGAGTGGCGGCTGCTGCCCCGATGGCCCCTCAGGAGCAGGGGGAGGTGAAGAAGCCCTCAGGGGCGATCAGGGCCAGCAGCCACCACTCACACCTGCTGATGGTGCCAAGCAATTGAGACCGGCGCCAGGCACCGGTAGTGGGTGTGAGCTGTGGCTCTGGCACTGGCTGCGGATGCGAGCAGGGCTGGCACTGGCAGTGGGTGCAAGAGTCGGCTCTGGTGTCGGCAGTGGGTGTGAGTGGGGCTGGCACTGGCAGCAGGTGGGAGCGCCGGGCAGGACCACGGTGTGCAAGAGCGAAGAATTTTCAGTAACCACCAGAGGCTCACAACCGATTATAGCAACTGGTGCCCCGACTTGGTCTGGCGCCCCCACTCACCTGCTCCACCATACCGCCGTGGCTGACGCCCACCATGTTCCACGCACATCCCCTGGTGGTCAGCGCATGTCATAGCAACCGGTTGTTCGGTTGTTCAGTTGTTTCGGTTGTTCCGCCGTTCGGCCTATTTGCATATTAGTCTTTTATTATATAGGATTCCTGTCACAAGCAGCTAAATGCAATCCTACTACATAGCTATGTACATCAGCTATTGATTACCATAAACGTCACACACCTTGTCATGTAATTTCAGCATATGTTATTATATTAAGCAGTGTTTATTCAATATTAAACACTAATACAACACTTACATGTTAAACTTTGATCTGTGGCCAAAATAAGAAAGCTTTAAATGAAAAGAAGGGTCTTGGGGTTCTAAATGGTATCTAGACCAAACATAAATTTAAATGACTTTAAAGTGAAGATGAGCAACCTGAGTTTTAACTTTCTAAAAGAAAAAACATACCTAGATGCATATTGCCCAGGGTGCAACAATGAACGCTATATGGAGTAGCCAAATGTAAGAGGACAGAAATATCATACAGCATAGAGCTCACATCCTTTGCCCCTTTGCTTTAATGTATCTGGGCCAGGTGTGACTTTTTAAAAAATATATTTTTTTATTGATTTCAGAGAGGAAGGGAGCGGGAGAGAGAGATAGAAACATCAATGATGAGAGAGAGTCATCAATCGGCTGCCTCCTACACCTCCCACACTGGGGATCAAGCCCACAACCCAGGCATGTGCCCCGACCAGGAATTGAACCGTGACTTTCTGGTTCATAGGTCAGCGCTAAACCACTGAGTCATGCCGGCCGGGCTGACTTTTCACAGCACACTGCACCGAAAGCATAGACGGGAGGCCGTGTCTGATATACCTTTCAGCTACAACAAGGCTATTTTCAATAGAGAAATAGGTGATTTTAAAAAGACACCAAATATTTAAAACACAAATATATAAAAGACACAAAATATATTAAGGGTGCGTATTATCCATGTGATTTATTACTGCTGATGTTGACCTTGGCTCCTATGCAGATTTAAGCATTCCTCATTTACTGCCCAATGTAATCCCTCTGCCTTTCATGTCAAGACAGCGATCTGGTTCCAGTTCATAACAGACATGCCCCAGTTAACTTGGATTTGGGCAGCCTAAACATGGAGAAGGTTCAAAAGGGAGACATATGACCTTCACACTGGCCCTGGGCCTGGGAGGAGGGTCCAGGGTAGAGAGGAGGCAGAATGACCTGCCTACGCCTATAACATGCCAACTGGCGGAGGAGGCTTGCCAAGAGTCAAGGTCAGCTGCCAAGCAGGGCCAGCTGCCCAGTTTTCTTCCTGTTCACTGGTGATGCTCTTTCATGGTGCGGCTTGGATTTCCAACCCCCTCTCTTCTGAAAGTGCCTTCCTGTGCGTGGTGGCTTGCCCCCAGCACTGTCAGTGGCAGGGAGAGTCCAGAAAAGTCAGGCCAGAATACGAGGGGGAGGAAAAAGAAAACAACGGTTACATCTGGCAAGTTCACCAGAAAACGTTTCACCTGCCTCTCTGTTACACTGCAAGGTTTTGCTGGATTCTTGTTTGCAACATTCAAATAAGAATTTAAATTCTTTTTCCTTGGATGGAATTAGGATTTGGAGTGCTGTTTCCCTTTCACCCACTTTTATTCTGACACATGAACTCGTTCAAGTAACGAGACCACATAAAACAATAATAAAAGTATGTTATATAATTATTACTTAAATTATCACCTAGGGATATTTTTTAAATTTAATTCATTTGAGAGAGAGAGAGAGAGAGAGAGAGAGAGAGAGAGAGAGAGAGAGAGAGAAACATTGATCAGTTACCTCTGGTACATGCCCCAACTGGGGATATAACCCACAACCTGGGTATGTGCCCTGACTGGGAATCAAACCCACCACCTTTCAGTGTATGGGATGACACTCCAAACAACTGAGCCACACCCGCCAGAGCGATAATTATTATTTTCATTACTATTTATTAAACATTCTACAATGTATCGGGAGCCATGCTAATTATTTTATATACACAGTACATTCAATTCTCAGCAATATCATGAAGTCGTTAGCTTCGTTTTTTAGAAGATAAAATGAGGCACAGAAAGGTTAAGTAACTTGCCCAAGATCACATAGCTAATAAGTGTCTGGGAAGGGTATAAACATAGTGTGACTCCTCACTCCATATGCTGTACCATTCCACAAGCCACAGCTCCATCCTGCTACACAGTTTAACCACCACCCCATGCTGCTGTACCATCAACAAGCCACCACACAGCTGCTTCACTGTTCAACAAGTCTCTATACCGTACACTAGTGTCTGTAAAGCTCCCAGCAACTTGCAATGTGCTGGGAATGGGCAGATGAATAAAGCAGGGTCCTGGCCAGAAGGATCTCACTGTTGGTTCACGCATTCCCAGAAGTTCCCACATGCCCAGGAGCAGACTCAGGGGTACTGGAGAGTTGGCAGTCTGGAGGAGACCTCAAGTCAAGATAAAGAGCTTTAGCATGTGGTGACTTTGAGACCAAAAGAAATGGCATAGAACATGACCATGATCCAAAATAAATAACAATATTCAAAATGTTGAGCAATAAGTTCAGTCCCTATCCATCAGAAAAGACATACACCCAGCAAGATGGATCATAGGCCAGTCAGAACAGTGGCAGCTATGAACAACTGGGAGGGGCTGGACATTAGCCCTGAGACATCCCCCCACCCCCCACCCTCCATGGAGCAGCAAGTGCCCAAGGGGCCCCTGCACTCCCGCGGGATCACCTAGGCACCCCTCCATGCCATCTTGAGCACCAGGAGGAGGAAGACAGTTGATTGGGTTTTCAGCATTCATGGGTATTATTGTATGTGGAAAAACACACACCAGGTGTTACTTGTGTTTTCATTAGTATTATATTGTATTATAAACCTATATAAACCTATTTTTTTCTAAAGCCTCTAAGCTTAACATACAGATTTTGTTTACTTATAAGTCTAGTAATTTGTGTGTTTAAATGAAAATACCTTCACTTTGTCTTTGATTTATTCTCACTAAGCCTATATATATGACAGACTCCCTAAACATTGAACACACTGATTAATTAAATTCCTTTAGAGATTTCAAACCACAGTCACAAATATAACATTTACTTCAAACACTACACTGTGGACTTATAAATCTAAAAAGTAAAATATTCCTAATCACTCAAATGACTTATGGACTTACCTTGGCCAAGAAAATGTGAGTGGAAGTCCTGGGCCACTTCAAGGTAGAAGCCCTTTGTTGAGGGGGTGAGACTCTCCAGCTCTTTTTCCCTCTTCACAGCAATAGTCCAGATAGTGGAGCCTCTATGAGTCTGAATTCCAGAGAGAAAATGACATGGAACAGAGACCTACGTGTAAGAAAACAACTTTTGTTGTGTTAATCCAGTGAGATTTTTCAATTGTTTGCTACTGCAGCCTCGCCCTGTCCATCCTGACTAATATTTACAGCCTACACCTCTCTGCTGAACTCCAGACACAGGTCCCACATACTAACTCAACAGCTCCACCAGGTATCTAGATAGACATTGCAAACCACACTGAATTTCTTATCTTCTCCCTCTAAAAACCCTCCTGCTCTCAACCCTCCCCACCTAATTTGGATGTCAGTTCCATCCTTCTAATTGTGTAGGGCAGAAACCTCAGCTTCATCCTCGTCTCCTCTTTCTCTCACATCCTATACCCAATCAATGAGCAAATACCTTTGGTCCTATTTTCAAAATATATTCAGAATTGGACCATTCATCCCCACCTGTGCCGCCACTCTGACCTAAGTCAACATCGTCTCTGACTTGGATAATTATAATAGCAGGTCTGGCTGCTTCTATTCTAATGTTCCCTTTACAGATTTATTATTAACACAGAGATCATATTATACCAGCCAAATCGTACCCGAAACCCTGCAGCAGCTATCTATTTCACTCACAATAAAAGCCAAAGTCTTTATAATGACCTACGAGGTCCCTCATGATGTGGCTCTCTCATCACCTCTCTCACCACAGTTCCTATTATTTTCCACTTTATTCATTTCACTCCAACCACACTGGCCTCCTTCTAATCCTTGACCACACCAGGTACATTTCCAAGTTAGGGCTTCTGCTGTGGCTACTGTCTGTGCCTGGAATATTCTTTCCCCAGATAACCTCTTCATCTCCTCCAAGTATCCACTCAAACCTTACTTTCACAACGAGGCCTACCAACTTAAAACTGCAAACTGCCCACTTCTGGATCTCCTCATTCTTTTTACTCTGTTCTATTTTTTCTTTTTAGCACTTACCACCCTCTAACTTATTATATAATCTACTTCTTTGGTAGGCTTATTGGGCACTGACCTCTCCTACCTATAATGTAAAGTTTGATAAGAACAGATATTTGTGTGTGTGTGTGTATGTGTGTGTGTGTGTGTTTTATTCACTACTGGAGGCCCAGTGCATGAATTCGTGCACAGATGGGGTCCCTCGACCTGGCCAGCAATTGGGCCTGTCTCACCCAGTCTGGGGAGGCGGGGACTGTGGGAGGTTAGCCGGCCGAGGGAGGTTGGCTGTGGGAGCGCACTGACCACCAGGGTGCAGCTCCTGTGTTGGGCGTCTGCCCTTGGTGGTTAGTGCGCATCATAGTGACTGATTGACCAGTTGTTCTGTCGACTGGTCGTAACGGTCGCTTAGGCCCGTGGTTGGCAAACCGCAGCTCGCGAGTCACATGCGGCTCTTTGGCCCCTTGAGTCGTGACTCTTCCACAAAATACCACGGCCTGGGCGAGCCTATTTTGAAGAAGTGGCGTTAGAAGAAGTTTAAGTTTAAAAAATTTGGCTCTCAAAAGAAATTTCAATCGTTGTACTGTTGATATTTGGCTCTGTTGACTAATGAGTTTGCTGACCACTGGCTTAGGCTTTTATATATATAGACTAGTGGCCCGGTGCACAAAATTCGTGCACATTAAAAGGGGATTAATTAGAGGAAATAATTTAATATTGCTATTTGCCCTTTCTCTATAATAGAAGTGTCAGAGATGAAAGAAAATTAGTAAAATGTATATGAAAACCTTACTTCTGTCAGAGTCTGGGGCGCACCACGGGACCCAGAGTCAAGTCCCCGCCCAAGCCCCACCTGGTGGGGGGTGTGGCCTGAGGTCCCCCGGCCTGGCGCTGGGGTGGGGGGAGCAGCCTGAGGTCCCCTATCCCAGCACCAGGAGGGGAAGCACACCTTGAGGTCCCCCATCAAGCCCCGCTGGGCAGGGGGCGTGGCCTCAGGTCTCCCGGCCTGGTGCCAAGGCGGGAGGTGCGGTCTGAGGTCCCCTGTCAAGCCCAGCCAGGCAGGGGGGTGCAGTCTCAGGTCCCCTGGCCCAGTGCTGGGGCAGGGGGCACAGCCTGAGGTCCCCCATCAAGCCCCGCCAGGCTGGGGGTGCGGTCTGAGGTTCCCCAGCCTGGTGCTGGGGTGGGGGGTGCAGCCAGAGTTCCCCCCAACCCAGCACTGGGGGTGCACCCTGAGGTCCTCTGTCAAGCCCCACTGGGCAGGGGGCGTGGCCTGAGGTCCCCTATCAAGCCCTACAGGGGCGGGGGAGGGCATAGCCCCAGGTCCCTGCTGATTGCTCCTTAAGGCTCCTTATGGGAACTTGGCTTCAGCTGTGGATGCAGCCATCTTTGTGACAGAGTGATGGTCAATTAGCATATTCCCTCTTTTTTAGATAGAATTGTATCCCAGGTGCTTGAAGTAGTACACACAACAGGCACCCAATCATTAAGATAA
Organism: Plecotus auritus; assembly: GCF_963455305.1. Lineage (NCBI taxonomy): Eukaryota > Metazoa > Chordata > Mammalia > Chiroptera > Vespertilionidae > Plecotus > Plecotus auritus. Next base: position 136,026,456 of record NC_137782.1, on the reverse strand, counting down.
TTGGCTGAATCACATGAGTTACTGTTTGGGACTGGAAGAGAGGATCAGAATTCTCTTTCCAGGCTGATCTTGTCCCAAGCAAGTATTTGTTGGGCTAAGCTGAATTCTTACTGCCTGGTTTTTACTGATGGCACTTAGGTGCTAACTGAAGTCTGACTGTGGTGTGTATAAGTTTGCATTACCCTAAGGAGCATTTTCTGCAAACTCTATTCAAAATTCATAATTGTCTTTTCTTGAATGTACTGTATTTTAGTTGCTTCTTTTGAGTATCATCATGTACTCATGTTTTCCACTGAATATTTTTTTTGTCTAAGAAGATCAAGTTGTCACATTCTGGCCAATGGGAGTCCCAGAGATCTTTACAAGCATTTTTTTTTTCTTTTTTGCAATAAGATTTTCTAAACCATTTCTACTTTCTCTGCCCCAAACACAGAGCCATAAAGTTGTGCCCTAGGGACACAGGTGGAGGCAGTATCGCTATCAGACCACTTTACTGACAGGTAGATGTGATATATCCTTAAAAGATTTCATTAGTCAGGGTCCAGTCAGGAAAACAGAAATCACACAATGGAATTTCCATCAGAAGAGAGATACTACAGACAATTGATCATTAAAATGTTAGCTGGGGCTCTTTTCCTCCCTGGATCCTAAAAGAACAGCCACCATGATGAAAGACACAGTAACTATCCAGAAAAAAAAAAAAGTTCATGACAACAGACTACATTAGCAAAACAAATGGTCATTGATGTCTTTCACCCAGGGAAGGCAAGAGGACCTAAGACAGAAATTCAGGCCCAGACAGCATGGCTCAGTGGTTGAGCGTTGACCTATGATCCAGGAGGTCACGGTTAGATTCCCAGTCAGGTCACATGCCTAGGTTGCAGGCTCGGTCCCCAGTAGGGAGTATGCAGGAGGCAGCCGATCAATGATTCTCTCTCTCATCATTAATGTTTCTATCTCTCCCTCTCCCTTCCTCTCTCTGAAATAAATCAAAAACATATTTAAAAAATAAAAATTCAGGAAAAACTAGCCCAAATGTACAAGACCACACCAGATGTCATGTTTGTATTTGGATTCAGAACCCATTTTGGTGGTGCCAAGACAATTGTTTTTGGCATGATTAATAATTGTTTGTATTATGCAAAGAAAATGGAACCCAAAACACAGACCTACAAGACATGGCCTGTATGAGAAGAAGAGGACCTCAAGAAAAGAGCAAAAGGAACACAAGAACTGAATGAAGAAAGTCAGGGGGACTGCAAAGGCCAACGTTGGTGCTGCTAAAGGTGAGCTGGAGATAGGACAACAGAAATAAATATTCTTATGGGACTTTATCTGTGGTGATTGTGCATGAGAAAATTAATAAACTAAGAACTTTAAAAAGTGTTAGCTAGGGTGGGGACAAAAAAGAATGCTTACCCTGACCGGTGTGGCTCAGCGGTTGAACATCAGCCCATGAACCAAGAGATCACTGGTTCAATTTCCAGTCAGGGCACATGGCCTGGTTGCGAGCTCGATCCCCGGTAGGGGCATGCAGCAGGCAGCCCATCTATATTTCTCTCTATCCTCTCTCTCTAAAATCAATAAAAACATATATTTTTAAAAAGGAATGCTTAGATAAACCAGAGATTGATAACTGAGAGATTAATAACCCGGAAGCTACCACTGGATTGGGGAGCAGAAGGGAAGCGATGATAGTACCAGAAACCAGGACTTCAGAGGAGATCTCAGCAGAGCTGACTCCGGACCTCTCTCCACAGTTCCAGCTCTGTCCTGCTGAGGAAGGGAGGCCCCGCTGACGCTGGCACCTCCGAGGGGCTGCAGAAAGAAGCTAGAAGCTGGAGCTACAGCTCTCTGCTTCTGCTAGCTATCTCCCCACAGGAGGTAGAAGCAGGAAAGACGCTCTGCTTTCCTTTCCTCCCCCTCACATTTCCCACCAGTGCCTCCCAGAACCGAGGAAGCCTCTGGCAAGGGAGTGAGGGAAATGCCGTTCAGCTCCAGCACCACAGAGAAGGGTGGGCCTCGTGGGGCCACAGTAGGTGGATAACCTGTGCAAAGGTCATGCAGGCACCCAGACTTTCCAATGAAACTCCAGCTTTTTTAAGCCTTTTTTTATTATACCTTGCTCTGTTATAAAATATTGCCTGAGTTACCAGCTTCTTCATGTGTCATATCATTTCTTATCAATTTTAATATGATATCAAATATATATGACTACACATTCCTACAAACCTATGTATTTAAATGTCAACATAACATTAATGGGCACTGTTACACACTAATATCCATTCATATTTAACTCAGAGTCTGACCTGAATTGAAATTACATTGTCTTGTTCTCTCTCTCTTTTTTTTATTGTGGTAAAATATGCATTACATAACATTTACCATCTTAACCATTTCTAAGCATACAGTTCAGTGGTGTTAAATATACTCACAGTGTTGTGCAACCTATCGTCAGAACTCTTTTCATCTTGCAAAACTGAAAATCTATACCCATTAAACAACAACTCACTATCCCTCCTCCCCCAGCTTCCAGCAACCACCACTGTATATTCTGTCTCTACGAATTTGCCTACTCTAGGTAAATTTGTGGAATCATACAATACCTGTGATTGTGAGTGGCTTATTTCACTTAGCATAATGTTTTCAAGGTTCATCCATGTTGTAGCATGTGTCAGAATTTCCTTCCTCCTTAAGGTTTTTTAATGCTCTGTTATACCACAATTTGCTTATCCTTTCATCTGTTAGTAGATTCTTGTGGTACCTCCACTTTTTTGGCTATTGTAAATGAGGCTGCTATGAACATGGGTGTACATTTCTTTTCTCTTTTATAATCCTTCTATAGCTTTTGATCTTCATTCTACAGGAGTGTTGTTTTTTTCATGTTTTTTTTTCAAATTGATTTTTTTTTTTGAGAGAGAGAGAGAAACATTGATGTGAGAGAAAAACATTGCTCAGTTGCCTTCCGCACCAAACCTGCAACCTGGATGTGTGCCCTGACTGGGAATCGAACCCACCACCTTTTGGTGTATGGAACGACACACCAATCAACTGAGCCACACTGGCCAGGGCAGGAGTGTTCTTAACTATGTCAGACCTAGCACCTTCTTTCATCCTTAAATGAAGTTCATAAATAATATAGCCTACCTAACACATACTTTCAGGAAAATCAATATAATAAAATAAGATATGCTTTATTGTGAGCAAGTACCTGTGAATGATCACATAGGGAATATAATGAAATAACCAAGTATTTGCGCATTGCACGTGGTGGCCTCAGCCACAGCTGTTCACTGCCTCAGGAGCTCTGTAGTGGTGATTCAAATACCACAAGTAGTGTTGCTTGGTGGCATGATTTCCTAGTATGGGTAACCAACAGTTAGTAAAGTTTGAAACAAAGCAATCTTTCTTCAAGGTCCACAATGATTATAATCATAGACATGCAGTGCATATTTATTTTAGGCAAAAAAAATTGATGTTTCTGTGTAAACAGAATTAGGTCTTGACTCAGATAATTTTACTTCACAGACTTGTTAATCTAATTGGCCAATTAGTGTGCTCCGAAATCCACTGCCAAGTTTGTGCCAAGGCCATGCTTCCCACAGGTGGCTCCCAGCCAGTGGCTCAAGCGTAGTGGGGATACTTCAGCAGACCTATTTGTGGAAGGCTCCAGACTCCCCTGAAAGCTGACTTTGGCTTGAGGTTCCCAGTAGCTTTAATGAACCTTCCTTAGGCTGCACAACAATCTAGGATATTTCTCCCCAATCTTCCCGCCCTCTCTCCTTCACTGGGGTAAGATTTGCATTGCCTTCCAACAGCTCTGGGAGCTTGCATAGGTATTGCCCAAATAAAATCCTTGTATGTATTATCCCATCTTGGCATCTGCTTTTTAAAGGACTTGGACTAACACAGTAACAAAAAACCATAAAACCTCCATGGCACACAACAATAACTTTTTATTGCTCACATTTCAGAGAGGGGATTTGGGGACTTGACTAGACAGCTCTGTTTATCTTCGCTGGGCTTGCTCCCATATCTGAGGCTGACTGGCTGAGAGTTGATCTAGGATGACCTCTGCTATGATGACTGAGGACTCAGCAGTACTGCATGTCTCTCATCCGCCAGAAGGTTAGCCCAGGCATGTTCTGAGGGCAATGGCACAGGCACAGGATAAAAGCCCAATCAATGGATAAGCCTATTTAAAACCTCTGCTTGCCGAAGGTCAGCTATATCCACTGGCTAAAGAAGATCATGTGACTGAGCCCAGAATGAGTTGGAGGGCTCTAAAAAGTAACATGACAAAAGTCAGGATGCAAGAACAAATGAAGTAGGGGACCGTTTTCATAATCAGTCACAGTGTCTATGTATTTTCTTAGTGAAGCACCACACTTTCTCATTTTTTTTTTTTAAATTGTAACTTCTCTTAAATTTTTCTCTAATCACAACATTGTAGAGTCATTTATTAATAGAGAGAAATAACTTTACACTTTAAGGAACTTGAAAAAGAACAACAAACAGCCCAAAGTCAGTAGAAGGAAAAGAATAAAGATTAGAGCAGAAATAAATAAAATAGAGTCTAATGTGTGTGTGTATATATATATATATATATATATATATATATATATGAAACTAAGAGAGGACTCAAAATCAGAAATGAAAGAAAAGTAACAATTGACACCATAGGAATACAATGATTACAAGGAAATACCCTATCTAATAAAAGAGTAATATGCAAATTAACCATCACTCCATGACAAAAATGGGGCACCCATAGCCACAAGATGGCGGTGCCCAGTCCTCTCAGCCCCACCAAAGTCCCCCAGTCTCAGGGCGGGCTGCTGCTGAGAGCCTGCAGAGTAAGCGGCCTGGCGGAATGCTGCCCAGAGGCCCTCCTGACCCTTTATAAAAAACAAAAACAAATTCACTACCCATGGTGTGATCCCCTGCCAGAGGCGGCAGCCTGGGGTCTCAACCGCTGAGTCACACCAGCCAGGCCGATATGGAGGAATCTTAAATGTTTCTTTTTTAAAAAAATATATTTTATTGACTTTTTACAGAGAGGAAGGGAAAGGGATAGAGAGCTAGAAACATCTATGAGAGAGAAACATCGATCAGCTGCCTTCTGCACACTCCCCACTGGGTATGTGCCCCCAACCAAGGTACATGCCCTTGACCAGAATCTAACCTGGGACCCTTGAGTCTACAGGCCGATGCTCCATCCACCTAACCAAACCAGTTAGGGCTATCCAATATGTTAAAGAAAAAACCCTATCTAATAAAGAGGGAATAAGCAAGGGAGGGCATTTGGGGTGACTGGGTTGTCAGGGGAGGGCAGTTGGGGACGATCAGGCTGGCAGGGGAGCAGTTAGGCATCAATCAGGCTGGCAGCGGAGTGGTTAGGGGGTGATCAGGTTGGCAGGCAGAAGCGGTTAGGGGCAATCAGGCAGACAGGCAAGCAGTTGGGAGCCAGCAGTCCTGGATTGTGAAAGGGATGTCCGACTGCCTGTTTAGGCCCGATCCCAGGGATCAGGCCTAAACAGGCAGTCGGACATCCCCTGAGGGGTCCCAGATTGGAGAGGCTGCAGGTTGGGCTGAGGGACACCCCCCCCCCCAGTGCACGAATTTCATGCACTGGGCCTCTAGTTATGAACAACTATATGCCAACAAATTGAACAATCTGGAAGAAACGGATAAGTTCCTCTTAACATACAATCTTCCAAAACTGGATCAAGAAGAATCAGAGAATCTGGACAGAAGGATTATAACTAATGAAATTGAAGCATTAATAAAATAAAATAAAAAACTCCCAACAGCCCTGACCGGTTTGGCTCAGTGGATAGAGCATCCGCCTGCGGACTGAGGGGTCCCAGGTTCGATTCCGGTCAGGGGCATGTATCTTGGTTGCGGGCACATCCCCAGTGGGGAGTGTGCAGGAGGCAGCTGATCGATGTTTCTAACTCTATATCCCTCTCCCTTTCTCTCTGTGAAAAATCAATAAAATATTTAAAAAACAAACAAACAAACAAACAAAAAACTCCCAACAAACAAAAGTCCTGGACTGGATGGCTTCACAGGTGAATTTTACCAAACATTCAAAGAAGAATGAACACCTATCTTTCTCAAACTATTCAAAAAAAGTTCAAGAGGAGGGAAGATTCCAAGCACATTTTACAAAACCAGCATTATCCTACTTTTAAAGCCAGACAAAGACACTACAAAGAAAGAGAATTACAGGCTAATATCCCTGACGAACATAGATGCTAAAATCCTCAACAAAATATTAGCAAAATGATCCAGTTATACATTAAAAATATTATAGAAAATGGTATCAAGAGTGGTCTGGGGAGAAACCAAGATGGCGGCATAGGTAAACACCTAAACTGCTGCCTCGCACAACAATTTCAAAACTACAACTAAAAGACAGAACGGACACCATCCAGAACCACAGGAAAGCTGGCTGAGTGAAAATTCTACAACTAGAAGGAAAGAGGAAAGCTCACAGAGAATTGGAGGTACGGCAAAGGGGCTTTGTGCACGCAGAGAGGAAGGGCGGCTGAGAGCCTGGCTGACTTTCTCTGGCGGAAGGGGGAAGGAAGCTTCCGACCGCACTGAACCCCAGTTCTGACAGCACTGAACTCCAGTTCCGGGCGAACCCCTGGGGACCCACGCTCTTACGGGGGGAGTCTGGACTCTCGGGCGGAGACTCGGGAGCCGGGGAAGGCGGAGGACTGAAAGTACCCGCGCGCGCGCGCGCGCGCCAGGGCGCACAAAGGCTGCGGAGGTTGCCACAGGCTTTCCCTAGTGGAAGGGAGTCAGAGGATTCTGACTGCACTGAGCCCCAGTTCTGACTGCAGTGAACCCCAGTTCCAGGCAAGCCCCTGGGGACCCACGCTCTTGTGGGGGAGTCTGAACTCTCTGGCGGAGACTCGGGAGCCGGGGAAGGCGGAGGACTGAAAGCGCGCGTGCGCGTGCGCGTGCCAGTGTGCACAAAGGCTGCGGAGGTTGCCACAGGCTTTCCCTAGTGAAAGGGAGTCAGAGGATTCTGACTGCACTGAGCCCCAGTTCTGACTGCAGTGAACCCCAGTTCCAGGCAAGCCCCTGGGGACCCATGCTCTTGTGGGGGAGTCTGAACTCTCTGGCGGAGACTCGGGAGCCGGGGAAGGCGGAGGACTGAAAGCGCGCGTGCGCATGCGCGTGCTAGTGTGCACAAAGGCTGCGGAGGTTGCCACAGGCTTTCCCTAGTGAAAGGGAGTCAGAGGATTCTGACTGCACTGAGCCCCAGTTCTGACTGCAGTGAACCCCAGTTCCAGGCGAGCCCCTGGGGACCCACGCTCTTGTGGGGGAATCTGAACTCTCGGGCGGAGACTCGGGAGCCGGGGAAGGCGGAGGACTGAAAGCGCGCGTGCGCGTGCCAGTGTGCACAAAGGCTGCGGAGGTTGCCACAGGCTTTCCCTAGTGAAAGGGAGTCAGAGGCTCCTGACGGCACTGAGCCCCAGTTCTGACTGCAGCGAACCCCAGTTCCAGGCGAGCCCCTGGGGACCCACACTCTTGTGGGGGGAGTCTGGACTCTCAGGCGGAGACTCGAGCTGGGGAAGGCGGAAGACTGAAAGCGCACATGCGCGCAAGGGCAAGGCTGACAGGAAGCCAAAACTGAGACTCCACCCCATCCAAGCTGAGCACAGAGGCTATTGCAATTTGGCAAGCCTAATCCTATAAGGCTGTCTCCAGCACCGAACTTCTCCCAGCATAGACACAGCTGATCCTTACAGCCAACTGGCCCGGAGGTCAATTCTTCCCAGTGATACCAACAACAATAAAGACTTAATTACAACAAGGCTGTACACACAGTCCACAAAGGGGTGCACCAAGAGTGTCCACCTCAGGTTAACTGGGGAAGCAGACCCACTGGGCCATATTGGAAACCTAGCACAAATATATACCTTACCAACTCAGGGAATCAGTGAAAATGCGGGGTCAAAGAATCAGATCACAAACGAAAGAAATGGAGGAAAACAAACGACTGGATATAGAATTCAAAACCACGGTTATAAGACTTTTTAAGAATATCCTAGAAAAGGCCGATAAATATAACGAGACCCTCGAAGATATGAAAAAGGACCAACTAGAAATTAAACATACACTGACTGAAATAAAAAATATTATACAGAGACCCAGAAACAGAATAGAGGAACCCAAGAATCAAGTCAAAGAATTGAAATACAAAGAAGCAAAAAACACTCAACCGAAAAAGCAAAAAGCAAAAAAAAAAATCCAAAAAGTTGAAGATAATGTAAGAAGACTCTGGGACAACTTCAAGCGTACCAACATCAGAATTATGGGGGTGCCAGAAGAAGAGAGAGAGCAAGATAATGAAAACCTATTTGAAGAAATAATGACCGAAAACTTCCCCCACCTGGTGAAAGAAATAGACTTACAAGTCCAGGAAGCCCACAGAACCCCAAACAAAAGAAATCTAAAGAGGACCACACCAAGACACATCATAATTAAAATGCCAAGAGCAAAAGACAAAGAGAGAATATTAAAAGCAGCAAGAGAAAAACAGTTAATTACCTACAAGGGAGCACCCATACGACTGTCAGCTGACTTCTCAACAGAAACTATGCAGGCCAGACGGGAGTGGCAAGAAATTTTCAATGTGATGAATAGCAAGAACCTACAACCAAGATTACTCTACCCAGCAAAGCTATCATTCAGAATTGAAGGGCAGATAAAGAGCTTCACAGATAAGAAAAAGCTGAAGGAGTTCATCACCACCAAACCAGTATTATATGAAATGCTGAAAGGTATTCTTAAAGAAGAGGAAGAAGAAAAAAGTAAAGAGAAAAATTATGAACAACAAATACATATCTATCAACAAGCGAACCTAAAAATCAAGTGAATTAAAAACCTGAGGAACAGAATAATCTGGTGAATATAATAGAATCAGGGGCATAGAAAGGGAGTGGACTGATAATTCTCAGGGGGAAAGGGGTATGGGGGGTTCATGAAGAGAATGGACAAAAATCATACACCTATGGATGAGGACAGTGGGTGGGAGGTAAGGGCAGAAGGTGGGGTGGGAAATGGGTGGAGGGGAGCTATGGGGGGAAAAAGGAGAAATAATTGTAATAATCTGAATAAAGATTTATTAAAAAAAATAAAAAATTAAAATTAAAATTAAAAAAAATTAAAAAATTAAAAAAAATATATTATACACCATGACCAAGTGGCATTTATTCTGGGAATGCAAGATTTCTACAATATCCACAAATCAATAGATGTGATACAAAACATAAAATGAAATATAAAAACCATATGATCATATCAATAGATGCAGAAAAGGCATTTGATAAAATCCAGCACCCATTCTCTCTCACACCCATGTTTTGTTTTGTTTTTCTCTCTCTCCCTCTCCTTTTCCTCCCTCCCTCTCTCTCTCTCTCTCTCTCTCTCTCTAGAATCTATGAAAAACATATCCTTGGGTGAGGATTTAAATAATAAATAAATACAGGGATCAATAATTTTTCGTACTGAATACCAGGAAGCATGTGTAATTATGAAAAGACAAAAGAAATGTAATAGAAGACCGAAAGGAGGGGAATTTTAAATAGAAACAAGGAGAGAAAAAGGCAGAAAATGAAACCCTGTACCAATTGTTGGGGAGGCCAAGAGCAGACACCTGTTTCTTGGTTTGCCTCACGTGTAGGTGGAGCTGCTACAGGGCAGTCAGTCCCTGAAGGAGCCCAGAGACCAGCTCCTCCTTAAGGAGAGGTTTTTCTCATTGAATAACATACATTCAGCACGGCCCAAGGCACCTTCAAACACTGCTCTCCCACTCAGCACCACACTTAAGTCCAATCAAAGTGCCAATAATGCAGAGAGTGCCCACTCCCAGCTGAGGGTTAACTATTACCACAGCTCCGGAGTGCACCAAACAGCACAAAAAGCTGGGCAGCAAGCAGAGCTGGAGCAAGGGGGACTAGGAAAAGCTTTGAGAGAGAAGTGGTGTCGGAACTGGGAATGGATACAGAGGCAAGAAAATGTGGAAGCAGCCCTAGCCAGTTTGGCTCAGTGGATAGAGCATCAGCCTGCAGACTGAAGGGTCCCAGATTTGATTCCAGTCAAGGGCACATGCCTGGGTTGCCAGCTCCATCTCCAGTAGGGAGGTGGTGCAGGAGGCAGCCAATCAATGATTCTCTCTCATCATTGATGTTTATATATCTCTCTCCCTCTCCCTTCCTCTCTGAAATCAATAAAAATATATTTTAAAAAATAAAATGTGGAAGCAGCACACAGTCTCATTTTTTTCTATATATTTGTTTGTTTGTTTTTTATTACACAGTCTCATTTTCACTGCAAACATAGAGGGCACTCGGCTGGAGAGTGAGCTGAGACCAGATCATGGCGGGTCTTGAATGCCAGGGTGAAAAGCATATTCATAATTCAGCGGGAGCCACTGGAAGCTTTTGAACAAGAAGTGACATGACAGAAGCCTTGATTTTTAACTGAATATATGCCTTTACAAAATAAAGATGGCATTTCCTAATGTCTCTTGCAGCTAAGTGTGGTCATGTGCCTAAATTCTGATTAATGAAATCTAAAGGAAATAGGACTGCATATCCAACTTTTAGGAAGTTTTCCTAAGGGAACAGAGAATTGCTCTTCTCCCCACCCCACCCCTCCATTGGATAGAAGCTGAAACTAATCCTAACATGTAAATTACTTATTAGGAAGATTGGCCCAAGGCAAGGCAAATTATATGATGGTTGGAACAAGAGGAGCAATGGAGGCGGGAAGACTAATTAGGAAACAATTCCAGAGTCAAGATAAGCAGTGAGGAATTAAAAACTGAGCCAAGTATGTTAGCAAGAGAAATGGATGGGAGTGGTGAATGTGATAAATATTGTGAAAACAGTGTCTTTGTGAATTGATAATTGATGAGAAGAGAGACCAGAGAAGGAAGAATCAAAGGTCACTGTGAGATTTCAAAGAGAGGTGACTGGCGGTCAACAACGTTGGTAACAGAACAGGGGAGTCAGAAAGAGGAGCAGGCTTGAGGAAGGCACAGAAACAGGGGGCTCAGAAGGAGAAGGCTCAAGGGAGCCAGCCATGAGTCAGTTTTTGACATGCTGAGTTGGAATGCCTTCAGGATGTCCAGGTGGAGATGTAAAGCAGGCAATTGGGAATTCATTTCTGGAGCATGACATGAGAGTCCTTGTGTAAAAAGCGGTAGTCAAAACAAAGGAAGTTGCTGGTTGGCAAAATAGAGGGTGTCTCTAGAATTTCCTCTTCTTCTGTGCACAAAGAGAAATAATTTGTGTAATGAAAAATCAGATAAAAACATGTACAACTCTTCACTTGACATGTACCCCCCTCCCTCTCTCAAAAAATAACAACAAAAAACAAACAAACACCACAGCAACAAAAAACCCTACAAGCTCCAGCCAATGACTGGCTAGCTGGCTAGCTGGCTTCAAATAATGGAAATCCTCACTGTCTCAAAATTTAAATAGCTCCTTAAAGTTCCTTAGGAAGGCATTTTGTTTGATTTGTACAAATATCTGCCACGACATGTTTTAAGATGACTCCTTTTTAGCAAGAGATCTATAGCAAATTGCCTTCCTCTTTAATTCATGTAAGACTTCCCTTTCACAAAAGTCTTGAAAGAACGATTCTTTTCAAAAGCAGAATGAGAAAAATATAAAAATCCAATAAATGTGAAAAGTAAAACTACTACACAGAGCTTTCTCCTTGTATCTGCTGTGACCAGAGCAAATGGTAAATAAAAAGGAAATGAATCGAATGTGAACAGCAAGGAACCATCTTCAAAGGCTGGCTGAACAGCCATCTGCACTGTTTTCGCGGGACGGCGTGGGGACGAGGGGGTTAAAATCCAGTGGCTTGTGTTTCAGCTGGGGTGAGCTGGAAGTAGTGGTGTGGGAGCGCTGTTTTTTCCTGAAGAATTTTGCTTCTTTACCGCAGAGAGCTGCAGGGGAACCCGAGGCACGCTCCTCAGAGCGCGCAGTGGAGGGGCCGGGGCTGGATTTGATGGCACAGAGGATCCGGGTTTCACTTAGGGGTGTCAGAGCCCTTAATGAACGTGTGGATAAGGCTTTTCTCATCCGGCCATCCATCCATCTTTTGTCTCAGGGCCAGGGCCAGGGCCTGCGCTGGGCATCCCGGCGTGCTTTACCGCACATAACCCCACGGGACTTCATGGGAGGAGGAGGTTTTATGCAGGAGGACGCGGCGGGAAGACTACCGTGGGGCCCCCTCAAAAGAGACGAGCGAGTTATCGGATCCACAGCGGGCGGTGCGGGGCGAAAGCAATAACCGTGAAGGAAAGCCTTCCCCTCTCCCAATCAGGACAAGGAACGCAGCCCCATTCCACCTTCTCCCGGGCCCTCTGGCTCGTAGCGCCCAGACCTCGGCCCGCCCGAGAGGCCCCGGCAGTGCCAACGGCCCGCGCCGTCCCTCAGACCGCGCCTCCCCCGCGGTAGCCTGGAGCCCGTCCCCATTAGAGAGGTCGGGAGGCGGCTGGGGGCGCGGGGACTGACCGGCTTCATCTGCCCGGGGCAGCGCCCCCATCCCGGACGCCCCACCCACCGCGGCCGGGACCACGCTCGGGGTGCGCGCTGGTGCTGATTGGCCATAGCCGTGGGGGTGGGCGGGGCGACGGCCCTGGAGGGGGTGGGCCCAGGCCCATCCCTCTTTCCCATCGGCGCCCACGTTGCATCATCTTCTACCCGAGATTGCTGTGGCGAAGTTGGGCGTGGCGTGATCCACTTAACCGGGAGCTCCGGCCCTCTTCCAGAGCCTCTCCTGGCCCTCTCCACACCTGTTCCTGCGCCCGGCTCGACTGTCTCCCGAGGGATGGCTCCCAGAACCAGACACAACTAGTGGATTGCGTCAGCTCCGCCTGAGCCATTCATTGAGAGTTCAGTCTTTTACTAGAGCCCAAGTCCCTCACCTTCTCCATCTCTGAGCTGCGGGCAACGCCATGGAGAAGAGCAGTGAAACCAACGGCTACCTAGACAGCGCCCAGGCTGGGCCTGCAGCGGGACCTGGAGCGCCCGGGCCCACCGCAGGACGCGCGCGGCGCTGCGCGGGCTTTCTCAAGCACCACGCGCTGGTGCTGCTCACCGTGTCTGGGGTGGTGGCGGGCACCGGCCTCGGCGCGGCGCTGCGCGGGCTCGGGCTTAGCCGCACGCAGGTCACCTATCTGGCCTTCCCCGGTGAGATGCTGCTCCGCATGCTGCGCATGATCATCCTGCCCCTGGTGGTCTGCAGTCTGGTGTCGGGTGCCGCCTCTCTGGACGCCAGCTCTCTTGGGCGCCTGGGCGGCATCGCCATCGCCTACTTCGGCCTCACCACACTGGGTGCCTCTGCGCTCGCCGTCGCTTTGGCGTTCATCATCAAGCCTGGGTCTGACGCGCAGACCCTTAAGTCCAGCGACCTTGGGTTGGAGGATTCGGGCTCCCCTCCGGTCCCCAAAGAGACAGTGGATTCCTTCCTCGACCTGGCCAGGTAACGACAATCCTCCCCCCACCTCCCTCCATGGAGACGCCAGCTCTTCAATACACGTCAGTTCATTCATAAACACACACCTTCATATGCTCCTAAAGAGTTCATTCTTAATTGGTTGCTAATATTTTTAAATATCAAAGTAACGTCTGGAGCTTTGCATGCTGACCACCCTTTTCAAACATCTGTCTTAATACACCAGACAGTCTGAAGGAGCAGGGCCACATTTTTTTTTTTTTAGCAAGAGCCAGTCCTACCGCTAAGTGTGAGTGTGCATTAGGGCAGAGGCAGCAGCCTCACCTGCACTTGACTTCTTATGCTCTCTGGCTAAGTTCTAACCACTCCTGGATAGCTTCACCCTATTTTCTCCAACAAAGTCCCCGAAAGCTTCCGGGCGCATTGGTTAAATTTGCCTGTTGAGCCATCCTGGCCTGTAATCTATGGCCTTCTCTGCTTCAGCCCTTTGGCTGGGAGAAAGCTGGCAATTTTTTGAAGAGTTGTCAGAGGACCCAAGGATAACAAGGCTGGGCTTAGTTGTGTGGGGCCCGTTGCCCAGACTAGCCTCCTGGGGGCTTGGAACAGATGGCCCTCCAACCCATAGTCAGGACCACTGTAGAGTCTTGTGAGTTTCAAGGGGCTTTATTTGTGGGAAGATGTGAGTTCTAAAGGAGAGGGAAAGCGAAGTGTCTTCACTTAGCTTTGCCTACTTTCTGTGACTCTTACAAGTTGCCTTTCATCCCTTGAGATGTAGGGTAGTTTCTCTGGTTTACCCAAGTCAGCCGCTCCTGCTTTCTCCATTAGCTCAGCGTTCACAGACGGAAAATTGCAGCCTGAAGGCGTTTACTGGCCTGGCCAAATGCAGCTGAGTGAGAAGCTCAGCTGGCTCCTGCTCCAGGTTTCCGATTGGGAGCCTTGGAGAGGTCTGTTTAGTCTTAAGCCACTGAGGCAAAGTTCCTCCTTGCTAAGGCAGTGAAAAACAGCAAACCCTGGGCAAAGTGACTGGACTTCCTGCTGTTTCCATTTCTCCCTCTGGAAAATGTGACAACGGTCTGCCACTTAACAGAAAGAGTGTTCATTTGAAATTACAGCAATGACAACCAAAAAAAAAAGTCCAAGGCATTACATTGAAAAATAAAAATCTCTGATGAGGTGGACCAGAAAGTTCATACCAAAATTTCTTACCTAAAAGGCAGGTAGAGGTAGCCTATTAGATTTTGATGGCATCACAGCCTTTGCTTAGTGTCTGGCAGCTTGATATTTGGAGTCTTGAAAAATCCTTAAAGTTTGGGGACTCACTTTGGTGTTGAAAACAGTCTAATGGGGTTGAGAGTGCCTTTGGCTCTTCAGTATATCTGTCATCTGTCCCAGGAGAGAAAGCAGATATTGGGGTTAAAGGATTCTTTTTTGCAAGGATCAGTGGTCCAGGGAGGGAGTGTGGATGCACAGCTCTGACCTGCTGGTTGTACCCCCATAGGAGGCTCAGTAGCATTCTCATCTCCAAGAGAGGGGCAGTGGCCAAAAAACAGGGGGTGGGGGTGATATGAGGGGTTACCTTATTACCACCAGCCCCAGAAGAGATCTCTTATTTTCGAATCGTGGCTTGCTCGTTTTAGATCCAAGCCCCTTTAGCTCCTGCTCCTAAAGTGAATGGCGACCCAGTATTATGGCATAACGGTCAGTGTAGGTGCAGACTTTTCAGGGACTTGGGATTGCAGATCCAGGGAATGACTAAAAGAACCTTTGTCGTGGCTTGTTGGGGATAGGTAGTGTTTCCTAATGCGTCCAACAGCCAACCTCATTTGACCCAGCAGCTCACGAATAAAGGTAGTATAGGTGGTGTGATCCTGTTTTACAACTGAGGAAATTGAGCTACAGAGATTAAGTGATTTGCTCAAGGTCATGGAGTAGTTGATCAAAAGAGGGATTACAAGAACCATGGGACTCTGGACTCCACAGTTCAGGGCTCTCTTTTTCCCACCCTCCCCTCCCCCAAGTCAACATGCCATAGTAATGACACCACGCTGCTAGTCTAGTCCCACAGTCTCAGAAATGTTTGCTCTGAGTCGAAGAGGAACCAGGTAAGGGTTTGACTGGGTCGAGGAGATGCCCACTTCCTCTAAAAGGAGGAGATGAGCCCCTTCAGTGTCGGTGAAGGAAAGCACGTGTGCAGCCGCTCAGACTTGGCCTGCACAGTGAGCAGCTTGTGAGAGGAAACAGTCCTGAGCCACGTGGAAATACTTCCTGGGTCTGGGAGACTCTGGGTAAAAAATGTAAAATTGCTGTCTTTAAGGAATCCTTACAGATGTCCATTTTAAGTGATTCTGGGCATGTTCCGTGGCAAAGGCAGGGTGCAGTCCTTCCTGCCTGTAGGCACGTGAATGAAATGAGAATCTGCCAGTAAACGCCTGTTATGCAGCAGGCCCTCACCTGGTCACTGCCCACAACTTAAAACACCTGGAAGGAGTGGAGACGGTCTCTGGGGACTTCGTGCAGTGCAGGCTTTGTTAAAGTCCATGACCTTTCCTGGTTGTGGAGTGGCCCCAAATCCCACGGGGTCTCTCTGCCACAATTTCTAATTTGTTTTTTGAAGCTATAAGTACAAGTCAAAAAGAAATGAAACCAATCGATATTCATTATGCCTTTTAGAAAATTCAGAATGCCATAACCCAGTGGTTTGATTTCCTACCACACAATGGATTAGAAATAACAAAATAGACGGGAGTGGGTGTGAGGTGCCTGCACTAGGAGCAGGCCCTTCAAGAGCTGAGAAGGGACAGTGGATAGTAGCTGTCAGGTGGCAGAGTCGCAGACAGTCCCTTCCTGATCAGCCTGCAGCTTTTATGCCTGAGGTCCCGGAACAATACAGGACTCTCCAAGCTGGCTGTGACCCACGTAATTGAGCCATGACGTTTCATCCAACACAAAATGATTTTGGCACCAAAGACACGGAATTCGCTTATCAGGAACCCAGTCATTGTGGAAGTTCGTAGTCCCTAACAATGCTTATTTCAGAGTCCAACCTAGGGCATGCCCATGACTTCCTGTGCCCTGGCTTCCTCATTTTCCTAATAGGGATCATGATAGTACCTACCTCACAGGATTGTTTTGAGGATTAAATGAGTTATGTCTGCCTAATATATGTTTGCTCTTGTTATAAATGGAGCCATATTACAGAGCGATTTGGGGTTTACCCAACTAATGGGGATGGCCCTGTTTTTATAGTTTGAAATAAATGAGAGTACATGGGGGCTACGGCTGGGGGCGGGGAGAGAGAATGTTTGGGGGAACTCAAGATGCCTTGCAGCTAACGTAGTCTTTAGGTATATTGGGAACCACGTGGAGACTGGAGAAAAAGAAGTGAACAGTGACTGATTGTTTTGGACTAATCAACACTATGGGAAATTTGGAAAATGGAGAAAAGTCAAAACTAAACACAGATTTCTGAAATGGGGCAGAAATCCTCACATGTGCTCCATGATATTCCAGTTTCTTTTCTCCCTGCATTACCTGTTACTGTCTCCAAAATTGACTTCAGCTGTAGATGGAAAGCACTGAGGCAGCTGGCTTCTAAACCTTCATCTGGATGCTAAACTTTGTAGTTTTCAAATGGGAACCCAAAGACTTATCGGCAAAGGAGGCAGGTGGGACAGCTCCTGGGCTGCGGCTCTGTGTGCTGTGGCTCTGTGTGCTCTGGCAGAAGAACCCGTGGGCCTTGTCTTTTGCGGAAGTATAGCAGGCGCTCCACGTGTTGAGATTTTGCCTGTCGCCCTTTATTCTAGGAGTTAAGTTTTTTCTTGTGCTCACTTTATCAACAGTGGACTGTGCTATGAGCCTTTCCCTTCACAAAGGGAGGTATGAGGGGCTTAATTTCCTCCCTCAAGGACTGGTGTGAATAGGATGCCTCGCAAGCTGCAAATAACACATATGTCAGTAGGTGCAAAGGTGCAAAGAAACCTGTTGGGGACTGAGTTCCAATATTAGCCCCTACATCACAGTCAAAAGAGTGAATAGTGCATACTTTCTTTTAAATGTTGGCCATGCAGGTTGTTTGATCTATGCCTCAGTATCTCTATTGGCAAGATGAAGACTCTTAGCAAATCTAACAAGGATCCAAATTCATGGATGTTTTTCAGCCAAACTACTCACTAAAATAGTAGCTTGTAATTAAAAAAAAAAAAAGGTTTTAACTTGACACCATTTCTTCTACTCAGGAGACTACCCAAATAGTTCAAGTACTGAAAAGAACATGCGCCCAGAGAGACAGTGTGGGTAGTGATTGAGAGCAGACACTGAAGTCAATTCCCTGGATTTGAATCCAGCTCTACCACTTACTAGCTGTGTGGACAAGTCATTTAGCCTCTTGGTGCCTCAGTTTCCTTAACTGTAAAATAAGGCTAATAATAGTATCTACTACCTAGACTTGTTATGAGGATAAATATTTGAGTGTCTTGCTAATATTCTAGTGCATTCCAGTCTCTCAGGCTACTTGATACAGAGAATGAGTGCTGTTCTTAGCCTTATTTCCAAAAATGTCTCCCACTGCAGGGGCCCGGCATTAACCTTTCCAGCTGGATTTTAAAACTAGATGTGGGCCTTAAAAAGAGGGTGGATTACTCGCCCACACCCCACTGTCACAATAGTGTGAGCCCATCACCGCAGCCCTTCCTCTGCTCCCAGCCTTGTCGGGGGTACCAGGATCAGAAGGAGCATATCCTGTTAACTGGCTCTAACAATAAACACCAGGGGTAATAAGTATCAGATGTATATAGCATGAGCCGTATCTTGTTCTAAGGAGTCTTTGAAATTTTCAAAAATAGGGCAAGAATTTTTTAACTTAAAGGGAATACTCTGGAACAAAAAATATACCCAAGCAAAAGTAAATTGTTATACATTCTTCTCATATAGAACAGGGAAGTGCATACCACCCTTGACAATAGGATCAGAAGAATAAATAGTAACAGATGTGTAAAGAAGGAACACTGAAGTTTTTCATCCTGTGAGCTGCATGAGTCTGTACAGCACCGCTAACTAAAGTTCTACCGTCACCAGATCAACTTCGGCTCATAACAGTTTTTCTGTCTAAGTAATGTATCTGGAGATTCCCATAGCTCTGGAAAGGCGTGCCCATTCGCTCTTTCCCAATTTGGTCTGATTTGTGTCTGGATTTAGTAGTATGGTCTTGGCATTTTTGCAAATGTTCTTGATTTCGACCCACTAAAAGAAATACATTTTTTTAACCAATATATTTTTCTGGCCAGTTTTATTAAAGAAAATTTTTGCATGATTTACTTTTCACCAGTCTATTCTAGCATGTTTCTAATGATATCAGAATCACCTGGATCACTGATAGCCAGTGCGCATACTCTGTAGAATTTTCCACATGCTGTGCCCAGTTCAGTATTGTTGCCACTATAGTGATGGGCACCAGTCTTGGCCAACATGGCATTGTACACTATTTTAGATTGCCAAGGCTGGACAGGTGCTGGCAAAGATGATCAGTTTCACTTTGCCTTCTCCGATCACCTTCAGAATTTGCTTGTACCCCAGCATGCACTTTCACTTTTCATAACAAGGTGGATCCTAGAGGTGATCGATTCCAGCAATATTTTTGTCTTCTTTGCAGCCACCGTCTTCCTGCCTTAGATTCAGGACAGCCCCCAATCAAAAGCAGCCACCGAGATGACTGGGGAGTGACAAGGAAGAAATACATTTAAGATTATGGCATCCATACATATGCACCCCGACCCCATCCTGAAATACCTGTTTCATAAAACAGCGTTTTAAATGTGATACGTGCTGGTTTTTTCCATTCTATCTCATGTATTACATCTTTTATAAAATGCTGGTTAGAGCCCATACATTTGATTTCACGGACTACTAATGTTTGAGAAACTTTGGTCTAACGTATATCTGGTATTATGTAATTCAAGTCAATTTCTCAGGATCAAATAACAGGAGGAGGAAATATTTGAGAATGTAAACAAGATGAAGATCTCAGTAGTCAGAAGCACCCAAACAGCCAGTGAGGCTGAGTGTGGTGCAGCAGTGAGCATTGGCCTCTGATTTCCAGACTCTGATCTCTGTACTCCAGACCTCCACTGTCTAATCCGATAGACATTAGCCCCAAGAGGCTAGTTAAATTTAAATATATCATTTAAATTTTCAATGTAAACAAAATTTAAAATTCAGATCCTCAGTAGCACTAGCCATATTTCAAGTGCTCAATAGCCACATGGCTCCCATATTAGATAGCACAAATATAGAAAGTTCTATTGGACAGTGCTGGTCTCTGAGCTGTGGTGTCACCATGAGCTAACAGTGTGGGGGAGGGGAGGGTTGAACGTGGTCACCGCTAAAATTCCTTCCAGCTCTTCATTTTAAAAGCCCACACAATTATTGTGTGAATGTGAGGAGTTCAAGGAAAATGCCCAAGACAGAGCTCTGGGAAGCAGAACTGCTTGGATGACGAGCAGCTGGTCCTTGGATACAGGAGAGCTCAGGAGTAAGAAAAATCCCAAGCTCACAGCAGCATATGTGTTTGAAAGGAGGGTAAGAAGAGTGCAGAGATAACAAAGTTGTAGAACTGACACTCCCCGACCCTAAGATTTGTGATAAAGCTACTGTAATCAAGACTGTGATTGTGGTGAAAGAATAGGCAAATAGATCAATGGAACAGAATAGAAAGTCAGAGATAGACTCTCATAAAGATGGTCAACTGATCTTTCACAAAGGAGTAAAGGTGATACAATGGCACAAAGATAATCTTTTCAACAGATGGTGCCAGAACAGCTGGACGTCCACATGCAAAAAAAAATGAATCAGGACACAGACCCAGCACCCTTCACAAAAATTAACTCGAAATGGATCACAGACCTAAATGTAAAATGCAAAACTATAAAACTCCCAGGAGATAGCACAGGAGAAAACCTAGGTGACTTTGAGTATGGCAATGACTTTTTAGATACAATACCAAAGACACAGTCTGTCAGATATTTTGCTTGACTAACCCACAGCCTCAGCTCTTTGCCCCTTGGTATGGGCAGGAGGGGACTGCTCCTATTCTTGGTCTGTGGCAACCAGAGGGACCAATGGAAGGGAATATGATTTTGTGGGTGCATGAGCTTCCCTCCGCTCACTGCCCCCAGGCAATTCCCTTCCCAGGGATTACTGTCTGAGAGCTGAGCTGTATAATCTAAAGAAAGTTCAGTCATTTCATTGAATGTAAATTTTTTTGGTTGTAAAATCTCCTTTGCAGTTAGCACTATATGTTGCTTTTTCTTTTTTTTTTAACTTTTATAGCATTTTGACTGATTTATATATAATGAAACATACCTCTTTTAAGTGTGCATTTCAGTGAGTTTTTACAAATAGAGAACTCACTTAACCATCACCATAATCCAGACGCTGAACATTTCTGTCACTCATGACCCTTCTCAGCAAGGCCACTCTCCGCCCCTGGCCCCAGGAAATTTCGGGTAGAAAGTTTTGCTTTCTGTCACTACAGATTAGTTTTGCTTTTACTAGAGTTTCATAATAATAGAATCGTTCAGGATGTGCTTTTCTTTGTCTGGCTATGTTTGCCCAGCACAATGTTGTTGAGATTATCCAGTTGCATATATTAGTAGTTGATTTCTTTTTATTGCCAGATAGGATTCCATTGTGCAGATTTATCATAATCAGTACATTCATCTTTAGGTGAACATTTGGGTTTTGGGCTATTAAGATTAAGATTGTTAACCATACAGGCCCTTTTTGCAGACATATTTTCATTTCTCTTGTGAATATCCAGAAATGGAATTGCTGGGTGGGTCATATGGTAAGTGTATGTTTAACTTTGTAAGAAACTGCAAGAACATACTGTTTTCTTCTAAGGAAATTGATTTTTTGGGGGGCAGTGGGGGACAGGAGTTGTTTTGCCCCTAATATTGTCTGTACCTTTCTGTTCCCATTGGATTTTGTAGACTAGATACTGTCGACTGTCTGAAAACAGGTCCATGTGTTAATGGCTGTTTGGTCTAGAAGTTCTGGATTAGGGTCATGGTCTATCTGGGTGAGACAGTATTGGGTTATTGCTCATTCTAAGGAGACCAGGCAGGCTAACTAGCAAGGCTTAAACAAATAGTATGTGCTCTTCGGAAGAGAGTGTATTTCAAGGCTGTTGAGAAGGCTGTACTTGCACCAACCAAGGAAACTGCTAATCCTTAAGGATGCAAGGTACGTCCAGCAGAAGTTGTTCCCCATAGGGATTGATGGAGGGCTTCTAACCAAGCTCATTCCTTAACTTCCTTGTCCTCTTAGGGAGAGAACCTAGTGGCCAGCTCAGTCCTGGAACTATCGAGAGTTGTCGTGCGGTGCGGGTAGAATAGGAAATCCTTGCCTCAGGACCAACTTCTGCTTCTAAGTAGTATAGCATATGGAAATGAGATACCAAACTTACCCCATAAGTTTGAAATATATAAGAAAGGTGCTTGTAATGGAAATAATAAGCAAACATAAGTTGCTATCCATCTATACATTAAGGAATAGTCAATACACATTGCTAGTCTTTTCTACCTTTTTTTTTTTTAAAGTAAATATGCTTATGATAGAACTCAAATTTCTGATCACCATTTTGTAATGGTTAATTCAACTGATGATCACATTTTGTCTGCTTAAATGCAGGTGTGTACGAGCTGGTATTCTCTAAATATGTTCAAAGCAATGCTGGTTTCCCAGACAAGTAGATTTGGAAAATGCTGTGTTGCAGTCTCTACATACCGGTTGTCTTGTGGAAGCACCCTAGTGCAGTAGTCGGCAAACTGTGGCTCGCGAGCCACATGCAGCTCTTTGGCCCCTTGAGTGTGGCTCTTCCACAAAATACCACAGCCTGGGCGAGTCTATTTTGAAGAAGTGGCGTTAGAAGAAGTTTAAGTTTAAAAAATTTGGCTCTCAAAAGAAATTTCAATCATTGTACTGTTGATATTTGGCTCTGTTGACTAATGAGTTTGCCGACCACTGCCCTAGTGTAATAAAATTTTCTATTCAATTAACCCTGTTGGCTAGTACACGAGTTATCGAATGCACAAATTTAATAAGTTACCCACAATTTAGCAGCTTAAAGTTACACACATGCATTATCTCACAGTATCTGTGGGGTAAGAATCCTGGCATGGCTTAGCTGAGTCTTCTGCGTCAGTCTCTTACAGAGCTGCAATCAGGTGTTGGCCACAGGTAAGGTCTCCTCCAAAGGCTTGACTGGGGAAGTATTCACTTCTGAGGTCACACAGCTTTTGGCAGAATTTGGGTCCTTGAAGTTTAGTCTGGGAGCCCCAGTTCCTAGTTGGCTGTTGGCCAGAGGCCACCCTCAGTTTCTTGCCATATGGGCCTGTCCAACGCGTCAGCTTGTTTCATCAAACATGCAAGCCCAGAAGTCAGTAAAGAGAGTCTTCTCGCACGATGACAGCCACAATTTTATGTAACCAAATTACGAAAGTGACATCCATCACCTTTATTCTTTTGGGTAAAGGAAAGTCATAGGCCCCCACCCACACTCAAGGAGAGGGTATTACACAAAGGTGTGGCCTCCAGGGACCTTCTGTTTGTCGGGGTGGGTTGCAGTCAGACCTGCCTCCCTCTGAAACCAAACATGTTGCAAATAGTTGCCTGGAGACTCCAGTGTTAGGTAAACAACTCAACCACAGACGTAAAAATTAGTGCGTAAATTTGGCACATGTTATAAGGATGATCCAGAGTTGTTTACTCTTCTAGACTTATTCTTATAGGAAGTGGGTAGAACAGATGGACTGTCAGTGGGATTTTCTCTTATATTAAGAACAGAATCTTGCACAGAGCCTGACCCAAAGGAGGCCCTCAGTAAAACTGTTTGAATAGACTTTGTTTTCAAAACACAGCTAAACTCAGCCCTATTGCCCTGCTTTTGTAAAAATATTTTATATCCTTCATCTTGAAATGAAATTCATAAATAGAATTTACCTATATGCATTATTCAAAACATTGATAGGACTTAACTGTATTATAAAAGTAAAAAGAGTGATTTATAATAAAAATAATGGTTTTTATTATGTAAATGCTTTAAAGCGAAGTGCTTGCTTCTGAATTTAGATTCACTATTAATGACACAGCTATAAATACAGACTGAAACTTGATACCACGTGTGCAGTTAAAGACTCAGATCTTACCATTTGCCATGGGCAATGTGATTTTTCCAGAAAGATGAACGATTCTTGGAAACATTCTGAACAAAGCAAAAGAATATTTATCCCAGATTTTATACAGTAATTGCACTCCTAGAAAATTCAGAATAGATTCAAATTATGCAAAAACTGCCTTGTTTGGGGCTTAGTTTAGGCTCAGGTAATTATAAGGTTTCATCTGTTGGTATAGGATATTGGAAGGCATGAGGACCTTGGGACCATTTCTTATACAGGGCTTTGCTGTACTTAGCAGAATGAATGGCTGGGACCCGGCACTTTCCCTTACACACACTCCCCCAATTCCAGGAATGCCCTCCAATTATTTCCACAATAAAAACACTCCCGTGGATTTCACTGTGGAGCAGCACCACTCCCCACTGAAAACCTCTGCAACAGGGCTTACCCTCTTGGGGAAAAGAAAGTGATGCAGTACCTCTGGTTTGGTGGAGCATAAATATCAAATAGTACCCCAAAGGAGAGGAAATAAAAATGGGGGCACTCAAGTATGTATTGTGGCCCAGCAGCCGAGGCATAGGTGGGTGTTTGGACAAGCAGAAGACCGTAGTAATTGCTGGAGGTGGAGAGAGGAGGAATACTGGATGTGAGGCTGTCAGGAATGGCCATCTTAAAGCAGATACTTTGAATGCTGAATTTTAAGAATACTGATGAAATGCTTCCTTTTCCAACAGAAACCTGTTTCCCTCAAATCTTGTGGTTGCAACTTTTAAAACGGTAAGGCTTGATGCTTTGCTAAAACTATGAACCTTTGATGGGGGTGGAGGTTGTATAAATCATTGCCATAGAATTAGGTAAGGTGTAAACAAAACTTGGTAACATTGGTCTAAGTTTCATAGATGGGCCCCTGGAACTAAACAAACAAAACAAAACTCAACATTTTTCTAAAATATCCCACTGGTTCCAACATCTTTTCACATCACCTGAGAAATACCCTCAGATCACATTTTGGGGCTCTCTTGAATGTTTTAGAATATTTTTCAATTTTATCTTTTTTCGGGTTATAAAGGTAGTATATGCTCATTGCAAAAAGAGTAAAAGTAAAGTACAAAAAAGTGGAAGAAAATAAAGTAATCATTCATATTCACCACCTAGAGCTACCCATGAACATTTTTTTTTCCCATGAACGTTTTGATATACATCCTTCAGATCTGTTTTTTCCTATTATGCATGCCCACATGTTTTAAAAATAATCATACTAAATAAGTTGTTTGGAAACTCTCTTTTTTTATAATTTTAAGATTTTTAAGGTTTTTCTTTTAATTTATTGATTTTAGAGGGAGAGAGGGAGAGAGAAACATCAGTTTGTTGTTCCACTTATTTATGCATTCATTGGTTGATTCTTGTATGTGCCTTGACTGGGGATCAAACTCACAACCTTGGTGTAGTATCAGGACGATGCTCTAACCAGCTGAGGTACCGGCCAGGACTCTAAACTCTTTCTCAAAGCATTATATTGTGAAGATTTTCTCATGTCAGTAAATAATCCCCCTGCACATGTTATTGGTTGTATTCCACTGTATGAGTGTACCATGATTTTACTCCATCGGTCTCTTATTGATGGACATTAAGGTTGTTTTCAGTTTTTCCCTAATTTGAGCAATACTATAAGTAACATCCCTGTAGCCATGCTTTACACAGAGAAGAAATATAAAGGTCTAGATTAGATGGACTAACCTGATTGCCCTTTATAAGCAAAGACTTTTCTGTTTCTAATTATAGCCTCTCTTTAAAAAACACAAAACAAATCTGCATATAAGCACAGCTGTGGCTTCTGTATATAAAACATGAGGTATGAGAAAAAGAAAAGGTATATGGGGTTTCAGTGCCTGTCAGGTGGGGTGAGTTTTGTTCTTCCTGCCATCCTGGTCACAGGACCACTGAGCACCTCTGTGTGTCTGAAAGCTTGATCAGTCAAAGCTGCAAGGGACCAGAGCTCCTCAAAGGCCGGCACAGAGCAGGCCTCTGGGTCCGTGCCTCCTAACATGCTGCTCTTGACCGTTCAGAAGCAGCTGTCCTCAGAACAGGTCAGGAAGGGTGTTTCATAACAGATCCCACTAGATCGTCCATGCTGCCACTGGGAGACCCCTGTGCAGAAATATGTGAAGTCTGCTATAGGCCAAAGCTGGAGAGGTGTTTCACTTCAGAGAAGTGGGTCTCCCAGAAGACTCGGC
This sequence comes from Plecotus auritus, assembly GCF_963455305.1. Taxonomy (NCBI): domain Eukaryota; kingdom Metazoa; phylum Chordata; class Mammalia; order Chiroptera; family Vespertilionidae; genus Plecotus; species Plecotus auritus. The sequence goes on along the minus strand of NC_137782.1, from coordinate 136,000,547 downwards.
CAGGAAATACCAGCTTGCCTGACATCCTTTGCTTTGGAGAGTGGAGGCTCAGGCCAATTAGAAATAGATCCTGAAAAGCAGTCATATTCAAATAAATTCTGGAACAAAGTGGAGCATAAATAAATGAATAAACATAAATGGACACATTGAAAAGTGAACTTGGGCATTATGAAATTAATACCAAGGTTCTCCAAATACTGTGAACTACCAGCTATTTGAAATAACAAGCTCTCAGCATGCAATTGGGCAGACCTACCAACCATTGTCCAAGGGGCATAAGGAAATTCTCCCTGGGTCCCTATCTAACCCAGAGGCCTCTTGTAGTACATGCTGCCGTGGTCTCAAGGTACTTTTGTGTAGTTCTCAGAGTCCCTTGTCAGGCCAACCAATTGAGCAATGCCCCCCAACACTCAAAGTGGATAATGACAGACTAGCAAGAGGCTCAGCTATTTGGTCCCATCTTCCCCTGTGCCCTGACAGTTACTTTTCTTTCTCTCACTCACAGTATGCAACTGATTATAAAATGGACCCCCACAACATGAGCAATGGAAACATAACCCTTGAAAAGGTAAAGCTCTTTGTAAGATCACTTGTGATGAATACTTATAAAGTAAAGAATGCTTCTTAATTGCAGGAGCTCACACAATGTATCTTTTCCCAAGCAGGGCTGAAAAGTTTGGGGTTTGGGTGGGCTGTTCAAAGCACATGGACTTGGTTTGTTTCTTTGGTTATTTACCAACATGGCCAAAGGCTAGTGTCTGTAGCTTTGGCATCTTTAGTGGATCTACTTCATCAAATTGGAACTAACGTCCCCTCTCTTAAAATATCTATCTACACTAATAAAAGAGAAACATGCAAATTGACCGTACCTCTGCTATGCCCACCAGACAATCAGGGCGAGTATGCAAATTAACTCAACAAAGCTGGCAGCGGCCACAAAGCTGGAGCAAGCAGGAGGCTTGGGTTGCCCCCAGTGATGGAGGAAGCCAAGCTTCCCGCCGGCCCTGGCCTCTGCTCAAGGCTACAAAGTTTCAACTATAGAATATAAATAAATCCCAGATACCTGCTTCCAGCTGGCCCTGGCTTCCACTCAAGGAGGCACTGAAAAAAAGAAAAAGAAAAGAAAAAAAGGAGGGGCTGGGAGCCATCAGCCTCTCACCCAGGCTGGCCAGGCACCCCAGCGGGGACCCCCACCCTGAAGGGGGTGTGGCCAGCCTGAAAACGGCCCTCAGCCCCTCACCCAGGCTGGCTGCGCCCCCTCCAGCGGGGACCCTCACCCCATGGGGGCATGGCCAGCCTGCAAACCACCACAGGCCTCTCGCCCAGGCCACCCCATGCCCCAAGGGAGCCCCCGCCCTGATCCAGAATACCCTTCAGGGCAAACCAGCCTGCCCCCACCCATGCACCAGGCCTCTATCTATACTAATAAAAGGATAATATGCTAATTAGACTGGGAGACCTTCCAGGAGACCTTCTGGACATTCTTCTGGACAAAGCCATGGTGGTGGGGCCGAGGTAGAGGCAGTTAGAGGCCAAGAGGGGAGGGCGGTTGTGGGTGATCAGGCCATGATGGGACAGCAGTTGTGAGTGATCAGGCTGGTGGGTGGGGCCGTTGGGGGTAAGCAGACCAGCAGGGGGGCCAGTTGGGGGCAAGCAGGACGTCAGTGGGGGTCAGTTGGAGGTGATCAGGACATCGGAGGGGGCAGTTTGGAGTGAGCAGGCCAGCAGGGGGGCAGTGGAGGCAAGCAGGCCAGTGGGGAGGAAAAGTGGGGGCGAGCAGGCCAGCAGGGGGAGCAGTTGGGAGCAAGCAGGCCGACAGGGGGGGTAGTTGGGGCGAGCACACTGGCACGGGGGGAAGTTGGGAGTGATCAGGCTGGCAGGGGGGAGGCAGTTGGGGGTGAGCAGGCTGGCAGGCAGAGTGGTTAGGGGCAATCAGGCTGGCAGGCAAGCAGGCAGGTGAGCAATTAAGAGCCAGCAGTCCCGGATTGTGAGAGGGATGTCCGACTGCCGGTTTAGGCCCAATCCCTGTAAACCGGCAGTAGGACATTCTTTGAGGGGTCCCAGATTGGAGAGGGTGCAGGCCGGGCTCAGGGACCCCCCCCCCCCCCCCCGGTGCACAAATTTTGTGCACTGGGCCACTAGTATATATATAAAAGCCTAATATGCTAAGCGTCTGATCAATTGGTCAACCAGCAGGGGGCAGATGCTCCAACTGGTAAGTTAGCTTGCTGCTGGGGTCCGGCCAATCAGGACTGGGCAAGACGGGCTGGACATGCCCTGGAGCCCTCCTACGGTCCCTCCCCAGCTGGCCAACCTCCCATAGTCCCTCCCTGGCCAGCCGGCCCCCATCGGCCCTGATCAGGACTGGGCAAGATGGCCCTGATCGGCCCCGATGATTGCTGGCCAGGACGAGGGACCCTACTGGTGCACGAATTCATGCACTGGGCCTCTAGTATTTTATAACACTCTTATACTATCCTGAAATACTGTATAATTAACTAGAGGCCTGGTGCACAAAATTCGAGCACGGCTGGCGGGGTTGAGGGGGAGTCCATCAGCCCGGCCTGCACCCTTTCCAATCCGGGACCCCTCAAGGGATGTCCAACTGCCTTTTGCAATCCAGGACTGCTGGCTCCTAACCACTTGCCTGCCTGCCTGATCGCCCCTAACTGCCTCTGCCTCGCCCTGCACCCGGGACCCAGGATTTCCTCCTCTGGCCGGCCGCAGGCACCCAGGACCCGGGCCGGCTTTGCCCAGGCCAGCCGCAGCCGCAGGGGACCGCGGGGTGGGCGGCTTGTCTCTCTCCTCGGCTGCAGCCCTAGCAGCTGGCGCCCAGGACCATGGGGTGTATGGCTTGTCCCTCTCCTGAGCTGCAGGTGCAGCTGCTGGCACCCAGGACTGCGGGGCGGGCGACTTGTCCCTCTCCTGGGCCACTGCCTGGCTGGTCACCATTCCTCTCTCGCAAGCTCATTTGTGCCTGGCTGGTCCTCACTCCCCTCTCCCCAGTGTTTGAGTGTCTGAGCCATTAAGGTGGGAGGGTGTGAGGGCATGATGACCATTTGCATATTAGCTCTTTATTATATAGGACAGGTGATTTACTGTACCCCTACACATAGAACTTGTCCTAGGGGCTTAACTTACTCTAGCCATTATTCATTCACACATATATTTTGAGTACCTATTGTTTCCCAGACACTGAGCAGGAAGGGACAAGGGACCTCAAAGATTATTCAGTCCAGCCCAGAACTGTCTGGGAAGAAGCAGGTACTTTGCCTTTTTCCACACATATACCTCCTCAGGGCTGAGGGGCTCTGAGTGCTACCAGCCTTTCTGTGATTGAAGGAAAAGTTCCACTTAAAAAAGAAAGTTGAAAGCTACGAATTGAATCCAATTGATGTCATATTGCAGATGAAGAACCTGAAGCTCAGAGAAGTTATTTCATACCAGAGCTGGGACTAGAGTCAGACTAGAACTCTGGTAAAAATGCTCTTTCTGTTTTTTACCATGCTGACTGGCATGTTCCTGTTCAGAATTTCATAATGTGTTTGATGGAGTAAAATGCCTGCCTAATATGTATTTGCAGCCGTGAGATTCAGCATTACTGGAAAAATAAAGAGTACATTTTACCTTTACATTTAAAGTCAGTGATTTAGGAACGACTATCCTGAAGAGATCCATGTTAATCCTGAAAAATCTTTTGGGAAATTTGTCAGCTCGGAGGACATCCCAACAGCCTGGCAACAAAGAATTGTTGATATTTAGGAGGTGATGGTACAGGCATCGATTCTTGATCTGAAGGAACTTTTCAGCAACGAGCTCTTCTTTTAAAAGCAGCCCTTTGAAGTGACTGTCCAACCTCTACCTGAATATATCCAGTAAACGGGAGCTCACTGCTTTCTGCTTCAATCCATGCCGTCTTTGAACAGCTTTTAGAGTTAGCAACTAGGTGAAATTTTTGTTGACTTGCTGTATCCTTACACTGCATCTCCCCCTTGACTTTCCTACCCCTGGATTTGCAAAATTACTTAAGAAAATACAAACCTCTTCTCATTCTGGGCATAGTGTTTCAGCCTGGTGGAGACACGAAGCAAATACATCTTTACAATCATATGTTGTAAACCTGGACCCTATGTCCACTCTGATCCTGCAGATCCCATTTGGCACCGAGATCGAAGGGATGAACATTTTAGGATTGGTCCTTTTTGCCCTCGTGTTAGGAGTGGCCCTAAAGAAACTAGGCTCTGAAGGAGAAGAGCTCATCCGTTTCTTCAATGCCTTCAACGAGGTGACGATGGTGCTGGTGTCGTGGATTATGTGGTGAGTATTGCTGCCCTCCCCGCAGCTGCGTACCCTCCCTCTTATCTCTCCTCCATCCAGAAAAGAACCCGACTCCGCTGATCTCGGTCACCTCTGGGTCACCCCTGGGCCAGGGCTCTGTATGTGGTTGATGCACCCCCAGGTGGGTCCTGGTACAGGGTGTGATGGAGGTGGAGGCAGTTTCTCCTCCTGTCCAGGATCTCAGAGAATCAGGCATGTGCCATGGTTACCAGTTATTTCCTCAGCACCCACAGTGACCCCTTATGGTTCTATCATCAGTGATCTATTTATGGGTTTCTACCATCATCTCATATTATATGTGATGCCCATATCATCTTGTGGAGCAATGGATTCCATAAGTTTGCTATCTGTTCTGTGAAATAAGGCTTATTTATCTTAAATTGATAGACCTAAAGCTTCAGAGGGGCCCCTTACTATCGTATTTAACTACGTGGAGGACAGATTCACACATATGTAAAGTTGGAATAGTCTTTTTTTTTTTTTTTTACCTAAATGTTTCTGTAGGTAGTATCGATGAAAGTGTAATTGTTTAATACAAAATTATTAGATTGATTTTTGACTAAAAGGTACAATTTTGACCTGATCCCTCAGAAATCATATCAATTCCAGTGGCCATCCCTCGTCAGCTTCATCCTGCTGTTTCACTCAAGCCAGATTTCTGTGGATTTTAGCTTCTATCTATTCATTGTCAGGAAACTAGTTTGTCCTTTCATGCACAAAGCATTTTCCTAACTGTCAATCTTTAAACATCCCAGAACTTCTCTCTCTCAATGAACTGACGTTAGGAGAGAAGCCTGGAATTTGGTAGGAAAGTTTGGAATTGGGTGGGAGGCCAAGTCCAAAGCCTCCACTGGTGGCGTTTCTTTTGCTCAACCAACATTCCAGAGGCTGAGTCTTATCATTGCAAACATGACACTTTGTTCATATGACCGTTGTTCTGGGGAGAGAAATAGTTCCAGGAAGGAAAAAGTGTTGTCACCGCAGGTCAGGTTCTTTTCCTTTTTTTTTTTCTTTCTTTTTTTTTTTTTTTGTCTAAAATCTTCCCAAAGTTTGGATGAAAAGGAAAGACATGGTCACCATAGTGACTAGTAACCACACAGAGGTAGATCTCCTGCAGGTCCTGCCCCCTAGCCTTCACTTTTTTTCCTAATGAAGTATTACTTATGGAAAAGTACTTAAAACATGTGCACAACTTAATGAATTATCACAAAGGAAACACTCATCCAGGTCAAGAAGCAGAACTGGCCAGCACTTTCAGAGGTCCCTCTTGTCCCCCTCCCACCTGCTGCCCCCTCTCTCCACCTGAAGAAGGGTACCGAACTGACTTCTAACCCTGTAGACCTGAAAGGTCACAGGTTTGATTCCGGTAGGGGGCATGTAGGAGGCAGCCAATTGATGTTTGGTTCTTACATCGATGATTCTCTCCCTCTCCCTCTCTGTCTAAAAATCAATTTTTAAAAATCTTTTTTAAATAAATAAAATAAAATTTATCAAAAAAAAAAAAAAAAGCCAATGGTTATAAAATTCTTCCCACGGAATCATGCTTTCCAAATCACAAAGAATTTCAAACCTCACAAAAATCCCAGCTTCGTCTCAAGTCTACAAAACAGGTGTTAGTCTTCGTGTTTCTAAGCTTTCAGAACAAGCCTGAGCAAAGCCAACAGTCACACTGCGTTCCCAGAGGCTTTGATCTTGAGCAGTTCCTTGCCTTCCCACTTGGGAGTCCCTGTGGTTGGTGACATCCACCTGATAAGAACATCATATATCCCAGGGGAACGAAGCCTGGGTTCTGATCCTGACTCCATTACCCATGGAGATGTATCATGATAATTTTACTCAGTTTCACAGCCTATAAAATGGGCCCATCCCTTTCATTCTCAGAATCATCCTAGGGGGAAATGACAGCCTAGTTGAAAGTCCCCGTGTTGTGTGGGGAAGGGCCTGCATCTCCCAGCCCCTACATCACATCACTCTACTGACAAGTACCTTGTGCTCATGCCCTAGGTATGTACCTGTAGGCATCATGTTCCTGGTTGGAAGCAAGATTGTGGAAATGAAGGACATCATCAGGCTGGTGACCAGACTTGGGAAATATATCTTTACATCTATATTGGGCCATTTTATTCATGGAGGAATTGTTCTGCCACTTATTTATTTTGTTTTCACACAAAAAAACCCATTCAAGTTCCTCCTGGGCCTCCTCACACCATTTGCGACAGCATTTGCCACCTGCTCCAGGTGAGTGTGTTTTGGGTGCCCTTGATGGCTCTGAGCTGTGTTGATATGAAACCAGGTGAGCCCAATGGTAGATGCACAACTGGCACCTTAACATATTTAATTCTTTGAAAAGTCTAAATTGGTCTTATTTTTTGTATTATCAGCTCCACAGCTCTTCAGGAAATAGATTTCTGGGATTGCCAAATTGAGGAATTGCCTTGCTTCTTCTTCTGGCTCCTTGACAGTCAACCTGATCATTATTTGGGCCATAGGAACTGTGGGTCCTCACCCTAATTAGTAAGCCCTTTGCCTGAGTAAAAAAAAAAAAATGCATTGTAGGAAAGTTTCTAGAATGTTACCCATGCCTTAGAAAATAAGACCAAGGCATCAAGGTGAGGGATGCCTGCTCAGCTCTCTTGGAGTATCTAACTTAGCATAAAAGATGTGCCTGTCGTTATTGGAAATCTTTCCAAAAAAAAAAAAGGTGGGGGGCTTTCTAAATACATTAAAGAAAACTTTCTAAGGATGGCAGCACATTGTTTCACTCTCATGTTTAGCTTTTGCCTCTCTGCTGCATGCTTCCTCCCATCCTGAAGGGCTAGTCATATGACCAGGGAGTGGTGGTAAAAAGGATTAGGGAGGTGAGGATCTCTGGCTTAGACAAAAACAAGCCTACTCCTCAGCTGCGCCAGCCACCCTCCTCAAAGCCCGCAGAGGCCGCTGGAGAGGACAGGTTCCGTTTATCCTGTGAACACAGTTACTCTTTCCAAATCTCAGAGCCATTTCTGCTTCTTGGCCTAAAAGGAAAAAAGAAATCATCTTGGTTTTTTTGCCTTGTACTTTATTTTTATTTTATTTTTTTGCGGGGGGCGGGGAGGTGGTTCAAGAGAGGAGATGCACATATGGAGTCAACAGTTCTTTGTTCTCTTGAGAACCTTTTGTACCACAAGGTAAAGCGTGGTTCTTGAGAAATTTGGAACAGATGCATCCCAGTAAAGAACACAGCAGGTACATGTAGGGAGTCGGGTTTTGAATACTTCGGGAGCTGACAAAACCCCATGTTGTGACAGAAACTTTGAAACCGTTGTGATTTTCCTTTTATCCGGGGAGGGGGATAGTCAGCAGCCGGGTGGTGCTCGTGGTTGGGTTCCAGGGCCTGAGCCGAGCAATGTGTTGCCTTTGGAAGCACTGTTCTCAGGGTCGGTTGTTTCTCCATTTTCAGCTCAGCAACCCTTCCCTCCATGATGAAGTGTATCGAAGAAAACAACGGCGTAGACAAGAGGATCAGCAGGTTCATTCTCCCCATCGGGGCCACCGTGAACATGGACGGCGCGGCCATCTTCCAGTGCGTGGCCGCCGTGTTCATCGCCCAGCTCAACAACATCGAGCTGAAGGCAGGGCAGATCTTCACGATTCTGTGAGTTCATTCCTCTCTCCTAACCCTTTAGGCCTGGGTCAGAACCTGAGGGATTTCTTGTGATTTCCTTGGGAAAATCCTGATAAGTACCAATCTCGCCAGGACATGGCGTCTCCTTTATGAAATGAGCACAGTGTGAATCCATTACTTGGAGAGAGTGCATTGTCTCTCGCAGGCTCATCTGGCAGAATCTAGGGTTACGTGGTTTTCCGTTGCCACGCCATGGCTGCCATGTTCTGCATTTCTCAGTGCCCCCTCCGTGCTCTGTGTTCATGGTGACCCTGCTGTGCCATCCCTAGAGTGACAGCCACGGCGTCCAGTGTTGGAGCGGCAGGCGTGCCGGCCGGAGGGGTCCTCACCATCGCCATTATCCTGGAGGCCATTGGGCTGCCCACTCATGATCTCTCTCTGATCCTGGCTGTGGACTGGATTGTGTAAGTAGCAAGTCCTAAGGGCATCGAACAAAGGAAAGTCTGTATTGAGCTCCCTAGGGGCTTGGCACTCCGCTGGACCTGAGGCGTGTGGAGAAACTTCAGACGTGCTCCCTGCCTTGTGAAGGAGCCCACGGTTGAGCTGGCAAGACAACATTAAAGCTAGGAAAAGTTAACAACATGAGTCAGAGGCTCATGAATGGCCATGAAATATTATTACCAAGAACTTGCTTAGAGCATCCGGGAAAGCATGGGTCGCAGGCCCAGGGTGGGGGTGGGGAGGCACTAAAATCTGTGGAAGTTGTTGGTTCTGTAGGAGTCATAGCCATGGGTGCAGTGAGCCTTTGGGAATGATAGTCCTTAGCCAGAAATGCCCAAAGAGTGATTTCTGTGAGGAGAGGGAAGATGAACCCAGTTCATGGGAATGCTTTGGGCTCAGGGAGGAGGTGTGATTCGGACTGTCATCGGCAGAGCTCCTATAGACACAGAACAGTTTCTGAGTGTTGATTCCTGGAGTTACATGATACCTTTTTCAGGTAGGGGCGATCCCTATTTTATAGGGAAGGTTAGCTGAAGTACTAGTGTTGGACAGGAGAGCATATGGATAAGAAAATGAGCCTTAGAGTCCAGGGACTTGGGTTCAAATCCCAGCTTTGCCATTACCAGCTGTGTGACAGGACTGTTTGCTCACCTGTGAAATGGGAATGATCATAGAACCTACACCAGAGTTGTGGCGGAGACTGAGTTTGCAGATGTACAGCGCATGGAAGAGTCCCAGGCCTGTGGGAAAGCAGGGCACTTCCTCTGAGCTCCAGGGCGGGAGGATGGTTATCAGGCTAATCCAAGGGGAGACAGGCTTCTGGAAAGGACAGTGCTATTCTCTGTGCAGGGGTGTTAACACGGAGTGCATCTGGAGACTGACATTCAGCAGAGATGCAGTGTTGAAATGAGTAGGAGAACAACTGGACACAAAACCATATCTACTCTATCATCCATCTCGGCTCTATGTGCCTTAGATGATGGCGTCTTTATACCCAAAATGCATGCATAGAAAGAGACTGGAAGGAAACCATCAAAATGGCAGTACTGGCTCACTCAGAGCTGTGAAGTGGGGGTGACTTTTGTTTTCTACTTTATACTTATCTTCCCCGCGCCCGCCCCCCCAAGTTTTCTACAGTGAGTATCTATTACTTTCATAAGAAAAAACAATTACAAGGAAGTCAACTTAGAGTACTGAAGCCTTAAGCCCTTAGTAGCATGTACTCTGGGAAAGAGCAGGGCCCTCAGGGTCACAGCTTCCCCATGGCCCTGGCCTCTGTGGCGGGGCTGCCCCCAGGTGGCTGCCGGTGGCATTGGCTGGACTGCCTACCTTTCTTTTCCCACCAGGGACCGGACCACCACCGTGGTGAATGTGGAGGGGGACGCCCTGGGCGCGGGCATTCTCCACCACCTGAATCAGAAGGCGATGAAGAAAGGGGCGCAGGAACTGAGTGAGGTGAAAGTGGAAGCCATCCCCAACTGCAAGTCAGAGGAGGAGACGTCGCCGCTGGTGACACACCAGAACCCCGCAGGTGGCCCTGCTGCCAGCGCCGTGGAGCTGGAATCCAAGGAGTCGGTTCTGTGAGGGGGCTGGGCTGCCAGCTTGCCTGCCTGCGGTAGTGCCCACCCTGTCAGTCCAGCCACCGGACACTGGACACCGCCCACCACCCTCACCGACTTTAGCCTCCGGGCAATGCGTTGGCCCAATCACCGGTTTGAGGATCACTTCTCAGCACAGGCAGTGGGCTTCCCAGCCAGAACTGGTTCCTGAGGACTAGGGCACTGACATTCAGCTTGATCCCCGTCTAGATGCAACCACGTGCGCGCACCAGGGTCTGTCTGAAACATGCACTCGAGCTGCCGGGCTGGGGGAAACAACAGGCTCGCAGGGACCTGATGGTCAAAGCTTGGGAAAACGCAGATGTGCCCTTCACTGCACCCCGCCACTGCGTTGGGTGCTTTCCAGGCAAACTTAGGGGGTTTGCAGTCATCTGTCACATTGCCTCACCAGCCTTAATGATTGGAAAATTCCCAAATTCTTCGCCTTGAATGGAATTCGCTGAGCTAGGACTCCGGGTGTTACAGTTTGTGCTACAATTAGGTGCAGCTGGCTTCTGGTTCAAGGATTGTTGGTGGACTGGCGGTGCTGCACATTGTCAAGTTAGAAATACTCCAGACGGTGGTGGGGCTGCTGGCTTCTCTGGTCAGAGGCATTGAGTAAACAGTGTAAACGCCGCCGACATCAAAGAAAGGAGCAGGAATGCAGCCTGCAGGGGGAAGGGAAGCAACTTAACCATGACAGGATGCGCATACACAACACGTCCCCATTCTCCTCCCAGCCCTGGGGAAGTTTGCAGCTTCGTGACCTGGGCCTCTGACAACACTGTAGCTTCCTCGCCATCCACTCTGATGCAGGACCCTGGTTGGTTTCTCAATCTACTATTTTTTGTTGTTGTTAATCCTCCTAAGGATATTTCCCTCTCCGCCCTCCCCCCCCACACACACCCTCCCTATTTTTTAGAGAGAGTAGAAGGGAGGGGGAGAGATAGAGAGACACATCAATTGGTTGCCTCCCACAGGCGCCCGACTAGGGCCGGGGATCAAGCCTGCAACTGAGGTACGTGCCCTTGACCGGAATCAAACCTGGGCCCTTTCGGTCTATGGGCTGACATTCTTACCACTGAGCCAAACCGGCCAGAGATTTTTTTTTTTTTTTACCTAAGTGATACCTCTCTCCACGAAGCCCTTGGTCTCCTGGTGAAGACAGCCTTTACGAGTGGGGCTTTGCTTTCTGTGCATTAGCCACTTCCTCACGCCGCTCGTTCTCTGTGTAGTTCCTCGACAGCATCAGAGGCAGCCTCTCCTAATGTCCTCCAAGATTTCACGAATTAGCCATCTCACCTGTCATTGCATTTCCAGGTACCGACTTCCCTGTGACTCCCAGACCCAAGCACCGTTTCTGCCACCCCTCAACAGGCCATCAAAGCTCCCCAACTTTCACCCTCAGCCATTGCCTTGTTTTCCCTGTTGCTGGGGTTTCGCTGTCACCCAGGCCCTGCAGAAGGGACACACACCTTTGTGATGTGTGTCCCATTGCGATGAGTGTGGGTGGATGGGACAGAGACGGTCAAACTCCTCTATTATAAAATCAGAGGCCCGAGCCTAAGCAGAAGGGGTGGGGTGGGGAGGAGCCATGAGGCACAGAGCTGACCCAGCTCCCCCAAAATCTTTAAACCAGCTAAGCCACGCCCCTTTCCTGTGAAGCCTGGAGTGACCAGGAACTGAGCTGAGGTGTCTCAAAACCTTTACCCACCAGCTAGAGCTTGCTGATACCCTTCTGTTTTCAAAGGGGGAGACAATCACATTGATTACAAACTGCAAATGGACATTCACTGCTTCCAAGGCTATAGTATATTTTGTCTTTCCATCTTCCACAGATTTATGGCTATATGTGCACACACACACGTATGTGTGTGTAAGTATACTATATATATTGTTTGTGCTCCAAACCAAGCAAGTTTGAGTTTGCATAGAGGTGAACTAACTGCAAGTTGAATGGCTTTGGCATCCCGATTTTCCTGTTTCTACTGGTGAATTTCACAAAACAAGGACATTAGAGCTGCGCAGTGAGACCCATTGACTGCACACTGTGCTGTGCCTGGAAATGCAGTACAGAGAGTGCGAGGCCTGAAGCAGGGTTCTTCCCGATAGTGATCACGCCCCTTCCCCTGGGAGGGAGTCGGTGCTGTTTTTCTGTCTGTTTCTCCGTGCACAAGAGCAATCAGAACAGGAGTGACCTGGCTGGGAAAAATCCCACTTTCTCATTGTCTGAAGATGTCTCCCCCACGATTCTCTTGTAACTCGTCGTAAGTACTGTTCAAGTGCCGTTCATCTCTGTTTTGTATGTGTGACATTTGCCTTAAACATAGCAGTCTTCAACAATGAATACAATGTTTCTACTAGGATCTGCACCTTCCTTTCTTCCTTTCTTGTGTTTTGAACTGGCATATACCGATGGAGCTCTCACTAGGGAAGGACCTGTGGGTGACTGAGGTGATTTATTTTCCAGCTGTTGGCCAGCCGGACCCCTGAGGCAGGTAGGCCAGCTCCAGGGGGCAAAGCTGCTGCAGGGCCGTCACTGATTTGGCTTCCGGCTGGTGATGACCAGCTGCTTCTGGGTGTCTCCCATTCCACACCAGCAGGGCTCTTGCGAAAAGTGAGCAGTTCTGCCACAGACTTCCATAAAGTTAAGTTTTGTTAGGACCACTAGGTCAACGGGTCTGAACTAGCGCTGCGGTAAGCCAAGAGCTCAGCTCCATAGAATTACTCAGAAAGTCCCTGCATCAGGCAGTTCCTGAGCCTCTGCCGTCATCACCACCACACCCAGCCCATTCTTTTATATATAATCCCGTTTTAAGTGACGCCACATTCCAGCACAATTAGGGAATGTAGAAACCTCTTATAATGAGATTATCCTACAAGCTCACACTGGAGGCTAGTTTCCACTCCCTGGGGCTCCTGACGAAACTAAGTCCTCATTCTGGCCTGGACATTTCCAGCTCTTCATATTGCACAGACAATATGATTTTAATTTCGGGGCAAGGCCCAAAGGGATGAGGAGGGAGTTTGCCCAGATCAAGGGCCTGATGGAGCTTGTTGCTAATGAAATTTAGGTTCCCACTGTGGGGTGCAGCTGCCCTGATTCTCTGTTACGGAGCGTGTTTGAGGCTGAGATTAGTACTTGGTGGTTCAGCTTTCACACAGCCATATCAAGAGGAGCAATTCTGTAAGTGCTTCTTCCAGATGCGCAGTAAGAGCACTGACCTGTGGGGTCACCTAAGCCTGTTCAGAGAAACTTCCGATGACATCTGTGAATGGCATAAACCATGTAGTGAGTAGGAGTGTGCACTGTCTGGGGTCCAGTCCCCGCTTTGCCACTTGCTTGCTTGTGACCCTGGGCACAATAAGCTCTCTGTGCCTTAGTCTCCTCATCTTGAAAATGGGAATAATCATTGTATCAGTGGCATAGGCTATTGTGAAGAGGAAAGGAGTTAATATATGTAAAGTGTTCCAAAAGGCGCCTGGTACGTGGAACATACTCTGACATACTCTGTCAGGCTTGGCTCTCACATCAGACACAGAGTGGCAGGAAAGTTCCCCAACCAGCCTGCGTCCCTCTGCGTTCGGGCCCAAGTGGCGTGCTCATGAAGAGACAGAAGATATATTTCCACTCCTGGGCTCCTCTGCCGATCCAGGCCTGTGTAGTATGGGAGTGGGCCCATTTTGGACATGCGTTCTAAAAATATTTGGATGACTGCTTAGAAGGAACTGGGCCTTATAAACAATTGTCAGGATGCACTTGAATGCCCTGATTCACAAAAGAAGCCCTTCGCTCGAGCCTGTCTCTCTTCAGCTACATCCTCCCAAGTTGCAATCCAGGAAGCAGCAGCTCCCAGCAATACCCTGCCTTCTGGAGAGGAATGTACTCTCCTGGCCCGAGGTTGACCCCTATTTATCACACTCAGGGGTGGCAAAGGGAGAGTGGGGTGTGGGGGCTCTGGTCTGCCTCCCAATCTCAGGACCTGCAGCCCCTTTACTTGGGGCTCAGTGAACGAGACTGCATAGGGAGAGGGAAGAGCTTAATTCATTTGAAAGCAAACTTCCGCCTCTTAAAGGAAAACAGCCATGTCCTCACTGGTGTTTCATCTTTTCAGAGTAGAGCTGAGAGTCCTAAAATTTATCAAATCAGAGTCTCAAACCTGATTTTTTTTTCCGAAATAATATATCTGTTGGGCGGGATTTTAGCCGATTTAGGATTATTTGGAGCAAGACCCGAGACTGAGATGATAGCTTGGGGGCTCTCCGGAGGTCTGTACCAGATGAACTGCCTCAGTCTGAGGGCACAGTGTCCCAGGCTCCGCCTTCAGGGAGAAAGACAATCATGCTTGGAGCTCAGAGTGTTCCTTCTTTGAGGACAGTTTCAGGGGTGCCCTGGGGTCAGTAGAGTGTCTCTTCACTTTTTTTTAGATAATAACTTTATTGAGATCTAATCCACACACCATTAAACTCACCCTTTTAAATTGTATAATTCAGTGGCTTTTAGTGTATCCAGAGTTGTGCAACCACCACCACAATCTACTTCCAGAAGAGTTTCATCACCCCCAAAAGAATCCCGGGGCCTCTGGTAACCACTAATCTACTCTGCTTGTATGGATTTGCCTATTCTGGACATCTCACATATGATCCCTGAACGCATAATAATCTGGCCACTCAGTATATGTATTAGAGGCCCAGTGCATGAATTCGTGCATGGGTAGGGTCCGGCCAGCCTGGTCAAGGGGAGGGGACATGGGCGGTTGGCATGGTTGGACATGGTCGAACTCCTGGTCGAGGGGACAATTTGCATATTAGCCTTTTATTATATAGGATATACACTGAGTGGCCAGATTATTATGCATTCAGAGATCATAATAATCTGGCCACTCAGTGTATATCTAGCTGTTTCCTTTTATAAGTACATCCCAGATAAAGAGAATTGATGTTCAAAAAGTAGTCACTGCCCACCTTCACTACACGCACTCTCCCCACACACACTCAAAGGAGATCCTATAAAATCTTCTTGATCGACAAATACAGACTCAATCATTCTAGCCTGTTGAGCACCCCCTCATCCCCAAAAGGATGTCTGATTATAGGGCTAACAAGAACACAAATAATTTGAGGAGCCTCCTCCCCAAACATGTATAAGCAATGAAAGTCTATGTATCTAGACCACATGCTAAGTTGAAATGTGGTCTGGATCCAGGCGACTTTTTCTGCTAACATCCTGCTAACGGCACTGGGCACTCCCACGTGGCACCGTCCACGCCATGTTCTGTGTAAGTGATGCCCCTGGAGTTGCGTGGTGCAAGCCTTCCCCACTGCACACAGCAGCCCTGAACTCCGGAGGCGGGCTGCAGGTAAGAGACTTGGCTCACACTCACACATGTCTGCCCTATAAATTAATTTCTCCCTTTTAATAGGTGGGGGCTAATGAGCCTCAGAGGCAACAGTATTGATTTGAGGTCAAGAGGAACCTCCTTCATCAACGTCACTGCTCAGGTTGGTTTTCCTGGTGTTAGTGTGCCCATCACAGGCATCTGGGTTTGTTGCTAGGCACTTTGTAGCATCAATGTAACTTTTACCTCTCTAGTCCGCAGAGCAGCCTGGGCTGGGCAGTTGATGGCTCACAGGCCCTCCTTGCCTCCAGCCAAGCCCCTCTAAGAAAACCAATCTCATGGCAAAAGGGCAGCCCCAGGATCTTGTGAGGTGTGGTGAACTACATCCCATCCCTCCAGAAACACAAGAGCAACCAGGGCCATGATGACAGAGGCCAGAGGCCAGGCCCCAGAATGCAATGCTGTCAGTGCAATGAAACTGGTCTCAGGGTGAGAAGTCAGTTCAGTTCCCTTCTTCAGGTGGACAGAGGGGCAGTGGTTGGGAGTGGGACAAGACGGACCTCTGGAAGTGCTGGCCAGTTCTGTTTCTTGATCTGGATGAGTGTTTGCTTCATGATAATGCATTACGTTGTGCACATGTTTTATGTACTTTTCCATAGGTGATACCTTCATTAGGAAAAAAAAGGCTAGGGTGCAGGACCTGGCAGGAGATCTAACTCTCTGTAGGGGTTGCCAGTCACTTTGGGTGACCATGTCTTAGGTGTCCCCCTCACCTCTAGCCACGCCCCTCTAAGAGAACCAAATGGAAATTGGAAATTCAGCTAATTTCATCTTGGTCATCTAGAACAGGGGTCAGCCAATCATAACCCACCACTTGTTTTTGTGTGCCCTCGACACTGCTCCAAAAGACAGCATTGGAGCCAAGCCAGGGTGGCCCCCTCCACCTGTATCAGGGCTGACTTACCCATTAAGCATAGTATATACAGGACTTATGACACCCAATACTTTTTAGGGACCCACAAAAATATTTTAAAATCAGAAGGATATAATCCAGTCTGGATTATATTGGTCCTTAGATCAACACAGTTATAGAATACTAGATGCCCCGTGCACAAAATTCATGCATGCGGGGGGGGGGGGTCCCCTCAGCCCAGCCTGCACCCTCTCCAATCCAGGACCCCTCGGGGGATGTCCGACTGCTGGTTTAGGCCCGATCCCACAGATCGGACCTAAACTGGCAGTCGGACATCCCTCTCACAATCCAGGACCACTAGCTCCTAACTGCTCACCTGCCTGCCTGCCTGATCACCCCTAACTGCCCCCCCCCCCCCGATGGTCTGGTCACTCCCAACTGCCCCCCCTGCTGGCCTAGTCGCCCCCAACTGCCCGACCTCCCCCGCCGGCCTGGTTGCCCTGAACTGCCCCCCCTGCCAGCCTAGTCGCCCCAACTCCCCACCCCCCATGGCCTGGTCACCCCTAACTGACCCCCACCCGCTGGCCTGGTCACACCTTACTGCCCCCCCTGCTGGCCTGGTTGCTCCCAACTGCCCCCACTGCAGGCCTGGTCACCCCATGCAGCCTGCTGCTCAGTTGTTTGGTTGCCCCTCACTAACCCCCTGCCGGCCTGGTCACCCCACACATCCTGCTGCTTGGTCATTTGGTCGCCCCTCACTAACCCACCTGCCAGCCTGGTCGCTCCACGCAGTCTGTTCAGTCGTCCATTCAGTTGCAATGGTCGCTTAGGCTTTTATATATATAGATTATCTTTAATATGTTTTAATGGAGGAAGGCCCCATGAAGGCAAAAGTACCAAGACCCCATGAAAGTCACATGCAGCCCTGGCCCCTGCTCTGCCTTCCACTCCCAGCACCAGCCTCCCTGGTGAATGGTCACATCTCACCCCTGCCAGGGTCCATGCTAGTCACCACAAACATGCTGGGGACTTTGCTATTGGCAACAGCTGGGGACCAAGGCATGGAATCCCAGTTCAGGAGTCAGCAACTTGGAGAATTGCTCCACTCTGGCCAGTGGCCCCAGCTGAGATGACTGGACTTGTGCTCCAGGGTCTAGATGACACTGGCAGAGTGAAACTGACTGGTAGCCAGCTGTCCTTCCCCCACTGTCCATCAAGCCCACCCCCATCAGGCCAGTGGCTCTTTGTCTCCATCTGATGGCAACTGGTCATCATGTTTGTCCCCCACTGGGGATGGCCCACCCCAGGCGAATGGGTGGTGGGGCAGGGCAGAGTTTTCTCTTCTGTTATATAAGAACCTACTTCATATCTTCTGATTTTACCTCTTGTCCCAGAAAGCCTAAATAACCTATGATCTGGCCCATTATGGGAAAATTTTGCCAACTCCCGCTCTAAAGAAAATCTGTCCCCACTCTCCTGACCCATTTGCCACTGGTATTGTTTGATGGAAACTGGAAAGCCATGTAAACTGTGCTACAGTGTTCAGCCCAGGAAAGAGGGCTCAGCCAGCTTAATCCTAGGACAACAGCCAGCCTGAGGTTTGCTGGTTGGCTGGTTGGAATTTTTACTAGCTGGAGGACAAAGTAAGACCTTATCTGAGAGACACTCCAAGATGGCCCTCAGCGATCCTTGACTGCTAGTGTTTGGAGGGGTTCAGAACAAGCCACCCCAAGATGGGCCTCAGTGATATGCAGATTACTTTGAGATAAAGGCAATTATAGCTTCAGGCTTAAAAGAAACTTTGGCTCCTCCCTGTAACTACTTTCTTTTTTTTTTTTTCTTTTTTTTAATATATTTTATTCATTTTTTACAGAGAGGAAGAGAGAGGGATAGAGAGTTAGAAACATCGATGAGAAAGAAACATCGATCAGCTGCCTCCTGCACACCTCCTACTGGGGATGTGCCTGCAACCAAGGTACATGCCCTTGACCGGAATCGAACCTGGGACCTTTCAGTCCACAGGCCGACGCTCTATCCACTGAGCCAAACCAGTCAGGGCTGTAACTACTTTCTTTAAGACAAGGCAAACTTCTACTTACTAAATGTCTGCTTTTAAAAATATATATATTTTTAATTGATTTCAGAGAGGAATGAAGAGGGAGAGAGTGATAGAAACATCAATGATGAGAGTCATTGATCAGCTGCCTCCTGCACTGGGGATCAAGCCCATGACCTAGGCATGTGCCCTGACCGGAAATTGAACCCTAACCTCCTGGTTCATAGGTTGACGTTCAAACACTGAGCCCCATCAGCTGGGCATGTCTGCTCTTTTTATCATCCTGCAATGACCCTTTGAAGCCCCCAAGACACCTTACCTCATCCCTAGCTCAGGATGCCTTTCTTATATCCCTCAATCCCGCTTTCTATCTCTGAACCACCCTGCATGTGGGAATCTCTGAATCTCATGTATGTGGGGTTCCCATACATATGTATTAAATTTAGTTCTTTTCTCTTGCTAACCCGTCTCATGTCTATTTGATTATTCAACCAACCAGAAGAACCTTGAGGATAGAGGAAAGTTTGTTCCTCCCCTGTATGTTCATACCCTTGTCCAGCTCCCATCCCCACCATACAGACCTGATCTGTGTAAGAGATAGCCTTTGAACAGGAAGCTGGCCTCCAGCCACAAATGCTATTTGTTAGAAAAACCTGTGTGGCTACTTCATCTTAAATCCTCAGATGTCCACAGAGAGAGGAGAAAAGCCACATTCACAGGAAAAAGTAGGGCAAAGTGGGAAGCCCCACCCAGTGGTTCTCAACCTCGAGGGCTCGTTAGGATTCCCTGAGCTTAAATAAAATGCCAGAGCCCTACCCACAGAGACTCTGATTCCATCAGCCTAGTTTGGGACCTGGTTATTTACATTTTTAAAAAGTCACAGGTGATTCTAATATGTGAACCACTGAGCTAGTACAATATTTATAAGAAATATATATTTGGTCTTTGCCCACAGTTCCTGGTTTACAGCTCCCCAAAACCTTGGAATTTCCTAAGCAATTAGAGCAGGGGAAGCATCTTTTGTTACACTATTTGGTCTCTTGTCCTCCATTCCTAAAAGTGCTTCACAGCCATAAAGGTAAGATGGCTCTTGTTATTTATAACCAGCCCCTTTCAACCATGACTAAGTTTATGTTAATGAGGTGACTTGTACCCAAGGAGTGGGCTGGTTGTCAAGAGAATCCACAATGTGACGGACTGAAGGTTGGAACTTTCAGTCCCACCCCTAGCCTCCTGGGAGAGGGGCCAGAGGTTGAATTGATTGCCATGATTTCATCCATCCTGTCCAAGTAATGAAGCCTCCATAAAAACCCAAAAGGATGAGGCTCCCAGAGTTACCAGGTTGGTGAACACGTGGAGGTGTGGGGAGAGTGACACTTGCAGAGAGCATGGGAGCTCTTTGCCCTTGTCGTAGGCATCCCTTCCACCTGTTGATTCTTAAGTTATAGACACTGAGTGGCCAGATTATTATGATCTCTGAACACATAATAATCTGGCCACTCAGTGTGTGCGTATGTGTATGTGTGTGTGTGTGTGTGTGTGTGTATATATATATATATTAGAGGCCTGGTGCATGAATTTGTGCATGGGTGGGGTCCGGCCAGCCTGGCCAGGGGGAGGGGACATGGGCAGTTGGCCGGCCTGCCTGCTGGTCGAACTCCTGGTCCAGGGGACAATTTTCATATTAGCCTTTTATGATATAGGATATACACTGAGTGGCCAGACTATTATGCGTTCAGAGATCGTAATAACTTGGCCACTCAGTGTATATCCTTTTCTAATAAACTAGTAATCTAGTGAGTAAACCGTTTCCTGAGTTCTGTGAGCCACTCTAGCAAATTAATCAAATGTGAAAACACCTAATATATAGCCAGTTGGTCAAAAATTCTGGTGACAGCCTGCCTGGGCTTGCAATTGGCATCTGAAGTGGAGGCAGCCTTATAGGACTGAGCCCTTACCCTGTGGGATCTGATGCTATTGCCAGGTAGATAGTGTCAGAATTGAGTTGAATTGTAAGACACCCAGCTGGCGTAGAATAATTGCTTGGTCACGTGGGAGGTTTCCCACACACACTGGAATTTGGTATTAGAGTTGCAGTTAGCCACTGTCTGTCCTTTCTTAGCACAGGTGCCTTCTGTCACTGTCTAGCAGATATATCTCTATGTGGCTTTCAATGCCTATAGTCCACTTTCCTGCCATCTGCCCTTTTGTGCAAGAGAAATAGACTACCCGAGTAGTGTCATATTTAAAGCTGAGGGTGCCATTCACATGAGGGATTGCAGTACTGAAGAAAAGAGTTGACATAGATTTTTTTCGTACAATACCTATTAGCCAGTGGTGGAGTATTACTGTGTGTCCCTGGCCGATGGGAGCTCTCACGGCATGCCATGCTGTCAGCTCTGGATCAATGAGCACTTGTGGTTTGTTTGTCCGTTTTGAGTTGCGCAAGTCAATGTGTTTACTTTCTCATGGTGTTTGCGTTCTCATGGTGATCACTGTCAAAAAACCGCCAAGTGACAGTGCCATGAGGCAGCCCTTTGTGAACAGAAACCTACTGGTCCTGCAAAAGTGCCAAGGAAGACTGTGAGGCTGGATGTCAAAATAAACACCTTTAAGGAACTGGATGAGAAAACAGGGCAAAAACCAGCCATCAGGTAGGGAGTGCTGGAACCGTGCTGACTGATAACCTCAGAGCACATGGGAGGAAGAGATCAAACCTGTGAACAGTAACTAGAAGAGAATAAAACAAGGGACTGGTCCCAGCTTCAGCGGATTTGAAGAGAATAATGTCACGCCAGATCTCCTTGAGCCCAGGCTGAAAGCTTTGGTTTGGATAATCTATTAGTAAGAATTCCCAAGTTGGAGACAGCAGAACCCACTCTACCATAGTTATGAAAAGTGTTGATTGCAGGGTCTGAGTAAGAAGCAGACAGAATTTCTGGGGATAAGGGAACAGGTGGGCTGCCAGTAGCCATGAACAACGCAGCTAAGAGTTCTGAGAAGACCGGCACTAAGAAGTTCCATTGTTGCCACTGCCCACCACCCCACCACGGGGACACTAGGGACCAGGCAATGGGAACCCACCGCCAAGCTACTGCAACCTGACCTCCCAGGGTAGCTCTAACCTGTATTTCTCACTTCCGCCTTCCCAGCCTCGCCTTAGGTTTCACACAGGTGCCTCTGTTTGGCAGGGCTTCAAGGAAGTCCAGGAAAGTGGTTTCTAGTTCCCCAGGCTTTCAATAGCTCAGCAAGGTAGAGGAGTTAGAATGGGCATTGAGGGCCAATGGGCAGGGTGGGTCACAGCTCCCATTTACAGGACACATCCCCCTATTCCAGACAAGGGCTGGATTTCCCTAAGTGCCTGTCACATGACAAATGCAGACTTTGGTGAATGAATGAATACTTCAAACCCTCTCACAATGATGCCCGCCAGCCGATGGATCCGTTTCTGTGGTGTCAGCTTCTTAGTTCGGCAATACTTGTTTTTTTGTTTTGTTTGTTTGTTTGTTTTTTACAGCTTCGTGTTTTTTGTTGTTTTTTTTAATATATTTTATTGATTTTTTACAGAGAGGAAAGGAGAGGGATAGAGAGTTAGAAACATCGATGAGAGAGAAACATCGATCAGCTGCCTCCTGCACACCTCCCACTGGGGATGTGCCCGCAACCAAGTTACGTGCCCTTGACCGGAATCGAACCCAGGACCTTTCAGTCCGCAGGCCGATGCTCTATCCACTGAGCCAAACCGGTTTTGGCGGCAATACTTGTTTTATGGCTATTTGAGTGTTTTATGGCACTTGCCCTTGTTCTTTTTTTCTCTCAAACGAGAAGAAAAATGAGAGTAATGATATTTGTGATGAGATTTATGTCTCATAATAAATTTAATAAAACTGAAACAGCTTAAAGATTACAAGTAGTACCCAAAGCAGTCAATCTATCGCCTCAACAGGACCGTTATCGGGTAAAAAGAACAAGTGCCTGTTCCCATGTACAGAGCACATGTAAACTGCTGAAACTGCATTACTGAAAAATATGTCTGATGCACGGGGTATCAGCAGGAACTTTATAGCCTTGTTTACCTTTCTGGGAGTGGAAACCCCCTTGCAATATGGAAGTCTATATTTCACTTTTGCACATTCTCACCTAGATGCATTTTCCATACTCCATTAATGTATAAAACTGGGTTTCACTCTACAAAGAAAGAGAAGCAAGAGAACAGGTGTGCAAGGGAGACAGGGAAGAGCCGTACATGGAGTCCACACATGTTGCTTCCCTGCCCCCCAGTTCCTCAGCGCTCATGCCAGCCCAGCTCCTCCTCAGGTACCAATGCCATGCCCAGGAAGGCGGCATGCCCAGGTCCTCAGTCCTGTTCTTTTCTCCCACTCTTGCTGTGCCTGGGCCCCCTTGTCAGCCTGGGAGTGAGGTGAAGAGGTCGAGGAAGGGCAGCCAGCACTTGAATGAAAGGCCCCTTTCTCCTCATACAGTAATGAGAGGTGTGAAGGGGTGTGAGGGGTGTCTGTTATGTGCAGGCTGGCATGACGGACCCAGAGATGGACGTTTGTCCTGGGTACACTTTCTTCCTTCTTGGCCACAACGAAATCTCCCTTCATCTTTCAACTTTCAAATCTCCTTTCCCCTGTGTCGTTTCCATAGGAGTGACTGCAGTGACTTCTAATAGAACATAGAATCTTACATTGCTGACAAAGCCACCCACATGTCCCATGACAGCCTTTTGTGAACAGCAAACTACTGGTCCTGCAGCTAAATTCACTTAAAAAAAAAAAAGTTTGGAACTTCTCCAAGCAACAGCTGTTTTTATTGGGGACCAATGGAGTCATTTCTGGAGCTAGGGGGCCACCCTGTGGCTAAGTGTCCAAAAATGAGGTTCAGGGTTTTTAACCCCATACATTTCTGCACTTAAATCTTTTTCATCCAAAGAACAGATAGGAACAGCAGGACAAAATTAGCCAAATTTCTGCTCAAAATGGTCAATTGGCCTTCCAGGCTGGAATATTTAGGCCAAAAATGCAAATATTTAGGCTCATTCCAGACCTACTGAACCAGAACCTTTAGCAGTGAGATCAACCATCTGAGTTTTAATAAGCCCTCCCAGGTAAAGGCTGAGAACCACAAGTTTCAAACAATTGGATAAAATAGCATCTCCCTGAGCTGGGCTAGCATAATAGTTTATACTAATTGTTATTGATTATAATTATTATAGATCTCATTCATTCATACAGAAACTATTGTACTTCTTTTATTCAGCAAATATTTATTGTGTGTTTAAAGAGCAGCAAGAAAACATAATTTGAGCAAAGTAGCTGAGGAGGAGAGTGGAGGGAATGAGTTCCAAGAGGCAGGCAGGGGCCAGGTTGGGTAGACAAGTACTAGTAGACCATGATGAGGACAGATGTGTCATAGGAGCCACTGGGGCGTACTGAGCACGGAAGAGACATGATAAGACTGTCTTCTTACAATCAGCCCTGCTAAACCATAGTGAGCAGACAGTGGTGGAAGTAGGAGATCAGATAAGAAGCTCACACAAGGCTAAGGAGAGGGAGCATGGTGATTTGGATTGGATGTAGCAGTGGATATGCTGAGATGGCTGGATTCCAGATGGATTCTGAAGATAATGCAAAGGTAATCAGTAGGATTTATGAATGGATTGAATGCCACATGATGAGATGGATGAAATTGGATACCATTCTGGAGGAATCTAGAATGACTCTAAGCTTTTATGCCTGAGCAAAACTTTAGTTAGTGAGAAATAACTGATTGCCTACCAAAGATACACTTAAGGTGTGTCTCATAGGTGAGGTAAAGAGCAAATGTTTTAGTTGGAAAGACCATTTAAATGAAGATTATGGATTGTTTTTTCCTTCCACACAATTTACTTAATTCTTTACTTTAGTAAACATATTTCACCCGGCCAGCCAGTGTGCTCAATGGTTGAGCATGAACCGAGAGGTCCCCAGTTCAATTCTCAGTCGAGGCACATGCCCAGGTTGTGGGCTCGATCCCCGGTAGAGGTGGAGAGTGTGGGAGGCAGCCGATCAATGACATTTCTATCTCTCTATCCCTCTTCCTTCCTCTCTAAAAATCAATAAAAATTTTTAAAAATATATTTCATCTGCTTTTATAAAAATGTATTTTAGCCCTGGCTGGGTAGCTCAGTTAGTCAAAGTGTCATACTATACATCAAAAGGTTGCGGGTTTGATTCCCCATCAGGGCACATACCTAGGTTGGGGGTTCAATCCCCAGTTAGGGTGTGTACCGAGGCAACCGATCAATGTTTCTCTCTCCCATCTCTCTTCTCTCTCTCTCTCTCTTCCTCTCTCTCTTCAAAAAAAAAAAAAATCAGTGAACATATCCTTCGATGAAGATTTTTTTTTAAGTGTTTTGCTTTCAACAAGTACCTTGGAATTTCACAGCTAATACTTTTATACACTGATATCTTACAATGAAGGTAGGGGTTGTACTTAAGCTAATCAAGGGCTAGTCTTCATAATAGAAGTAGTAACAGAATTCCTTTATCAATTTGCTACTTTTGTTCTTCCTGTGGTATAATTAGCTGCAATTATGTGTGCCTGCAAACATACCTGTTAGTATTTAATAAAGCCATAACTCCCATTTAATTCAGCAGCCAGACTCCTGGCAGCCTCAACCTTTTGGAACTCAGGCATGAATTACCAAACTACACTCAGCAGCTTAAGTGATGTGTCTAAAATTAAGGTTAATGATTTAATAAGCTTAATTATTTTATTTCCTCTGGCTACCTTCCATTCTTCCCAGGTTTAACCCAATTCACTAAATGGTTGTTGAGTGCTTACTGTGTGTGGGGCACCCTGTTAGACTGCGATGAAGATTGTAAAAGGATAGCAGTGAGCAGATTACAGTTATGTATATGGAACTGGTTGTCGGGGCGGGGGGGGGGGGTGGAGTCAAGCCTATACGGGAATGGCAAAAAGAAGGAGGAAATAGGAAGATCACTAGATAGAACAAAAGGATAAAAGTCTCAGCATTTTGAATTACTAATAACACCAGACAATTAAATTGCCCCCCTCCCCCAGACTTGCCCTAGCCCAGTGGTCAGCAAACTCATTAGTCAACAGAGCGGCAAACTGCGGCTCGCGAGCCACAGTTTGCCGCCCACTCCCCTAGCCAGTTTGGCTCAGTGGATAGAGCATCGGCTTATGGACTAAAGGGTCCCGGGCTCCATTCTGATCAAGGGCACAAGCCCCAGTTGTGGGCTTGACCCCCAATAGGGGGCGTGCAGGAGGCAGCTGATCAATGATGCTCTCATCATTGATGTTTCTATCTCTCCCTCTCCCTTCCTCTCTGAAATCAATAAAAATATATTTTTAAAAAATAAATTACCCCCCAGGCTGGATTACAGACAGCACAATGCCTGAGGTTTCTCAACAATGACTTAAGTAATAAAATTACCAAAAAAAATGTAAAAATTAATTTCCTGTAACAGGAAACAATATAAAACATTTAGAAAAAGCTTAATAAAAATAATTAGCTTTTAACTTAAACGGGTCAGTTTTGGTTGTCTGAATGATGAATTAAGTGTAGACTATCTAATTTCCATAAGAATTAATAGGATATTATTATAAATGTGCCTGGAAAGTTCTATTAAGTTATATTAAGGAAGAATTTGAAAACTGAGTCTTGACTGCTCTGCTAGTCTTTGGGTCTTTTTATATTAATGAGCTATGCTGGAGATGGGCTGGGCATAGAGGGAATAATTGCTAAAATTTTATTGTTGTTATTTTGTTAACCACAGCTTAGACCTCAGTTCTTGAGTTCAGCTAAGAAAGAATTCACAGCCAAGAACTCTGGCCCATGAAGTTTAGTTAGAAAGTCACAGAGGTAGAAGACGTGGGCCAACTGGGTTGCATGGACTCAGGACACAAGTTACAGAGGCAAAGGAAGGGTCCTTGGAGCTTAGGAAAAATAAAGCAAAGATAACTAGCCTAAGGGAAGAAGAAGGGGGGAAGGCACAGCACGCTCTAGAGAGAGCATGCACTGGATTCTTGCGTTAAGGATTTTTATCTATTTTCCAAAGGCAGGGATTTTAGGGGAGGTCTCAGGAGAGGATCTCAACAGAATAGTCATTAGCTTTCCAGGTGTGTCCCTTCAGGGTCCTGGTCTCTACTGATTGGTTGGTGCTACGGTCATTAGTCATTGCATCTGATCCTGATGTCAGCTCTGGCATCTCTTCATCTGGGCTTTTCTGAGCCTAGAGCTGAAACACACTGAGGCCTAGATGCCGTCTCGAGTTTGACCAAAACCCTGTCTCTGTGGTCAACAGGCCTGAGGCCTTATCCCCAAGATTATTTGATGCTGATCATTGTCCTGGAGGCTTAATATTTAATTAAGGGAGTGGTAGTTCAAAGGCTTGTAGGGGAGTCCTGTGAGGCCATTCTCCTCTAAGGGGATCTAAACTGCATGACTAGTGACACGGTAGGGGAGGAAGGGTGACCCTGGGGGTGAGGTCCTTGCCTAGAATGGTTGTTTTTTCTAGTTCTGCTCGTTGCTAGGCACCCAGAACATTCTGCCCTGGTGACATTCCATACCTGGCCTTTTGTTGCTGTCCTGCTCAGGCCTGTCTAAATGCCTACTCTGTCACCTTCACATTCTTTTTTTTAACCTTTTTATTATGGAAAACCTTAAAGACACACTAAAGTAAACTGAATAGCATAAAGAACCTTTATGTATTCGTCACACACTGACCATCCCATTTCATCTATACCCACCCACATCCCACTCCTGCATTATTTTGAAGCATATCCAAGACAGCATAGTTTTATTTATAAATATTTTAGTATATGTCTCTAACAGATAAGAACCCAAGTTAGCCTGGCCAGCATGGCTCAGTGGTTGAGCATCGACCTATGAATCAGAAGATTCAATTTCCGGTTGGGGCATATGTCCAGGCTAGATCCCCAGCGTGGGGCTTGCAGGAGGCAGCTGATCAATGATTCTCATCATTGATGTTTCTATCTTTCTCTACCCCTTCCTTCCTCTCTGAAATCAATAAAAATTTATTTAAAAAAACCTCAAAGTTATAACTTTTTAAAGGTTTATTTGAATTAGGATTGATATCAACTCCACATAGCAATTGACTGATATGTCTCTTCGCCCCTATGTCCCCCACCCCTACAACCCTGCCCCATTGAAATTTTTTTTATTGAAATTAATTTGTTGAATACAGAAGAGTATTTGGCCTGGAGAGTTGCCCCCAGTCTGGATTTTGCTGGTTACAACGCTATGATGGCATCATTTCATGTATTTCTCTTTCCTTTCCTTTGAATTTCTTAACATTTGGTTGTTGAAACTAGAGGCTCATTCAGATTTGGGCTCAATTTCTTTGCAAGAATACTTCCTGGGGAGCAGTGTGATCCTCTAGCAGAAGGCTCTTCATGTCTACTTGTTTCTCATTTACTATGACAGCAGGTGCTGATATTCCACACCTAGATCCTTAAAACACGAGGGCTTATCCAATCAATGGCGATCGTCTGGTTCCATTATTCCTTATATGGCACTGAAACAAAGAAGATGCCTTTCATTTACTATTTGGTTACTCAGTGGTACAGTTTTTACAGGAAAATCAAATGCTTGCTTTTTTTCCTTTGTTTACCAGCTTTCACAATACTGAGTTGGCTTTAAATATATTTGCTTGGGGGAAAAAAAGAGACATATGTACTACTATTTTTAATACTTCAAACAATTAAAAAAATGTAAAAAAAAAAAAATAAAATAATAAAAAAAAATAAAAAATAAAAAATAAATATATTTGCTGTGTTTTGATCCACTGCAGTTTTTATTCTTATTGATGCTGAAATGATCCCATTTTTGGCCAGTGGGAGGCTCCTCACGTTGGCTCCTGAGCCCTCTTCGTATGACCCAAGCCATCTCTGAAAGCTTCCTTAAACTCTAATATGACAACATCTTCTAGGCACATCTCAAATATTAGTGGGAAATGGTACTTTGAGATGTATTAATCATGTCATTCTCTGATGTTTTGACATCTTGTGGAGCCTTGCTGCCTGGGAGAAGACTGCCCCTCCCAGGTTTTGCTAATTCCTAAAATAATAACTTCCCTGCCAACACACCTTTCATATGCAAGCCAACCAATCCTACCTCCAACCACCTCCTTTATCTAACTCTCACATACCAAGCCAATATTCCCACTGCCCTAAATCAACCCAGGGCCAGATAGCAGATAACTAGAACCCACCCCTATGGGCCAGAGCCCGCCGACATTATTCAGAAGATCCAGACCTAAACTATAAACCCTGCCCAGCCTTGCCTTTCCCACAAAAACACAATAAAGTATCTGCACCATGTTTCTCCTCACTCTTTCCGCTTCCTAATGAAACCTGCTGCTCCCCACCTGGCATGCTGTGGAATTCTCCTTCTCCCAGGAAATGTAGGTGATAAGTCTTCTTCTATGCATTACTTCTCCATGTCATCACTCAGTCACCTCCATAACTTAGTATCCTGTGGGTACATTTTAATGCACGAGACCACAATCTGGAGGCTAGGAATGCTCATTGCTACATGGTTGGTCATTATTTCTAGGCCTTTTTCATGGACAGAGCCAAGAAATACATTCTGAATTCAGACTGAAAGTTCTCATTCAAAATCAGGACTGTGGGAATTTTACTTGATCTCTTCTCTCTTACTTCCATATCTCCTTTCTCCCACACTGACAATCCCGGTTTTCATTTACTTTGGGAATGACAGGATGACAATGTCATAATTTGTTTTGCTTTACCATACCACAATAAACACACAACAATCTCAGAATAGCAATTCTGCCAGCAAAACTGTGATTATTTTACACAGTGCAATACTTTTATTTTGGCAGTTCCTTTGTCTCCTCAGGGTATATCCACCAGGGATATATATTTAAATGACTATTTTACAGTCACTTATAAGAGTTCCTTCTCTGGCTAGTTATCCCCAAAACTGGTTTGTTTTATTTTATATTTTATTTTTTATTTTTAGGGATGGCTTTACATTTTTTGAATGTTATTTTATAATTATGTAAACTACTTCCATGGTCAAATCTACAAATGAAGGTATGTTCAGAGAAGTCTGGCTCCCATCCCTGTCCTCATCATAAGTGTTTATATTTATAAATTAAATATCTATATTTAATATGGTTGCATACTCTAGCCACTGTTCTCTACCTTGTTTTCTTCCCTTCACAGTATATACTAGAGACCACTCTACGGCAGCATTTAGAGATACTCTTCATTCCTTTTACCTGGGTAGCTGCCAACTGTGATTGAGCACCTGGTTTACTGATGTGCCAGGCACCGTGCTAAGCGGTTTACACAGATAATCCCATTTAATCCTCAGAACAACCCAGTGAGGGTGGCACTATTGTAATTGCCATTTTACAAATGAGAAACGAAGGTTAATTAATTTATCCAAGCTCACCCAGCTGAAAAGCAGTGAATACTCTTTTGAGATAGAGGAAATGACTACCTTTTATATCTACACTAGTGGCCTGGTGCACAAAATTCATGCACATTAAAAGGGAATTAATTAGAGGAAATATTTTAATATTGCTATTTGCCCTTTCTCTATAATAGAAGTGTCCAGCCGGCCCCTCCCCCATTGGGTGACACTAAGACCCAGCCGGCCCCACCCCCACCAAGCTCGGCTCGGCAGGGAATGCAGCCTCATGTCCAGGCGCTGGGGCAGGGGGCACAGCTTCAGGGGGGCACAGCCTCAGGTCCCCCATCCCCGGCTTGGTGCCACGCAGTCTCAGGTCCCAGCTGATAGGTCCTTAAGGTGTCATGGTGTTACGGCATTATGGCGTCATGGCATGACAACCGTTTGCATATTGGCCTTTTACTATGGTGATTATCCATATTATTTTTAACCTTTAGTTAGACATAGAGCTAGAGAAACCATTTATGCCAGTTTATTAGTAGACATCAGTGTCCCAGAATACTCAGAAGCCCTGTCCGGTTTGTAAACAAGGATTCATGGAGAAGTCTCTGTGAAGCAGAGAGCTAATCGAGCAGGCACGAAATTAAAATAGACACATAAAGTAACTTGAAACCCATTTTTAAAATCTATTCTAGCCTGGCTGGTGTGCCTCAGCTGGTTGAGCATTGTCCCATGCATGGAGAGGTCCATCAGTTTGATTCCTGGTTTTCGGACTTCATCCTCATTAGAGGGCATTCAGGAGGCAGCTGATCGATGTTTCTCTCTCTCCCCCTCTCCCTTCATTTCTCTAAAATCAATGAAGACATTGGGGGGGGGAGCTATTCTATCATGTGAAAAATATACTGTGTAGACTAACTATATAAATGATATGAAAGGTAACTTGGAATCAGTGAGAAATCAAAGTAGGTGTAACATCCCAAAAGTCATTTGGGGATTATAGATTCTTTGGACACAAAAGCAGAAATGTGTCTACTGACATGCTCCATCTCTTTCTCCATTTTGTTGTTCATTGTTTGTTTGTTTTTCTCACAACAGAGTCTCTTTCTGCATCAGCTGCTGCTTGCCCCTTCCCAGGGCAGATGGACAGGTTCTAGAGAAAGGGGAATGAATGGCTGGTGGGCTGGGATGACTCCCCAAATGATATCTATCCCAAGCCTTATAATGTTTTGCGTTCTAGTTACTTATATGCTTATTTTTACCTTCTTTTTTTTTAAAGACTGTGACTTCATTTAACCTTTACTACTTTCTTACTCCAAATATAGCCACACTGGGGGTTAGGGCCTCAACATATGGATTTGGGGAGGGGACACACATACATTCCATTTATACTAGTGTGTAATGCTGATAACAGTGTAATTCCCGTTAATAAGAAATTTTGTTTTCTCTAGAAAAAGGAGGTTTACTATGCCCCAACACTCTGCAGGGAAGATCTGTGCCTGCAGCCAGATCTTCCCTTTTCAACTGTTTCAATGTCCTCATTTTCTTTTAAGAGGCAGGTGGGGAAGAGATTTTACAATACGTCACCAAGAAATCATATATATATATATATATATATATATATATATATATATGATTGATTTTTTACAGAGAGGAAGGGAGAGGGATAGTTAGAAACATCAATGAGAGAGAAACATCAATAAGCTGCCTCCTACACACCCCCTACTGGGGATGTGCCGGCAACCAAGGTACATGCCCTTGACTGGAATCGAACCCTGAGACCCTTCAGTCCGCAGGCTGACGCTCTATCCATTGAGCCAAACCGGTCAGGGCCCAAGAAATCTTTTGAGCTCTGTGAAATGTTTCCTTTTTTCTAAGTCCACTTTCAGAAATAGAAAAGTACTTGTAGCTCTCAGGAAACCCAGTGTGCAGTTCACTCTGCCCCTAGTCAGATGCTTCAGTGACCATCTGGAAGGAAAACTTCCCTGACCAGGTGAAAGCCTAAAACCCTGTGGTGCGAAAGAAACTGCCTGCCCTCACAAAAGCTGCAGCCCCCACCATACAAGTCTGGAAAGCAGAGCTGAGCACAGAAGGGATGCTCCCTGGATGTTTTGCAGAGAAATACTGCACTTCCACTGTGGCAGTCAAGTCTGAGAAGCTCTAGGCGACAAAATGGACTCCACCTTGTGGTCATACTTGAGAACTGCAGCACTGCCCTCTGGTTTACTCCCAAGAGCAGGATCACCACCCTCTGTTTCCTAGTCCTTCTCATGCCTCTAGGTCTCTTTAAAAAGAGAAGTGTACAAAGATGAAGTCTACTGCGTGCAATCTCTTGCAGGTATCTTAAACACAATTTATCTCAAACCACATATGCTCTTATTCCCTAAGTCTTTACATCTTATTCTATCAATAGTATCAGTTTTCTTTAATTGCTTTTTTTTAATTTTTAAAGAGAGGAAGGGGGAGGGAGGAAGGGAGGGAGGGGAGGAGAGAGAGAGAGAGAGATTTGTTGTTCCACTTTTTTATGCATTCATTGGTTCATTCTTATATGTGCCCTGACTAGGGATCGAAGCCACAACGTTGGTATATTGGGACAATGCTCTAACCCAGTGGTTGGCAAACTGCGGCTCGCGAGCCACATGCGGCTCTTTGGCCCCTTGAGTGTGGCTCTTCCACAAAATACCACGGCCTGGACGAGTCTATTTTGAAGAAGTGGCGTTAGAAGAAGTTTAAGTTTAAAAAATTTGGCTCTCAAAAGAAATTTCAATCGTTGTACTGTTGATATTTGGCTCTATTGACTAATGAGTTTGCCGACCACTGCTCTAACCAAATGAGCTACCCAACCGGAGCCTCTTTAATGTCTTTAAAACCACAATAGGCCAAGTGCTTTAAAAACATTTTCACATTTAATCCTCACAGTAACCTGGGAGACTGACAAATTACTATGGGCATTTCACAAATGAGTAAATCTAGGCAAATAAGCTCAGAGAGTTTCAACAACTGGCTCAGAGCTACACAGCTAATGAATTGGGAAGCGGAGATTTAAACTAGATCAACCAGATCCACAAAACAGGCTCATGCCACCAAGCCACACTTCCTCTTGGCTGATAGGTTCTCTCTCGTCTACTCTGATTTTGAAGCTGGAAATCAGCAAGGTGTTCTTGATTGCTCTCTCCTTCACCCACATGGGGAGATGGTTTACTGATATCGCTTCCTCAATGACACTGGAATTTTCGCCATTCTTTCTCCCCACTGCCATACTCTTACCGGCCCTTCCTCGTGTCTCAAATGAACTACTGCAATAGCCTCCTAACAGTTTTCCAATCTGCCCCCTCAACCCCACCCCACTGAAGAGAGGCCCTAGTTTGTTTGTTTTTTTTATAATATATTTTTATTTATTTCAGAGAGAAAGGGAGAAAGAGAGAGAGATAGAAACATCAATGATGGAAGAGAATCATTGATCGGCTGCCCCCTGTATGCCCCACACTGGGAATCGAGCCTGCAACCTGGGCATGTGCCCTGACTGGGAATTGAACCATGACCTCTTAGTTCATAGGTTGATGCTCAACCACTGAGTCATTCCAGCCAGGCAAGAGGTCCTAGTTTTGAAATACAAATCTGAAAAGGTACAACCCATCCAGAAGAGGAGATTTAGGTCATGTATCAAGAGCCTTAATAATATCTATATCCTTTCAATTTGTAATTCTACTTCTGTGAATCTACCTTCAAAAAAAAAAAAAACATACCCTGTGTATAGTATAAAAAAGGCTAAATCCACAATGATTATCAGGGCAGTATTATTGATGTAATATATTCATCCCCTACAACTTTTAAAAACCTCTACTATGGAATAAATGATCTAAATCAAGTTAATTTCAACTCCAAACCAACAGGAAATTCTGTTTCAAGTTATCCATGACCCTGGATAGACCCTGCAGTTTGGGGTCATCTTTGGTCACTGCCAAGGCCTCCACTGTCTCAGTTTACCTGATTCCCTCAGTTCCAGTAGCCCACAAGCTTACATGCCACTCTGGGGACATATGGATGGTTGACGAGGCTGGGAACCCCTCACTGTGCTTTCTGAGGTCTGGCCACCTCCCCGGGGTGCTGCCCAGGGGCCCGTGGTTGAAGGAACCTGAACTCCTTCCCCAGCCTGAGGAGGCTCAGGTTCCCCTCAGAGCCATTTCCTTGCTTCTCTACACTAAGTCATCTCAGGGGGTTAAACTTCTGAAAACAAAGCCAAAAAGGGAAGTGTTTTGCAGGCAACTTCTTCTTTCAGCTTTCCGCAAACCTCCCCTGATGGAAGTGAACACTTGAGGACAGGGGAGGAGGAAATATGGGGGTAAATACTACATTAGTATCACAAAATTACCCTATGATCAGGCAGTGTCATCAAAAACAAATGTTGGGCATGAAATATGTAGGCGGCACATAGATGCTGATGCAGAATGGACATTATACCATTTGCAAAACCTATTCACCTTTTTATGCTAGACTCAAATTTCTGAAGTTCTGGTAAAATGGCTGAAAGAATGAATGTTAATTACAGCAACTATCCTTGGCTTTTCCAGCCTTACAATCCCTTCCATGCCTATGCAATCTCTGTCCTGTCTGTAGTGAAACTGAGGATCCTTAGGACTTTAAACTTAGCTTTAAATCCCAATTCTACCAATCATATCTCTCTCTCTAATCACATGTTCATATGAAAAATAATACAATAATTAATAAATAATAAAACAAGAATAAAATCTGTTTCACATACTCACAACAGTAAACCTACTTTGGCCCACCAGTGTATACATTCCCCTTAGAAACTTACCCTTTCCCCCAGATAATCAGCAACCCCCAAGGCAGAAGGAAACAGTAGCCCAGACCTGACTAATGGCCACATGGTCCAGACCTCTGGGCCTAAAGATAACATCCTGACCTAAATTATGCTTCACTTCCTGAGCCCTAAGGTAAAATGACACCCCGGGCTGCTTTCTCATGAAACCAGACAGAGGGACCGTGAAACAGGCCCTGGAGCTGTCTGTCTTCAAGGCCTGAAGAAATGATTTCTTACCCTTACCTCATCTGCAACCAACCAGCTTCCAGCATGACCCCAAACTCCTAACTCACAGTGCCTGTATGACCTATCTGGTTGTAACCTACATGCCATCAGAGCCTTCGGGCTTTTGAGCAAGTAGCTTCCTTGTTCTCCTGGATGGTGCCATTCATCAATAAAATAGCCAGTATTTCTCCACTACCATTCTTTGTGCTTAGTGTTTGGCTCTGCTAGCACCGGTGGACGAACTCGTTCTGTTCCATAACAGTAGCTTTAGCTGTAGCTGGGCTATATGACTGACGATCTCATCTTCACCTCCAGCCCTGACTCCTGAACTTCAGCTCCGGGTCTCCAACTGACTAGAAATCAGCACCATCTGAATGTCTTGCTTTCATCTAAGTCCAAAATCAACATCATTGTCTTTACCCCAGGCAGCTTCCTCTGCGCATGTCATTTCTGCCAGTGAGACGGGTGTGTACAGGCCAAGCAAAGTTCCTTCCTCCACACTGGCCATTTTCAACCAGTGTGCCGCGATGTTTAAAACATGCAATACCTATTCAGTCAGGGCCACTGACTTCTTTTCCCTTAGACTGTCCAATAAAAAATGACAACAGCCAGCCGAAACTGGTTTGGCTCAGTGGATAGAGCATCGGCTGTGGACTGAAGGGTCCCAGGTTCGATTCCAGTCAAGGGCACGTACCTTGGTTGCGGGCACATCCCCAGTAGGGGGTGTGCAAGAGGCAGCTGAATCGATGTTTCTCTCTCATCGATGTTTCTAACTCTCTATCCCTCTCCTTTCCTCTCTGTAAAAAATCAATAAAATATATTTTAAAAAAAATGACAACAGCCAACACAACGATAGTTGTCCAGTGTGAATGAATCAAAATCATACCTATTTTTTTTGGTCAGATCAGCAAAAGGCGACTGAGGAGGAATATGATTAGAACCCAGGAGGTCTCCTCGGGCACCTCATCGCTATTGTGGAAGAGATACAAGTTAGTGAAGAGGTACTGTGCTACACCCAGGCAGGACCACCAAGGCCGACTCCTCATGAGTGAACATGTGGTTAACCCACCAGGTAAAGAATCCTGGTCAGCTTGAAGGTAAGGAGAACTGGAATGGATCGTGGAGAAGGGAAATTGTAAATACCAGTACAGATTCATTACCAGTAGTGAAAATGAAGATTGTAGCCTCTACTGGTATTTCCTTCCTTGCTGTATCATATAGAGACTTTTTAGCAATTGTCCTTTTCTTTTGTCTCCTTTCTCTTCATTATTGCATTTAAAGTATATCAGTGAGGGTGAACTTTAAGTTTTAGTCTACACTTTACAACACTGAGATAGGATGATGATGAAACTTAGAGGAAAAATGCATCATCACCTACACATTTGGACTTGGGCCAGATTCAATAACTGATGAAACTTTGAGCTGGCCTCATTTGGGAGGAAATGAGTACATTCTTATTGTTGTTGTCAGAGAGATGGTTGCATTATCTTGGATGGGAGTATTTTTATTTAAATTTGAGAGCACAAGATGAAGCATGTCTGTGGATGTTGGGCATTCCTTCGCCTAAGAGATGGACTAGAGTAGAGTTCTTTTTGGCTACCCAGCACCTGAACATCATTTGAAAGTGGGGGAAGCCCACCCCACTCTGAGACTCAGGCCCCTCCTCTCACACAAGAAGCCAATGAGTCCAGTAGAAGCCACAGCAGAAACCAGAACTCTCCTTGCCTATTACCAGCTGGAACACAGGCACATGACCTACACTAGGCCAAGGCAATGATCCTGACCAAAAACATGAATCTTGAGAGGATATTTAATATCACAGAAGAGTTGAAAAGCAATTCATGGCAACATGAAAAGTGCAGGCCTGCACTCTCATCAGAGCACTTGAGCAGCATGGCTTTCGCTGATCATCGCTGCCTGGCCTTCCTGGGTTTCTCCCATTTCCGGATCTGGTTCTCCAGCTCTTCTAGTATAAGGACTAAAAACATACACAGCCCCAGGCTTACTTTGCCAAGCTTAGAGACACCGAAGGAAAAGAATGAGCCTCTCTCTCCCAGCCTCCTCTCTGAAATCCCAGACAAGGGTTCAGACCACCTCAGGTTGGGTCACATCTATGAGGACTAGAAGAGGGGACGAGAGTTGGCCAGGCCTGGGCTTCATGCCTCCCTTTCTCCGCACCCTTCCTTGTCTTGGGAGGCCCTTAAGAACCATCTGATCCAGGGGAGTTTAGGCAATTCCTCAAAGAAAAATTACTTATCAGGATAAAACAAAAGATGCTTACAACACAAAATCACAGAATGTCAGA
The DNA here is from genome assembly GCF_963455305.1 of Plecotus auritus. Lineage (NCBI taxonomy): Eukaryota > Metazoa > Chordata > Mammalia > Chiroptera > Vespertilionidae > Plecotus > Plecotus auritus. The sequence goes on along the minus strand of NC_137782.1, from coordinate 135,963,433 downwards.
GCTGAAAAGACCCACAGGAGTCATCCACCCAATCCCCTCTTACAGATGAGGACACCATGCGGAGTAGAAAATGAAACAGGCCACAGGGAAGGTACTCATCGTGTGCTGCAGAGTTCCAAGGAGGGAGAGTGCACATCTGATTGAGATCAGGGTGGGCCTGATGAAGGTGGTGGGATTTGACACACAGCCGGTCAGGACTGTGCTGGGTCTTCTGCTAACTTCAGAATCACTTTTCTGCTCATAGTCTGCTTATGTCAGATTCATTCAGCCTTGAAACCTCCCCTGCCCCTCAAGTTCCCTTCAGTTGGATTTGGTACCCTGGTTTTCCACTTGACCTGTTCTCTTTACAGCTGTATATTCAGAGAAGACCAAGATCACAAACACAAATGCCTTCAGATGTCAATCAGGTAACAAATGTATAGGCTGGCTGTTACTTAACACACAAGTGCTGCTGTCCTTTGGGCTTAAATTCTCATAAAAACCAACCAACAAACAAACAAAACCATCTGTGGGCTAGTTTCGGCTCTTGCTGTCAAAAGTTTGTGACTCCTGGGCTAGACAAAAATCTCTCACCTCCTCTTCCTCTGCCCCCACTCCAGCAGTGCCTGGGAGCATAATGACGCAACTCTAGCGTTTACAGCCCAGCGGAATCCCGTTAGTGGCGCGCCGGGCATACAGCAGTGCGCTCTGAGCAAAATGAATGAATAAGCCACGCAGACTAAGGGCGCGACCTACACGCAGGGAAAGAGCGCCCGTGGCATCCCTCCGCCGCGCCGCCAGACGACGCGCCCTCGCACGACCCCACGGGCACGGAACTAGAGAACGTGAGCTGCGAGCGCGGAAGGCGAGGGAGGGAGGGAGGCCAAGAGCCCGAAGAAGATCCGGCCTCCCATACGCCAATACGTCACAAGGGGTGGGCTCTTCTTTCAGGAGAGGGACGCGCATTGGCCGATTCTCTGTACCGAGGGCTGGGATTGGCCGTGCTTCGCCAAAGGCTCTCTCCGCCCGGAGGCGGGAGGGGTGCGAAGGGCGTGTCCGGCACCCGGTCCCGCCCCAAGCGTTTGGGCTCCCGCGCGAGGGCAGCGGTTTGCACCTGGACCCCAGCCTCGGGGCTGCCGTATGGGGCTGCTGGGGCCGCGGGCACTGCCGCAGGCCTGCTTGGGGCGTCCGAAGCGTCCGAGGCGCGGTAGGTGGTGCCCGGCGCGGGTGTCGGGAATTCGCGGGTCTGGAGGCGGCGGCCCAGGTAGTCCCCTCCCGCGCGGCCCGGCCCCCTGTGCCCTGCGGTCTCTCCGGGTCTGTGCGGGCTGCTGGGCCTCGCGTCCCCCACTTGGAAGGGCACGAAAGCTTTCTGGGCGCAGGGGCGCCTCGTGCCTTCGCCTCCATTTTGCGGACGGAACGGCGGGTGCGGGTCGCGGCCAGGGGTCGGGGCGCGGAGGCGGGAGGCCGGGACTGGGAAAGCCTGAGCGCGGCGGGGGGTGGGGCGCGCGTGGCCAAGCGAACTCGCAGCCGCGCTGCTGGTGGGCCTCTGCCTCCCGGGAACTCACTTTCCCTCAGGGCTTCGCCCCAGGATTGTGCTGTTTACCCTGCGCCCACGCCGAGGTCCAGGTGCCCCGGAGTATAAGGGACTCCGACCCAGGCTCACCAGCTCAGGGCCATTCCCACTGGAAAGATGAAGACGAATGATGCTCGCCTTGTATGCAGCTGTTCACGGCTGCCAAGGGGAAAACGCAAGATATCTCACTCATGCCTGGAAGGCCACCCTTTCCAACTGCCATCGCTGGAACTGCTGTATGCAGCCCAGGGGCACATTGTCCAAAGCCTATTTCAGGCCCTTTAGGATTACTCGGTTGAGTTCGGTGTATTGTTGGTACGTAAAAATGAGCGGAAACCTGCCAGAGCACATTGAACCTCACGGGGAATTCACTGGGGAGTGGGGGGAGGTAGTCCGAAGATAGCTAGCGTTGGTAAGAACCCTAACAGTTCCTAGATCTAGTGTGAAGAATGTTGTTAAAATGCTTGACAAAGTGTGTGATGTTAGAAATCAAGGGTCTACTAGGGCTTGGTTAAAAGAAGTAGAGGTCACAACTTCTCATCTGTTTCTTCCTTCACTTGGGTCAATCAATTCTGGGTCACTCAGTACAGTAAAGAGCAAAGAACTCAGTTTCACCTCTTTGGGAATGCTTTTTAAAGCTCTTCCCCCTCCCCACAACTAATGATCACTCCCTCCTGTAGGCTACCTTCTGTTGCTGTTGTGTGGTTTCCCCAGCCCCTAGCACAATGCTTGGAACATAGAAGTCACTCTGACCGAAGGGAGCCAAAAGAAATCAAAAAGTCAGCAGCATGGCCCAAAAATTTACAAAACAAAAAACTGTACTTGCGTTAACTTGTTGGACCAATTATTCTTACAGGGTAGGGAGACCTTGAGCTCTGGCACTCAAGTCAAATCAGACTTTAGCTCTTCCATGTTACTAACTCTAGACAAGTGATTAAATTTCTGTATGTCTCAGTTTCCTCATCTGTAAAATGGGAGCTACTCCATGCGTTCCATGAGGATTAAGTAATTGACAGAATGTGCTTAGCATAGTCCTTGGCATACCAGAAATGTTCAGTAGCTGTTAGCAGTTGTTATAAAAATAAACAGATACTTGAACAGATTCACTAATACTAAATATCTGCATTGTTTTTGACCCTTTAGGACCTGTCTGCGTTTGTCCTATGTGTTTCTTGATTTTAAAAAATCCCTTAAACCTTTTCAGATCCCACCCCAACCTCCCTCAGTAAAAGTGCATACAAGCAAACTTCATTTTATTGTGTTGCACACATGTTGCATTTTATACAAATGGAAGGCAAGACCCTTAAAGCAAAAATGTTATAATTCATTTTATTGCCATACTCATTTTATTGCCGTTGTCTGGAACTGAACCCACGATGTCTCAAGGTATGCCTCTATTCCATAGAAATTAGCTCTTTATGCTTTTAGTCTTGCCACCCACTAGAGATTGAAGTGCCAAATAATATTTTGGCAAGTGTTATGGTAATGTGGCTTCTTACTCAAAATGAGCAGAGGAGTTCGGTCCTGGGGTAGTTGACAGGAAATCTTTAGGATGGTTGGTTAGTTCAGCCAGAGAGAGGCAGAGCCTGGGGTCGCTTCTCCCCTTATAACAAATCTGTTCTCATGAAGAAACTGGTTCCTGTCTTGAAAGTTGTTCATAAACGTGAAAAGTGGAAGAAATCTTTCTGTTGGTTCTAGACCTAGTTGCCAGACCTAGAGGTTGCAGATGTAACCCCTAGGGGAGATTGCCTCACTTCCAGGTTTTCCTGTACCACTTTCTGGCTGCAGGAAACAGGCTAAGTTATACATTTCCTCCCAGCTGTAGGTTCCCTTTGCACACCAGTTTCTCTTAAATTATTTGGAGTTTCCAAAACAAAACCACTACTTGTAACTGTCATAGGAAAATTCCAATCTCTGATTCTGCTTTTACTGAAGCCACAGAGAATCTTGAATCCTTTCTAGGGAATGCTGTTCTTTCTGGGGACTCGCATCCAGCTGTGACATTCTATAATTAGCCATTAAAAACCTGCCACAAGATGTGAGCTTTTTCTAGTGTCCTATTGGAAAGATATTAAGGACGGGGCCATCAATTTTCTTCTGTGTGCCCAGCATAAGATAGGCACTCAGTGAATGTGCATAAACCCCTTATAGTTCTGCTTCACAGTGCAAAAATGGGCTTTCTAACCTGGTGGTTCTAAAACATTTTGCTTACCAGTCATCTGGACATCTTGCTCAAGTACAGATTCTGATTCCAAGTGTATGGGGTGGGGCCTGAGAATCTATATTTCCAACAAGCTCTACAGTGATGTAGATGCTGCTAGTCTGTGGACTACATACACACTTTGAATAGAAAGATACTAATAAAAGTATCTGCATTTGCTTTTTAGAAATACTGATAAACAGGTTTTGTTTTCTTACGGTATTGGGATGAAGTCTTGGATTTAGGAGCTTCCCCCTGTTATTCTGTTTTTAACAGTTCAGAGAAGTTGGGTAAGATCAGTACAAAAAATGACTGCCTCTTTGTCCTATATATTTTGCTTCGGTGGGACTACAGATCTGGTCCTGAGCTTCTTAGCAGCCAAAGCAAAGAGGAAATGTTTTTTAAAAATCAGTTTTTCCATTAACTATAAAGTAAAAACCAACTGGCTGCTCAATGAAGCAGCTGCTTCTCTTACTGAGACCAGAGAATTCTTGTCTCATGGGTTCTCTAATAGGACCCTTTGGTTTTGGTACCTGAGTAACATTCTTCATAGCCTCTCTTGAGAAATTCAGCAAGATTCTTATCAGTCTTCATTTGTGTAGCCCAGTGGGCTCACAGCAAACTGTCAGTACAGTAAAAGCAGTGGCTTATGGAATTGGTCCAGGGCCAGCTTCCTGGGACAGTAGGAGCAATTTTTTTGTTCTAGAAAAGCTGTTTTTCTGCCTCGCTCTTTGGTGGGAACAGAGGGTACAGTTGATTGACACATTCAGTCCTCATCATCCTCACACTTTGAGCTTCGTGGGATGGGAACAGTCTGCTGACTGCTAAGGAGAGCTTGGGGTTGAGGAGAGGGGTGGCTAGGAGCTCAGTCCTCAGTTCCTTGTAGATGTGGCAGTTGCGTCTCTTTAAAGGTCACCCAAAGACCTCCCACGACAAGTTAGAAGATTGGCCTGCTGTGAGGCTCTCTGGTGGTCCCAATCAACCAGCCAGCTGGTGAGTGGGTAGGTGAGAGAAAGAGAGAGAAAGGGAGGATGGAGAGCGGCCTGGCAACAGCCTTCGCACCACATTGATCTAGAACAGCCGTGGGCAAACTATGGCCCGCGGGCCGGATCCGGCCCGTTCGGCTGTTCTATCCGGCCCGCGGAGCCGAAAGAGCGGAGGGTTCTCTTGCTCTCCCCTCTGTTCCTTCACCAGCAGCAGTGTTAACATGGCAACGTCGGGAAACACAGCCGCAGCTCCTTCTTCTGAGTGGGCGGATTTATATCCGCCCATTCAGTAGAAGGAACAACCTCTCAATCTTCCAGAGGCTCCTTGTAATGCCCGCGGACGTCCCCCGACATCACCCTGGGAATGCATAGACACATTATCGTGGTGATGTAGGGAGACACGCCCCTGGAGAGCACAGTATCAGAGCATTAGCTAAAAAGGAGACCAACAACACTGTTCCCACTGAAGTTGATGTTTTAAAGACCAAAAACCTTTCAACCCAGTCTACATTGCCATCTACATCTACGTCCCAGGCATAATTTGGAAGTTGCACTAAAGAAAATGTTTAATTTACTGTTTACACATTTTGTTCTTTTCTATTTGTTTTAGTTTTAAATTATTTTATTATATTTAAGTTTAATTTGAAAGGCTTTTGTACCTTTCCTTTGTTAGGCAATTTTATTTTGCCTTTGCCATCTTCAATATAAGGTATGTTATTGTGCTATGATTCCTCCATTTTTAGAAGTTTCAAATTATAATAATTAGTGTTTACATTCTTCTTGTTAAAATGTTTGAGATGAATAAAACTATTGAAATTAAAAAAATAAATAAGACCGTACCCTTTTATGTAATGATGTTTACTTTGAATTTATATTAGTTCACACAAACACTCCATCCATGCTTTTGTTCCGGCCCTCCGGTCCAGTTTAAGAACCCATTGTGGCCCTCGAGTCAAAAAGTTTGCCCACCCCTGATCTAGAAGGACCAAATGGCTCCTCCTAGGGCCCAGAGGAGCAAAAGGTGGGGAAGCAGCCCTTGCTGGGGGTGGGATTGGGGGGTGGGGAGAAGGGGCATTCTGGTGCCCAAGGATCCTGAGGATGGCATCAGCCCATTGGAGTCATATCTCCCCCTCTGCAAGTTTAAGCCTGGTATTCCTTTTCACTTTGCTTTACTTCCACCTGCAAAGAAGGGGACCCAGCACTCATGGTGACCTGCCTTACAGGGAAAACGGGACCAGTGTGGAGGACTAAGGGGCTTCAGGGCTTCTACAGCCAGGGAAGGAGCAGGTGGAACGGCAGTTGCCCTGGCCATTGGCCTCCCTTTCTCAAACCTCTAGCCACAGTGTTGCTGGCATCCACCCTGCTCTGAGGCAGGCCTGGGCCTCTTGTGACTGCCCCTTTTGTTGGCCTCCTCCACATATGTCTTTACCCCCTTTCATGCTGCCTCCCACACATAGATGAGCTTCTGCCTTTAAGCTCCTTTTTCCCATTAATCGAGTTCCCAGAAGCCTTCCAGCAACCTACAGCACTGGGTTCTACTCCTCCCCTCCCCCTTTCCTTGTGGGCAGTTTCATGTTCTGTGAGAAAGAGCAGTACTGAGAGCCTCTTTGTCTGCTTCTCTGGTCAGATTCTGCCCCTTTGTGTGCATGGCATTTGCCACATATACCTGTGGCCTCCTGTGAAAACAACAAGGAGTGTTGGGGTTTTGGCCCCTGAACTGGTAGGGCTTGCTATGTCAAGAAACACCTTGCCCTTGCTGGTACAGGTGGCTGTCTGCATGCTCAGGTACAATGACGGCCCTTCCCAGAAAAAGTTGGTATAAATCAGATTGTTTCAAAGGGAGCACATGATTTAAAGAATCCTGGGAAAGTCCTTTTCTGATCAGAGGAGGATTTCTCCCTAGCTGATCATTTGCATATTTGAGTGGTTTAGCGAAGAGAGGAACAGCATCCTTCCACACACACACCCTTCACACCCCCCCCCCGCCACGCACACACACCCCCAGTTCACAGTTCTCCTTTCTCCATCCAGGATAGGAGCAAGTGGGAGGAAGCCCTGGCAGCTGGACTGCACAAGGGTGATGCACCAGACACCAGGAAGGGTCAGATGTCCAGGCTCATGGAGTTAGTGTTACCACATACGTGATGTGTGAGCATATTTTTACTGTAGGGTAGGAGTAAGCCAAGCCAGCCTACATCACTCCTAATTATATCTGGTAGGTCATATGGCCTCTGCAAGTCCTGGATACTAGTGGAGAATTTTAACAGCAAAGTGCAGGTGGTCCCCAGAATATCCTGAAGCTTGTGTGGCTTGTCTCTTGGTTTGGCAGATATGGTGTATACAGACCATTCTCAGATGGGAGGGTTGAATTCATTGTTCATTGTCTGTGCTCTGAGGTCTCCAGTCACTCAATGCAACCTACTGGTGCTTCCATTAGGAGGCCAACTAAGGCCTCTGCCCACTACGAAGCTGCTAGCCCCCAGGAGCACTGTAAAATGTGTGAGCTAAGAGCAGGGAACCCCCACATAGAATACCAGGTTGTTTAAAGCTACTAACCAGGGACAGTGTTGGTCCAGCCCAGCAAGTCATTTTTATCAGACTGAGCATAGATGATTGGGTGCTTTGAAAAGGAGTAAACTGTCTCTCATTGGAAGGGTCCAAGCAGATCCCACACCTCCACTCTCAAACCCAGATGGTCAGAAAGGATGATGTGTAAAATCTAGAATCTGTAAATGAGGGCTGGACCTTTGTGCAATATTACAGATGCCCACCTGTCAAGTGCAGATAGGGTCAAGCCCTAGAAATCCAAAACTGGGCATTTGCTAGGCCACTGTTTTCTTCGACATGATTGATATTTTTAAAATGGTCTGCCTTCAGCGGTCATTACTTCAAGGAGTTTTCCCTCATTATCTCTACCCAGGTGACTTTCTCGCTTCTCTATATTCTGTAGCATCTTATATACAACTAGAGGCCCAATGCACGAAATTCGTGCTAGAGTAGGCCTTCCTTCCCCTGGCTGCCAACACCAGCTTCCCTCTGGCACCTGGGACCCAGGCTTCATTCGGTCTAATTAGCATATTACCCTTTTATTATTACAGATTTTGAATGAACTCTCATGGGCTTCTTTTTATTCTTTTATATATATCTGTGTTAGTTCTCATAATAAACTTGTGTAGCACAGGGAAAAAAGGATTTGTCAGACAGATTAATAAGTGAGATTATGAAGGGACTGCTTATCCAGATGAGAAAATAACCACCTATAATCTGTCTTTTCAGAAGTACCATTTCCATGAAAGTCTTTGAATTTCAGACCTCCTTACCTGGTTGCTAAAAGGCCTCTGGCGACACTGTTAACCTAGTTCAGGTTTGTGTGTATACTTGAAAATTACCTAGAGCAGTGGTCGGCAAACTCATTAGTCTCAGAGCCAAATATCAACAGTACAATGATTGAAATTTCTTTTGAGAGCCGAAAACCGACTTCTGCGCATGGGCCACGAAGTTTCAATCGCACTGTACGTGTGCGCCCGCACGTGGTATTTTGTGGAAGAGCCACACTCAAGGGGCCAAAGAGCCGCATGTGGCTCGCGAGCCGCAGTTTGCCGACCACTGACCTAGAGGTGTCTCCTGAATAGCTTATAATTCTAAATCACAACCCCCCAGGGATAAATGGACACTTTCTGTTTTGGAATCCAGACAAGACAAAAAACAAAACATCAAAACAAAGACAGAGGTCATTCGTTTGCACCCTTCTCTTGCCCAGCATCTTCTTAATCCAGCCCCGTCTCAAAACCACACCCTTTAGTGGAGGGGGGAAGTCAGGGCGTGAAAGGGAGATTAGCTGCCACCTATCAGGGTCCAACACCAGCCAGTAAGGGAGTTTAGGAATGGAGCAAGAAGTAGAAACTAGGGGCCAGGGGCCAGGTTCAGCCATCACCCTGATTTTTCCTGCTCATGGAGTCAGTCTGTTGCCATCATTGTGAGAACAATTTGCCTGTAAACCTCTTCATGTGCAGTTTCTTAAATAGCCACAAGGTGAGGATGTGGCTCCATGAAAATCTGTCTCGGCAGGACTTGGTCACTCATCTCTGTCCCTCTACGAGTCTCTTCCCTCTTCTACGTTGTGTGCCTCTGCTTTGTGACTTGTTCCCTCATTGGTTCATAAAGAGCTTAGGTTCTGGAGTCACACAGTTCTAGAGTGGAATCTCTCTGAGCCTTGGTTTCCCCGTCTGTGAAATGAGAATAGGAGGACCTGCTTCCCATGGAAAACTGGCACCCTCGCATGCTGCTGGTGGGAGTATAAATTGATGCCATCCCATAGAGGGCACTTGGCAGCATATGCCAGAAGTATGAATGCAGGTACCGTTGGCCTCAGCAGTTCTACTTCTGGCTATTTATGCTGTGGGGGTGCTAGCATGCGTGCCAGTGATGTGTGTTCGTGGTCATTCACCGCAGCAGTTTGTAATAGCAAAAGATTGGAAATAACCCAAATGTCCACTAGTAAGAGACTGGTGAAATTAACTAGTGTGCAGTCTTACAATGGAATATAGTACTGGGCAGTGATACAAAGAACGAGGAAGTTCTGTGTAAGGCTAAGGAATACTCTCTTAAGAGATTTTGTTTGAAAGGAAAGAAAAGCATGCCATACATTTTGCTATTTTTATGTAAAAAAAACAAACAGGAGAATGATGAAATAGATTTTTGTGTTTGTCTGCATATGCATCAGAAGATGATACACAAAATTAATGAGACTGTTTGCCTGTTTTGTTTTGTGGAATTATCTAATAGTAAGTATTTTGCTTGATTTATATGAAAAATAGGTTGCTTTTTCTCCTTCTCTTGGACTTTGTTCCTTGTAACTTGTTACACTGATTCTGTGTCACACACAGCCCCCTCGATAGTGGTGGCATTAGCTGACACTGTGTCAGGCATTGTTGTGGTACCCTGCATGCACTGGCTCATTTTAGGGAGGAACAGGGACAAGAGCGGAGGGATACATTTTATTTTTCAGCCATATATTGAAATTGCCCAAAAGAATAGTTTTCCTGATTAGTTTATGCCACATATGGTGGTTGTGAGAAGTAAACGGGAGTACATGTGAAGTGTGTGCTCTTCCCTAGGGTGGCCTCTGAAGTGGCTCAGAGCCTCAAGTGCCCAGGCAGGCAGGCAGGGCAGGACCCTCCTATATGGATGGTCTCGGGATAGCTGACCTCACATAGTTGTGTTTCCTGGTGTGTGAGCTGAGCAGGGTAAGCCCACATACACAGCTTCCTCCACTTTCTCAGACTTCCCACCTGCTTGCTATCTCTCACCTCCTGGTCTCTGAGGAAACAAGGCTATTTGTGTCCAAGTTTTAGCTTTGGGGTTGGCCCACTGTACTTCAGGCAGCTGCTGAAATCCTGGGTGCTCGAGGATCCCTTGTTCCCCTTCGAAATCCTTCCATAGTTGTGCTCCCAGCAGCAGCCCTTGCCTATACACTAGTCTGAGGGCGTCTCCTTCTGCTCCCAAGGCTCTTATAGCAACAGACCTATTTTCAGATCCGCCTCCTATGTGTTCCTTCTTCCCTCCTTGGAGGCCTGCTGCCTTGTGTATCTCTCTTTTCACAACCTGCCCCACATGGTTTCTGCTTTGAGAGGGTCCTGCCTTCTCTGCAGGGCAGAGTGGGCACTGTGGGAGCACCCCCCCCCCCCCGGGTTCAGCCGAGGCCTGGGTGTGCCCTGACTTGCTCTGCAGAGCAGAGCGGTCAGTGCCAAGCCAGAGCCACCTGCTGACAGGGGCATTTCAACAACAGATCCACAGCTGGGCTGGCACAGGCCAGGCCTCTTACCCAGTGGAGCTGGGCTGAAGGGACACGGACGAAAAGGTGACTTCAGTGAGGACTAAGCCTTGACTGATTTGGACCTGCAGTGACCCTCCTGGGGCTTAATGCTGGGGCTGGCACAGGCCACATAAAAGTAGAGGACAAAATGTGTGTTCCTGCCTTCCTTCGGAAGGGTTTGGGGCCAAGGAAACGCTAAACCTGGGCCTCTGTTCTTCTCTAAGGAATTAGCCATCATTTGATTGTTTGTTTTCCTTTGGCCAAAAATAAAAACTTTTTCTTAATCATTAAAAAGCAAGGTTGCCTGGACACAGATGTAGAGAATTTATCTTTTTGTCTCCCTTTCCCACTTTATAGGCAGCTGAAGGCTTCAGGGAATCTGGACCTAGAGACACATCAATGGCCCTGGGAGAAGAAAAGGCAGGGGTGGAGGCATCCCTGGACACAAAGGCCCCGTCCTGTGGGCGGTGGAGCTGCAGAGAGCAGGAGGTGGACACCCCAGGGCCTGTGAGTGGGGAGCAGCCACCACGCCTGGAAGCTGAGGGAGGGCCTGCCTCCCCTGTGTGGGGGACAGAGGGCCTACCTGCCCCTGTCTGCTGCCCCTCTGGAGCCTGCCAGTCACAGGCCAGCAACACCAGCAGGGAGCCATTAGCTGGTGCATCTCAGCCTGCTCTCAGTTGCCTGCTTCCTCCTGCCGGTGTGGGGACAGGAGATCTGCATTCTGTGGGAAGCCAGGTAGCTACTAAGGTCAGTGGCACTGTACATTTGCCTAATGCTATCTTTTGGGAGTGTGTTCCAGCATTTTGTCACCATTTTACATGCTTTCCCAGTCCCTGTACAAGGTGGGGCATTGGGGGAGTCTGGGTGTGGTGATTTCTGTTATACAGGTTCATCCGGAGAATTGGGCCTTGGGGCCAGCAGGGGATTCTGTCCACAGCATCTCCTGTTCCTTAAGAGACTAATTACCCAGAGGGGTGGGCCAGGAATGCTCTCAATGGGGGAACCCTGTCCTGTTTCTGACTTGGTGATCCGAAGGCCTCAGGGGGGCCCTGAGGAGACTTGAGGAAGGAGGGCCCAGAGCTGTGGTCTCCTGAGGGCTTTGAGACTGTATGTCCTTGGAACCCAGGAAACCTCACAAAGCTGCCCTGTGGTGGGCAGCACTGTTGCTGGGCAAGGAAAATTGTTTTGCGCCTCCCTGAGTGCAAGGCAGTCTTGCCTAGTGGGAATCACATGGAGCAGGGAGTCCTGCCTGCCTCTGTGACCTCAGGCAAATCACCGAATCTTTCAGGCCCTCAGTATAATTGGAAGGTGACCTGTGTGACCTGTCCCTCCCAGCTCTGACATCCTATTATGCTCTGCTTGCCAAGCCCTTTCATGGGAATGACTTTGATCTCTTCAGTGTCATTATGGCCTTGGCTGTTGCATGCTGCCCCTATGGAGCCTCACCCTGCGAGGAGTCTCTGAGCATGACTGTGGGAGAAAACAGAAGCTGGGCCCACCTGCCTGGGAGCCAGGGCGGTGGGAGGCTCAGGGAACCTGTGAGTCAGAGATTCAGTGAGGCAGGACATAAGCCAACTGGGCTATTTCATGATGTGAGTCTGTTGCTTATTGTAACTCCTATTGTGTGTTGAGCTCTCACCCTGTGCTTTTCATACATGAGCTCATATAATCCTCATGTCCTGAGGAAGTGGTGCTATTACTATCCCCACTTTATAGGTGTGGGAAGCAAGGCTCAAAGTTATACATCTGAAAGGTGGCAGTTAGGGATTGGCACCAGGTCTATCTGTTCCAAAGCCCATGGCTGTAACTACTGTGCTGTCGGCCTCCCTCAGGGCAAGTTCTTCGTTAAGCAGATAAAAAATTCAGAGTAAAGAGGCTGAGATGAATGATCATTTTGTCAGTGTTCATTACCACTGGCATATGAGCTGAGCTGAGCGGGTTTGGATGTGTCTCCTGTCAGTGACAGAATGACTGAGGCTTCATCTATCCTTTTCTGAAAGGCTAGGCAGTGTGTTCCAGCTTCTGCATGCTAAAGCGCTCGAGTTCTCACAGGCAGAGTGTCTGTGGAGGAAGAACTCTTGAAAAGGACCGAGGGTGGGATCAGTTTGGGGAAGAGTCTCATGCTGCCACTAGCAGCACTCTATCTGATTCTTGCATTGGGTAGCAGACTCATGTCAAGACCTCTCCTGAATGTCATCTGGGCTCCCCTAAGAAAACTCCTGATTAATCATCTAAGAAAGAAATGTAGCCCAGCTGGCATGGTTCAGTGGTTGAGCATCAACCGAGGAACCTGGAGGTCGTAGGTTCAGGTCCTGGTCAGGGCACATGCCTGGGTTGCGGGCTCGATCTCCAGTACGGATGTGCAGGAGGCGGCCCATCGGTGATGTTCTTCTCTCATCCATGTTTCTATCTCTCTGTCCCTCTCTCTCAATTAAATATATATATATTTTTAAAAAGAAATAAAACTATGATACATCTATGTTTAAAAAAAAAGAAATGTAGCTTACTTATCACCTTTTCTTCCCTCTTCTCATTGCAGATGGAGGACACCAGGCTTTCTGCCTCAGAGGAGCTACCTCAGACTACAACTGCTCCCAGAGCCACAGCCCTTTGCTCAGGACATGATGCTGATACCGAAGATGACCCATCCCCCGTGGAGTCACCGCGGGTGCTGGCCCTCAGCCAACAGCCTCACATCTCAGGTTTCCCTTTCTCGTCAAAGTGGAGGTCCATGGTGAGCCCAGGTGCCACTGCTCGGTTTTGCAGCTGCAGTGTCTCTGCCTCATCCCCTGGCAGCAGTTCCCAAGGACACCAAGAGAAGGCAGAGCCTCAAAGTTGCTCCCTTGCCAAGGTCTCCTCCTCCCTGGAGCTGGTTGGCCCCCAGTCGGCCCCCTCCATGGTGGGACCAGGGCCTCAGCTCCAGTGGTCTCCACAGCCTGTGTCCTCTGGGGGTGATGCTCCTGGGTTGCGCAGGAGGCATCTATCCTTCCAAGCCGAGTACTGGGCCTGCGTGCTACCAGATTCCCTGCCGCCTTCCCCTGACCGCCACTCCCCCCTGTGGAACCCGAATAAAGAGTATGAAGACCTGCTGGACTATACTTACCCACTTAGGCCCAGGCCTCGGCTCCCAAGGCATCTTGAAAGCCACGTGCTGGCTGACCCTGTCCTACAGGATTCAGGTGTAGACCTGGATAGTTTTTCTGTCTCCCCAGCAAGCACTCTAAAGTCACCCACTAATGTCTCCCACAGTTGCCCACCAGCGGATGCCAGTGCCCTGCCATTCTCTGGGCCCAGAGAGCCAAGCTTTAAACGGTGGCACTCTGGAGTACCCCAGGAGCAGGGCAGCGTGGGGCTGGCATCTTGTAGCCAGCTCACATCTACTCCCAGGGCTGCAGGCAGCAAGGACGCTATTTGGGAAAGGAAAGAGCCAGCCCTGAGGGGTGTGAAGGACTGGCGGACCGTGGGCAAGCATCTTGAGGTGGGCCCTCCCCAACTGAGGGCATGGGACAGAGGATGGCCCTCATCCGGGCCAGAAAGAGAGAAGGGGGCTGGCCAAGGTATCCAGCGCCCTGCCTGCATGGAGTCTGGATGGAAACCAGAAGAGGACTTGGAAAGTGACGACGAGTATCTTGCCCTGCCCACTCGGCTGACGCAGGTTTCTAGCTTGGTTTCATATCTAGGTTCTGTTCCCACTTTGGTGACCCTGCCCACTGGAGCTGCTGAAGGGCAGAGCTCCCTGGATGTGTCGAACAGTGATGGGCCCACTTCCTTCCCATCGGATTCCAGCCAAAGCCAGCTTCCCTCTGGGGCTGTCCCCAGAGGGCCTGAGGGTCTTGAGGAGCAGAACCACTGTTTGCTCCGCTCCTTTCTCCATGCAAGAGACTCTGCAGGGGATGGCAGTCTGGTGAGCAGCCAGGCACTGGGGGTCTCCTGTGGACCTCTGAGAACACACTCCTCCTTACCAGTTATTTTGGACCGGCAGACATTCTCGGACCCAGACCGTAAAGGGCAGCCTCCCAGAAGAGGACGAGAGCAGGGAAAAGAATCACTCATGCACTGTGTGAAGGTAAACAACATTAAGAGGCTTGTGTAAAGGTGTCTCATTTCTTTCCCCTGCCCACTGATTTAATAACAAAACTTAGTAACATTGAGCACACTTCATGTGCCAGGCACTGTATTGTACCTTATCCTATTTAATCCTCACAACTCGCTACCCAGTAAGGACTGTTGTTCTCATTTTTCAGAGAAAATGGCAGCGAAGGGTTAGGCAACCTGCCCAGTTACAGTTAGCAAGGGCTGGAGCCTGAGATCTTGACTACTACCCCAAGCTGCTTCCCAAGGCTCTTGACCTTGAAGAGCAAGAGGAACTCTGCACAAGTGCTCTCTTGACTGCAGGCCTTCTCGGAGCTTCAACTTAATAAGTGGTGTAACTGCAGAGTTCGGGGCTATTAGATATATCGTTTCCTCAACTGCTTGCCACTGAACCTCTCATGGACCACCCAAGAATATCGAGATATAATGAATATTACAGGGAACAGGGTTGTCAGCGTCAGGCTGATCTGAATTTGAATCATGGCACTGCTGTCTTTGGAATTCAGCTCAATCTCTTGAGTTTGCTTTTCGAAAATAAGATGTGACACTTCAGGGTGTTGTGTGGATTAAATGAACTAATTCGTGTTGAAGGAGGGTGGCATTTGCGTAGTCCTGACACAGGTATGTTCAGAAATGTGGCTCTCTGCACGCATTGGGGAAGAGTCCCATGGAGAGCCCCAGGTGAGCACATAGATACCCACATCTGCACTGCAACAGGGTGGCCAGCCAGAGGGCTGTGTACCCATGGGATGGTTCCTAGCACTGGCGTTGGGCAATAACCTGCTCAAGATGTCCCATGCATGATTTCATCTGTACTGTAAAGCAGGTAGGAGAAATGTTAGCATGTATTCTCCTTCGTGATAAAAGATAAATGATGAGGTAAAGTGCTTGGCTCACAGCCTCCCCAGGCTGAGTAGCTGGCAGGATTCTAGGGGCCCTACTTCCTGAGCAGCGTGGAAGCAGAACGGGCGTGCATTGGCAGTTGTCAACCAAACATTCAGGTGAGTCATGACCAGTCATTTAAGGCCACATTTTCCCCAGGAACAGTCCGATAGTTAGTGGTGCTGAGCCAGGAACAGGTTTCTGTGGCAGGCATACCTCTTCTGTGCTGTTTCCCATCCCTGCCCTCACCTCTGCTCTGTTCCCATGCAGGGCTGGCCTTTCTGAGTCTGTCATTTTTGTGTCATATCAGGCTGAGGGAGACAGAACCAAGGTGGGCTATTCCTGTTGCCCTGGCAGAGGTCTGGAGTCATGGCGTGCGGACAGGCAGGGGAGGACAAGAGACGAAAGCCTCAAGTGAAGGAATGCTCTGGACTGGTGCACAGTCCATCTCAGAATCCCCTGGATATTTTTAGCCTTTTGAAAATGTAAACAGCATGTGTCTTTTATTTGTCCACACAGACATTTTGCTGTCAGCTAGACGAGCTCATCCACTGGCTGTATAACATAGCAGATGTTACCGACCACTGGACTCCACCAAAGTCCAGCCTTACGGGTCTCAAGTCTTCTCTGCAGCTTTACCGGGTAATACTCATGAGAGGGGGCTAAGTCACTTGACTACAAAGTAAAAGCTTAAATAGCATGCTCTGTATGTTGTGGCTCAGTTGACTTTTACCTGAAAACTAATCATAGGTCTTTTTCAAATTCTTAATGCCAAAAAACTAAAATATAACAGTTATTTCCTAAGCCAAATAGAGTTTGGAGAAAATGCATTTATCCTGAATCAAAAATACTTAAGGGTGATTTCCAATGTAATTTTCCAAATATCTCAGGGATTGAGAAGCATACATATCTGTACTGTTATGGAGTCTCTAGGCACATATGGCCATTTAAAATTAAAAATCCAAATTTCTCAGTTGCAATAGCCACATTCCGAGGGTTCAGTCAGACATTCATCTAGGGGCTGCAGTGCAGGTAAAACGTTTCCATCACCACAGATCTTTTGGACAGCACTGACTGATACTTAAGTGTTTAAGCTGAAGTTGTACTGACTCCAGAACATTCCCGGGGCATTTTGATGGTATTTATACAGATATAGCTCTATTTGCATCTCAGTGTTTTGGGGAGTTTTGCCTCTCTAAAAAAACTGAGGTTGGTTTTTTAATTTTAAAAATCTCTTTAATGGTGGTTCTGAGTACAACTTTGGATCAAAATATTTAGGTGAGTTTGTGCCTGCTGTTCTGGCATAATTATCAATAGGCTCCCCTTCATCCTCAGTGTTCTGAATTGGATGATAAATTATACAGTTACCCGAAACATAACATTAACCTTGACTGACCTACCCATGACTTCTGGCATGTCTGGTTGGCCAAATCTTTATAGCCTCTAATGAAGGAGCAGGGGTGTTTGTGGTCTCAGCCTGATGCTAGTCTAGAAAGGGTTTTTCTGGGACAGTTCTTAGCATTTCTCCCACATTATAACCTGACCGACTGCTTTCAGCAAAAGAGGTCATGATTTCCTGAGCCAGGGCCACACCAGCCTGGGCTGAGCCTAGAGCTCCCACCACACCCAGGCAGGATGGAGGGCCTTTATTTTCCAACTTGGGGCCAAGTAAAATTTAAGGGAGGAGTCTCATCTGGGTGGGCCAGCTGCTCTACATTAGTGGGAATGCTATTTCCTGCTATGTAGAGCTCCTTGCCTAGAATACACTAAGCCAGTGGTCGGCAAACTGCGGCTCGTGAGAAAAACCCTTTCTAGACTAGCATCAGTCTGAGACCACAAACACCCCTGCTCCTTCATTAGAGGTTATAAAGATTTGGCCAACCAGACATGCCAGAAGTCATGGGTTGGTCAGTCAAGGTTAATGTTATGTTTCGGGTAACTGTATAATTTATCATCCAATTCAGAACACGCGGTTTGCCGCTCTGTTGACTAATGAGTTTGCCGACCACTGCACTAAGCAAAGCTGAGTATGAGGGTCCTCCATGTGCTGGGCCCACCTCTCAGAGGCCCAAGGGCAGTATCATTGTGGGAAGAGGAAACTATCCTTGTTAGACTTACCTGGGTGGCCTTTCCAGAGTGCCTCAGCCCCACCCCCATCAGAGTAGGTGCCAAGTGAAACAACTCCATTCCCTCTATTGTATCCCTCATTCAGTCCAGTGCATCAACTTCCAGGCCAACCAGAGCAACATTCTTGCTTTGTGGGTAGAGCTAAGATCTGAGCTGGGAGTTATTCCTGCAGGTCAGTGAAGCCTAGCCCTTGTGTCACACACACAACTAACTGTGAGACCACTCCGTCAACCGCTTCCCCATGTACAAGCTACTCTGACCCATGTTACCTACCTAATATAAGCATGAGTGTGGGTATCTATACCAGGGGTCCTCAAACCTTTTAAACAGGGGGCCATTTCACTGTCCCTCAGACCATTGGAGGGCCGGACTATAGTTTAAAAAAAAACTATGAACAAATTGCTATGCGCACTGCGGGCCCAGGACGAGTCAGCTGCTAAGCAGGACAGGCAGCGGCACCCGGCGGGCCAGATAAATGTCCTCGGCGGGCCGTAGTTTGAGGACCCCTGATCTATACTAATAAAAGGGTAATATGCTAATTAGACTGGATAGACCGGCTGTCCTTCCTGACAAAGCCGGGGGTTTGGCTGGCCTGCAAACTGCCCACAGCCCCTCACCCAGGCCGGCCCCACCCCCCAGCAAGGACCACCCCCCATCCCGATCCAGGGTCCCCTTCAGGGCAGGCCAGCCAGCTCCCACCCATGCACCAGGCCTCTATCCTATATAATGAAAGGGTAATATGCAAATTGACCCTAACGGCAGAACGACTGCTGGACCAGTCACTGTGAGGCACACTGACCACCTCTTGGTCTCTTTCCCCGGCTGGCAGGCTCTGATTGCATGATGGCCACCCATGGCAGGGGCGGGGCTGGCAAGCAGGCGGGAACAGCCAACCTCTCGGTCCCTTCCCCCGGCCATCAGGCACTGATCACCCAATGGTGATCGGGGAACCGGGGATGGGTGGCGGCAGGGGACGGGGCCAGCTGCGGGCAGCTGGGGAAGATGGCCCTGATCGCAAGCCAGGCCTAGGGACTGTACCCACGCACCAATTTCGTGCGCTGGGCCTTTAGTGTATTCAAATATTTTAACTGGACTCTATTTCACATTATTTGTCTTAATAGCAGTGGGTTTGTGGCAGCATATAGACTATTGAGAGTACTAAAGAATAAAATAATAAGCATAGATATTAGGGCTGAAGATAGGAATATAGTAAATCCAAGAGGAAAATTATAACCAGAATGTGAAACACGTTCTGCACCCTATACTAAAAGTGGTCATGGATTTGACTCTTACACCTAGGGGCTACAGGTGCTTCAACAATCGAAGACAAGGTGTGGTACCTGTGAGGGGGAAACAGATGAGCTCCTTTGGAGACTCAGCTTCCTTGATGCCTTCCCAAGGCCTAAAGTCCACACAGAACAGGACATTAAGGGAGGATATGGGAGGCAGCAGTCCGTGGTCACGTTAACAGCATCTCTTATGGCTCTTACTTGCCAGTTCCATTAGAATAGAGGACTTTTTAAGAATCCCATTGCCTGTGAATATAAAGAAAACCTACCCTATGAGGTGTGGCACAAAAAGGAAGCTCTGACTCCACGCCATTGATAAGCCAGGCTCCACCAAGGGGGAAAACTCTTGTCAAACTTTAAACAGAAAAAAAAGATTGCCTCTGTATTTACCTTGGGCTCCAAAGAGGTGGTTCAACTTTACACTGTTTACTTGGAGAGTCCTGAAGATCAGTGGGTTTACATTACAGGTTAGAGGGAAATCAAGCTACCCTACAAGGGATCATTTTGAATAACTTATAAAATGAGAGTAACGAAGCTTTTTTTTTTTCTGATATACTTTAAGCAATTTAAGAAAGACATAGATGAACATCAATCCCTGGCGGAGAATGTCTTACAGGAAGGGGAGATTCTTCTTCAGTGCCTGTTGGATAACACCCCAGGTGAGATGCTTGAGGCTTTGAATTTAGCCAGCCTGTCAGCAGCAGTCCAGGGCCCCACATACTCACTGGTAAGGAGCCAGTAATGCCGAAACCCCTCCCACATGCACCCATTGCCTTGGATTCCCATGACTGCCAGCCCCTCACATCATCACTGCCCCTGCGACACCACCATGTGGCAGGCAGTCACAAAGGTAAGCCAAGTAGATGTCATGTCAAGCTTGTAAGAGCAACAACACTCTTGCTTCTGCTTTCATCTTTTCCTGGTGTCCTGGGTGGGAATGCTGATTTTAATCCAGCTGTCCTTGGTTTTTTGGCTAGGGTGTTCACAATGGGGAGCCCTTAGGGCTTCCTCTCTCCTTTCCCAGTGCAGGTGAAACCCCTCGCTGGTTATCTGCTTTCAGGAAGAATTTCTTTCAGGATTCAAGAGCAGACAATCTGTTCTGAGGGAATAGACTGAAGAAGTGGACTGAGAGAGGGGACAGGGCGGACGGTGGTGCACAAACTAAGCTCAAGCCTGTTTTGTAGGGTGGATTTCCAAGATAGGAAAATGTGAAAATCACAAACGAGTACAGTAAAACATTCATGGGGCAAGGATTTATGATGGTGTTACCCTTGCTGGAGGTGGATGTGATATGGAGGATGAGGTAGGAGAATGCTAGGTTAAAGCAATGAAGTGATGGGTCCCTAAAAGCAGCCCCTAGTTTCCTATGAGACTCAATATCCAAGTGCTTAAAAAGCCATCTGTATTGTGCCTCAGATTTGGAGATGGTGTTTATGCTAGAAGCAAATAGTATAAGCAAAGCTGGGCAGGACCTGCGGGCTTGAGAGGCATTGTGGCTGCCCTTTCCTGACCCGAAGTAGTGGGCAGGTGCATATTAAGAGGTGGTATAGCACAGTTTCTCTCAACCTCAGCACTACCAATATTTTGGGCCACATACTTCTCTGAGAGTGGTGTCCTGTGCATGGTAAGCTGTTTAGCAGCATTTCTGTCCTCCACCCATTAGATGCCAATAGCACCCCTCCCCAGTTATGACAACCTAACATATCTCCAGCATTGCCAAATGTCCCCTGGGAAGAAAAATCACCAGGGTTGAGAACTGAAGGAGCCATGGAGACACTGCAGGGATTTCCAAGGGTTAAGTGCTTATCCAGTGACATGAGACCTTTGCAATCCCCAGCCCTTGGGAGGCACTTGTTTTGGCTCTTCTGGTATTCTCTTGTACTAGGGTTTTTTGGTTTTGATTGGGGCAGAAATTGAGTATGCCAAGCTCCTTTACTACCTGTAATCACACCAGCACTTTACTGAACATTGTGTGCCAGACACTGCTGAAGCAGTTCACTTTTTTTTTCCATTTAATCACAGCCCTGTGAGATGGATACTATTATTATTGTCATCTCAGTGGAGTAATGAATTTGCCTTGGTCACACAAGGAATGGCAGCCTGGCTCCAGCCCCTACTAGTATATGCTGGCTCCTATGCTGCTGTCAGTATGTGGAGGTGCAGGCAGGGGCCTGAGCAGGAAGGGAAGGAGCTCAATTACAGGAAACTCTTCCCAGAGACCACATCTAACAATGGGCCTCTTAAAGGCCACAGGTTCTTTGACCTTCATTTAAAAAACAATTCAGAAAACTCAGTGCTTAATTTGTAATAAAAATATCCCACTTTGCCTTTCTCTTAAAGGAGTCTAGAGGTATTTACTGTCAAAATAAGAGGCTTTTGGGGTTTCTATAGTTTTCAGGCTCTGTGTATCCGGGCTTTTTCAGATTGACACGCTGCCCCTCCCCATCCTGTTTGGCACACCCAGGGACCTGACTGCTCTGTGGAAATCACAAGTTCCCCTTGATATTCACAGGGTTTTTCCAGCTAGGTGTTCTCCAGAGCAGCGGTTGCCAACGGGTGGTCCGCGGACCACTGGTGGTCTGTGAGGTCTGAAAGGTTGGAGACCGCTGCTCCAGGGCACACAGTAAGAGTTCAAGCACAGACACTCCTCCCCAGCCTCTGCCACAGCATAACTTTGGGGATGGGAAGCCAGATGAACTCCCCCTCAAAATGTCCCAATCTCAGCCTCCTGCCAAAGGCCTCTCCACAGAAATCTGGCAGGTTTTCATTACAGTCCTATCTCAACAAACTCTTTATTACACTGGATCAAATGGCTGGAACCTACTGGCATCAAGCTGAAACAGGCCACTATAAAATCTATAATAATAAAAGCGTAATATGCTAATTAGACCGGACATCCTTCCAGACGAAGCCGGGGCTGCAAGGGAAGCCTGGGTCCCGGGTGCCAGAGGAAGGCCTACTCTTGCACGAATTTCGTGCATCGGGCCTCTAGTTAAAACGTAAGATCTCACTGGGAAATATTTCATTCCTATTCCCAGCTTTTCTTTTACTTGACTCCAACCAAACTCTCTTAACATTCTAAAATAGAAGTTCAAAAATATAAAGGTCCTCTGAACTCCACTGATAGCACACAGGAGACTGGGCAAAGGTCTGGTGGACGTGGAGGGGAGAGCCCATCCCAGGTACCCTTCACAGGTGAGCTGTACTGTGCACCCTGGCTGCATTCCTCTGCCAGGCCTTGCCCTCACAGCTCTCATGAGTTGTCAGGACAGCACTTTGCCCTGATGACTGTGCACTGATATGGCTCCCTTGGAGCTGATCTCAACACAGCCAGCCTGTACTTCTGCCCACCCGTCAGCATCCTATGCAGATACACAGCTTCCCCTTTCCCTTCCACTGCTGGCAGATGTTGCAGCTGAGGCAGGAAACTAGGGAGAGTGTTAACACAGCTGATAAAAGCACAGGAAACTAGAGCAGCCTTTCTGTTTTAACAAAGGAAATAAAGCTTTTAAGAAAAAAACAAGCTTGCTGTATGGGATGCACTCTGAACCTAGCCCATCCCCTTCTCAAATGAACACTTGGTGTATAGGAGGGAATCTTGGCCTTACTATCCTTTTTTTAAATATATATTTTTATTGATTTCAGAGGTGAAGGGAGGGAAAGAGATAGAAACATCAATGATGAGAGAATCATTGATTGGCTGCCTCCTTGCACACCCTACACTGGGAATTGAGCCTGCAACCCGGGCATGTGCCATTGAACCATGACATTCATAGGTCAACGCTCAACCACTGAGCAATGCCGGCCTGGCTAACCATCTTGTCTTTGCCTGCTTTTAGATATTTTCTTTTGAAATCTATTCTAGAACTCACAAAAAGGGGTTCACGGGGATCCCCAAATGTTACCAGGCTACCCGTGCACAAGCTAAATGACAGTCCCCCAGCCAACAGAAGCTAATAGGGCCTGGTAGTAAGACCAGGAGCTCTAATCCTGGCTTGTTTTTTCATTTAAGCCTTTGCTCCACATGATCTGGGTGTGCCCTGAGTCTTATCTCTAAAAGTCAGATAATACCAGTCACCACAGAACCATGTCTGCTTTTTTATGAATTATGTAATTCCAAAGTGGAGCCAGAGAAATTCTTGCCTCGCTTTAATCATAAATTAAAAGATCCACCAGTGCAGTAGTATTTCCTGGAGAGTCACTGTTAAGAGTGGACATTCTGAAACTATTGTGTAAAATGCTACACCCTTGTATGTTCTTTTGAAAATAACTTGCATTATTTTTTTGGTCTAATTGTTTTGTTAGTGTTAAAGGATGTCCTCAGGAGGATCTCAAAGCAGCCCAGCGAGCTGGAGAGCCACGCAGATCACCTGTATGACACAATCTTAGCTTCTGTGGACATGCTGGCTGGTTGCACTCTCATCCCTGAAGACACACCAGTGGCACACAGTAGTGCTGATGTGACTGGGATGAGCCTGGTAAGTAGAATAACCCAAGAGAACGTCTCTCCTCAGACCCCAGTGCTGGATTAGGGTACAGAGCTCCTGCTCTGACATTTGCTTGTTTCTTAGAAACTTGAGCCAAGAGCTATTAAATAAGATGTTTCCCTGGCCGGTGTAGCTTAGTTGGTTGGAGCATCCTCCCATACACCAAAAGATGGTGGATTCAATTCCCAGTCAGGGCACATACCCAAGGTTGCAGGTTCATTCCCAATTGAGGCACGTGCAGGAGGCAACTAACTGATGCATCTCTCTTACATTCTCTCTCTTCCTTCTAAAAAATTTCAATGGAAACATGTCCTTGAGTGAGGGAAAAAAAAAAAAACAACTTTTTTTTTTTAAATGAGATGCTAGAAGAGGAGATGCTACCATTGCCAGGAAGAAGCAAGGGCGGGCAGGCGGGGGGGAGTCTTCCTATGAGGACAAAGGCTCACAGCTGTGTTTTACATTACTGTTTTACCCATGCTGCCTGCTGAGAACTAGGATGCCATGCTCCCATTTCTATGGCAGTCCCTTCACCAGCACCCAAAGGCAACAGCAGCAGAACTTATCTATACCTACTTGCTCTTCTCACCCAACTCATTTTATACTCTTTCTCCAAATAACTACTGACGGCACTCAGTGCCTATAGACCCAGTTACTGATAACTCCCCACACCTCCCTTTCCCACAAAAGGCTAGGAGGGGATAGTTGGGGGTAACATGCCTGGAAACTTAATAGTACAACTTTCTTCTGATCTCTGGAAAGGTCCAACTGAATGATAGGAGAGACGGGCTGAGAGAGTGTAGGGAGTTGGTACCCACTTTGGGACAACTGGACCATACTATCTCTGAAATTGCCTCTCCAATCAAAATGTGGTGCCTAACTCAGATTTCCCAGATTAGATCTGACAAAATAAGGTAAAGGATAAAATCCAGGTATGTCAAGAGCAAGGAGTCCATGTATTTGTATCAGAAATTGAGCAAGTCGTTTTGGTTCTAAAATGTTTGTTGTATTTCCCCCTCTGCAGCATTCTGCTTGTAACAAATGCTTCTCTTTCTCTTTCAGGGATCTTCTCAGGCAGAGATGTAATCTGTCTCCCAAAACCTGGCTGGTGGGAAACTTTCAGGAAGAAAGTAAGAGCCATTTAACACTGATAGTCAAAGGGGAAACTTAAACCTAATGTACTAGCTTTAAAATGCCTTTCTCTTCCCAGAGATAAGGGGCTATTGAATTACTATTTTTATTTAAAACCAATACTTCCAAACTAAGGTGTTCCTTTGGTGCTTCTCTGCAAAGAGCATGTGGCTTTGCAGTCTTTTGATAAAATAATGTTAATAGTCTTATAGGTCTTTATTCCCCTCTGCCCAGTTGAAAAGAGCAGACAGAGCTCTAAAACTAGTCCACGCACTGAGATCATTTAAAGAAGGCTGGTATGAGAAATAAGGTACCAAATACTCAGTACTCTCAGGCATACAAGATGGGTTCGTCGGTCAGAACTTGGGTCTTTTCATAAAATTAAGCTTAGGTTTGTAAGTCCCACTTAGAAGACTTTAGAAGAGACTTTAGCTCTCCAAATTCATAGAAGATTCCTCTACAAATTACTTTGGGGATTAGACCTTTTGTCATCTTCAGGGCTTAGGGCTCCATCTGCCTCCCTAACAAATACCTTAAAGGACAGTGTGTTGGGGACATTGGGAATTGCCATTGAGCTTCAGCAAGGCTATGAACTAATGAGCTATCTTAAGGGTACCTCTAGGAGGATGCTCCCCTCCATTCCTACTCTCCTGTGGAAGAGTAGTCCAAGGTCAGGGAAGGGAAGGGCATGGATAGGATCATATAGCCTGGTTAACTATAGAAACTAAGGTCGTAAATAATGAAGGGGGAAAAGGAATTTTTTTGTTGCTTGGGAGTTGACATGCAAGTACACCTTGATAGAATTAAATCTACAGATCAACCATTTAAAACACCGATTCTGTAGCTTTTAAAGCAAAGTAATCATCCATTGCCGGTAACCACAGATAATGCAAAAACAAAATCAGTTTCTATTGGGCTGTGAATTAACGTGGAATGAAGTAAGTACACTTCCCCCCCATATAATTTTAGTATTATAGTGGGCTAAGATTTAAGCAAAGGGTTCTTCATACTTAAATATATAAGATAAGCACTTAAAGATCTTTTTTTCAAACTCCTTCCAGATTCTCATTTGAGGAAGGTGCTTTAAAAAGGAAGATCTTTTTTAAGTTTGTAAAGAATGAACAAGTCATCTTGAATCAAAAGAAGATGATGATAGAACAGTTACTCTCACAAGCAAACTTCTGATTGATACCCCTCAGAACAAAACATTTAATACCAAATTGCTTTCTTTAAAAGAAATTTAGGACTTTAGTTTTGGGGGCTGAGCCACATAACCTTCAACGCCATCTCACCCACATCCATATGAACTAAAGTCCTATTATAAATGTAACTTTTCCTGCTTTAAAATTTCAGACTGCATAGTCACTGGGAAATGATATAAAATTTCAATAGTAGCTATATAAAAATCAGTATTTCAAGTGCCTGCTGCTACTATGGTATGATTTACCGTAATGCTTAGCTTAAGGGCATGATCAGAATTAAACCATGTATGAAGGATTCTGCCTGTATTAGGATTCTCCATATTAATCTTGATTCCATACATAAATTTTAATAGCCTAGAACTGGTTAAAAAGGCACATGTCTAATAGCCTCTGTTTTTATATTATATGTCACCTTCCCTTTGATGTGGCTATAAAATGGCATATGCCTTTACACTACTTTCTACTGAGTATGTTACAGGGTAGCCATTAGGAGTTCAACCCAGTTACTTACTAGTACTATTTGATAGGCATGAAAATAAGTCTATAGGTCAGGGGAAAAAAATTGAAGATGACAACCCTCTAGAAACAAACTGGCTAGAGTTACAGTAATTGAATGCTGCATATGCCATTCTATTCCGACTCAACCTAATAATTGTAATGATAGAAATCTTCAGGGTACTTTATTTCAAAGTACTGTTTCCCAAGAAAGTACTAATTTACCTAGAGATGAACTCAAGAACGTTTTTGTTCATCTCCTTTGAAATAAAGTGTGACAGAAGGGTGCTCATTCTAGACCTAGCTGAGAATGCCACTGAGTAATATCAACACAGTGGCTAATTACATCTTCAGCAGTGCTATAAAAAGTTGAAGACCTCCCTTAAAATTGAAGCTGAAATTGTTTCAGCCTAGGAGGATGCCAGCAACATTTCCATGAGCTAAAATGGCTGGGTTACAGTTCAAGTGGCCTGGCTGGCCAGTGCGCAGTGGTACACATTAGCCTTAAGGACAATAGTGGCCTATGGTGGCATAAGTGTGATTATGAAATCCCAAATTTACCTGTAGGAAAATTTCCTAGTAGTCCCTTTAAATTAGTAAAAGTTAATTCCACAGGGAAGTGGCAGTACTAAGAACTGTATTACTAGTTTCAAGGCATAGGTTCCTGTTGCAGCTCCGAGGCTGAGCTCATCCGCAAATCAAATACAATGTCAACAACACAGGGCTGTTTTGAAGCTTAAATGGGAACATAAAGAAGGGTTGATGTAAAAATATGTTGCAAAGGCAACATGTTATGTATGCTAAAGGAAATTTCAATCCAAGGTCAAAGAATAGGAAGTTACTGCTTAGACCAGAATAGCTGTCATTCTCCAAGGATTTCCCAGAGACTGCACTGCTTAGATTTAGCTTACTCTTACATAAGCTAATTCATGGTAGCCACTTATAATTTATAGTTCAACAAATGACTAGATAAAAGCCCATAGTAGCTTGAAATGTGTGTACTTGAAAAGGGGGTAGGAATGGGATTTTTTTTTTTTTCAAGACTGCTTTTATTGGCATGCTCATAAAAGCAAACAATGGAGCATGCTGAAACATCTTGCTTAGGTACACT
Source organism: Plecotus auritus (assembly GCF_963455305.1). NCBI lineage: Eukaryota > Metazoa > Chordata > Mammalia > Chiroptera > Vespertilionidae > Plecotus > Plecotus auritus. Next base: position 135,936,067 of record NC_137782.1, on the reverse strand, counting down.
CCACTCCAGTCTTGACTGTCATGGGGGAAAGAACACTAAAATTTTCAAAACTATGTAAATATGCTTACATCTTAAAATAAATTCATATAATGTTCTGCCAACTCACCAAGAATAAGCTGACAGTTTGAACAACTTGCTGTATAAAACTGAAGTGCATGGTGTCACACTAACATTTGTATCTTTGATCTACTTTAGAAGATAGTTTCTGAATTATTTCCCCCTTTATACCGTATTGTAAAGCAAAAAAAACCTTTTGAAGCATTTTTAAAATCTTCACCCAAATAACAATTTGATAATTTGAGTTCAGATGCCTTATGTGAGGATGAATAGATCCAACAAGCACATCTATAATACAAAGTAAAACTATGATTTTATTGTGAAATTCTCATAGAAGGAAAATTAAATGGAATATTCTGTCCATTTCATTTTACAATAATCTTACCACTTATTTTTTTACCATGTATTTCAATTGCCTGTTTAGTGAAAATAAAAATAAAAACCTTTAGTTTTTGGCTTGTTTTTAATTTAAATTTTATCATTGAATTCAAGACCCCACCATAAAATGTGTTGCCAACAACCACATCCCAAGCCCCTAAGTAAAGAATATTTTGGCGGCTACCTTCAACCACCAGGAAAACAGCCTTTGATTTCTATTACCTTAAAATGCCAGTGTTAGCAAAAGACTGTTTCCCACAATAAAAACAAACCCTAGAATCTTTAAGGTCCTATTTAACAAAGTTTTCACATGTGCAAAATTACACAGAAATAAATATATTTCTCTCACTTATTCCCATCTAGCGTTCATGTTTTCAATTAATTTTTAGGGAAATAATTTCTAAAATTAGGGCAATCAAATAGTAAAATTTTCCATCTTTCTACTTTTTAATGCTTTACCTCTCCTCCAACCTAAGTTACACAATTGTGGAGGATAAAATAGTTGGCATCTGACCCCAAGCATGGAAGAAATATTAGCACATGTGTTGGCCTGATCATTTGCCAATTAAGGAAAGGTGATGCTTTCCACCTTTACCACATAAAAAAATTAAAGTATTGATTAATGAAGCCATTTCAGATGGTTTTAGAGAAGGAATAGAGATAACAGGCTATATAGCATAAACTTGTTTTCCATACAATTTAATCTCCCTGAACCACTAAGCTTGGCTAAAGTCCTACCCGGCAGAAAGCTTCCCTAGGTCATTTATTAGGTGTATTATCTGGAAAGCATAATGGATGCTGCTCTAAGGTAGGTCTACAATGCCCTGGTTGCACACACAAATGGATGTTTTAGGAATAATGCAAGGCTCTCTTTCCCTTTAACCATAAAAATTAAAACAATACTTATCACCGTTCGGTTGGATATTACTTCCAATAAGTACAATATTTATTAAACATATCTTCAGTTGTTTTGTTACATAGTGTGCAACAAATTACAATATTCTGCAGCCACAAATTATATGCAGAGTATGAAGAAACTATTAATCAGATAGTGTAATCTTTCCGTTTATAACTCTACAAGGAAGAACTAGCAAATCAGATCTTACATATAACATCTCACTAAACTTTATGCATGGAAAGTGACAGACACTGGTTGTGCTGTTTGATACAAAATGGCTGAACTTCATCTTCAGAAGACTAAACCTGACATCTAAACATGCCAATATAAACATCAAAACAAAATATATTCTAACCAACCACGGGAAACAGTCTGGTATCAGGAAAGCAACAAGGATTACACACATTATTTTATAAACCAGCACACAAAGGTTTAAAACAGTTCTGAAAATGAAGTTAGCTGTCTTGAGTCAGGGGAATAAAAAAAAAGTCAGTATTGACCATGTACAATCTCTGACCTTTGTGGAGACGGTAAGAATCTGTTGTAGTGCAGCTACATACAGTACAATTCAGGCAATTTTGTTTTTTCACTTGGGTTCGGATTGCAAATTCATTGCTGTGAGAAAAAGACGGAGGCAAATTTTAGCAGCAACCTCCACCTGACTGCTTGACCGGAGTGCTCTGAATTTTAACATTGGACTTCTCTGCACCACCAGCTGTTGCTCCAGGACCCATCCGCTTTTTAATCTCAGCTGCCATTGTCATGAAAGACTGTTCTACATTCGTTGCATTCTTAGCACTGGTTTCCAAAAATGGAATTCCAAGGGAATCAGCAAATTCCTAAGAGAATAATAAAGCACAATTAACATTGAAAAAGTCTTTTTCACTTTTAGTGCATTTCTGTCTAAAATGAGCAGTGAGGTAAGACTAAGTTCACTGAATCCAAACAGACACTATTTTAAAAAATGGTCATTTTAAAGTATTCTAGTGCACATTTAAAAGCAAAAGGTGGTTGTGATCATTGTAATACTCCCCACTACATAATTCAAATTCAATTTGAAAATCAACTTTAAACATACCTTTGCTGTTGTGTAGTCTACTACTTTCTTTGTGGTCAGATCACATTTGTTCCCTACCAACAACTTGTTGACATTTTCACTGGCATAACGATCTATTTCCTGCAGCCACTGTTTAACATTATTGAAGGACTCCTAAGAAGACAGACATTTTTAAGGATGATAATATAGCTCTAGTCTATAATATAACAACTGTTCTAATGAAGCGAGAGATAAAAGTGTTTTCTTAAGAAGAGTTAATGAAGCAACTCTAGCTACAAGATAATTACTATAGTGCTGGTTAAGAAGTAAACTGATAATATTACAATGACTATCCATATCTAAATAAGAATTTGAAGGCTTGAGGATAAAAATACCTTATTTGACAGAGAAATACAGCTCAGCATCAAACTATAGCTCAAGCAAATTTGATAAATTTGAATTGAAATTTGATTATTTTGGTTTATGAATAGATAGTTAAGTGTTACTACTAGAGACAAAAAATATTAAATGAATGGGTCCAAAGATGCTTTTTTTTTTTTTACCACAATCATATTAATGAGAAAATTTTTATTTTTTAAGTATTGCATGGTAATGACATGAGATTTGAAATTAGCGCTATTTTCTCCTGTTGTATCACCCAATACTTCTCAAGGCATTGAATCTAAAGTCTTATGATTCCAGTTATCTCTTAATTAGCTATATCATAGTTGAAGTGACATTTAACATTTGCTGTAAGAAAAATAAGTTCTAAACATTTACCTTTTATTCTTTGATAGGAAAAAAAAACTTGAAATTTTCTAATTTTCTGATCAACAATTCTTATGGTCTTTGGACTACATTCTTTACGCTATCCCTGTACCTCCACCAACACCTCTCAAAAGCTAATCTTCAGATATTCTTTGTCCTCCTAAAATCTTCCTCTAGCTCAACCTATCGAGAATATCCTCCACAGGCAGACTCATAATCTTGTTTTTGACAATTCTGACAAGTCTATTAGACAAATTCATTAATATTTAACACCAAGAACATGGTATAAGCCAAATAATCTACAGCTCCCTATAAACTCTTGTCAGAATAATCAGTTTTTTAGTTGATAGTAAATATAACCAGAGTCCCTGAAAGCAAATGTAAAACCAAATACTAAACATTCTATTTACTTAAGGAAAATAATATGACATTTTGGCTGACCAATTCATTAGGTGCCCAAATAATGTTTGTGTGATTCACTTATTTGGAAGTAAACAAAGTTTTTGTCTATATAAATAAAATGGATGGCTATTTATCAAATAGTAACTTCCTACTTGGTCACTGTAACACAATTTCCTCCTGGAACTTACCTGATCTGTCACATCATACACAACTATGATGCCATGGGCTCCTCTGTAATAACTGGAGGTGATTGTTCGAAATCTTTCTTGGCCTGCTGTGTCCCACTATTATAAGATAATCAAGAAATCCAAACAATTCCATTAAGATAGAGTTGGGGAAAGGGGCAGGAGGAGGGGGAACAGTTTAGTTTACATGTGTACAGAAATGACCAGGATTTGATATGCAAACATTAGCCCTCAGTGCTCACACTACTACATGCACGATAACTGCTAAATACCTGAAGGTCCAGAAAAGTGCTAGTGCCTACAATCTAGCTTATGGTTATGCTACCAATATTACACCAGCTCTTTGAGATTAGGAACTATGTCATACTTTTCATACTCCCTACCATTCTTAGAACTGTGCAAGACATTCGGAATGACTGCATAAACAGGTTGACTTGATTAGGAAGGCTACTGCCCTTATACCCCTTTAACACTCACACATAAGACAGTATCATTTGCTAGCATGTTTTAACATCATGGAAGGCACTGAGGATCTAATTAAGGTAAATACCAGTCAAGATAGCACTTTAACCATCTCTGGAAAGTATTATCTTAATCCTAGGGAAAACAATGTAAGGAAGATGATTCAAAATACTTTCATAAAATTCATTTTAAAAGCAAATTTCCACACTTCACCATTTAGACTTAAAAAAACAACAAATACTCATTTAAATTACTATATTAAAATTATGGGTTTAATAAAAAACTGAAATGAAACTCAATTGTTAGATTTTAAAAGCCTTGGTATTAACAAGGACAATGAGAATTTTGTTTAAATTGCTCTTAGACAATGGCCTCTTTAAAAATTTGTATAATTAGAATAGCTACCTACCCCATAGGTAAAGGGTAACACCTACGATACTGGTAAAAAATAACATCTTGATTGATGGAGAAATAACAGAATAGTTACAGTAAAAATAAATGGACTCGAAGTCTAAGACAAGTGAAGCTCAAGATGCAATATCCTTTACGGGGAGGGGATTAGAAAGTTCTGGAGTCTAGCCCTGACCGGTTTGGCTCAGTGGATAGAGCGTTGGCCTGCGGACTGAAGGGTCCCAGGTTCGATTCCAGTCAAGGGCATGTACCTGGATTGCAGGCACATCCCCAGTGGGGGGCGTGCAGGAGGCAGCTGATCGATGTCTCTCTCTCATCGATGTTTCTAACTCTATCCCTCTCTCTTCCTCTCTGTAAAAAATCAATAAAATATATTAAAAAAAAAAAAAAAGAAAGAAAGAAAGTTCTGGAGTCTATCCTCTCCAATGTTTTAAATGGCAAAATTTAAAAAAACAAAACTGCTTCAGGAGCACTCAGTGAAATCACTGTCTTTTCCAGCGGACAAAGAGCTGTTAAATTCAAATTGGGGGGAAATTTTAATACAGACAGGATATTAGATAATATTGAGGCCTTAGAGTCAGTTTTGCTAGATGTGATAATGTTTACATAGGAAAATAGAGATGCATACCAACCTATGCTTGGAGTAAAATATAATGCCTGTAAATTTGACATACTCCAGGGGAAAAGTTAATGAATCAAAGTTAACATCATCTAAAACAAATGAAAACAAGTCACAACAGCTTCATTTTTTTTTGTTGTTGTTGTTCAAAGTACTGGCCTGAGAGCCCAAAAGACTTTAGATCTGTATCAGTAAAGAGTGTCAAAGTCACCCTAGCCCAGTGGTTGGCAAACTCATTAGTCAACAGAGTGGCAAATCGCGGCTCGCGAGCTGCAGTTTGCCGACCACTGCCCTAGCCGGTTTGGCTCAGTGGATAGAGCGTCAGCCTGTGGGCTGAAGGGTCCCTGGTTTGATTCCAGTCAAGGGCACATGCCTGGATTGCGGGCTCGATCCCCAGTAGGGGATGTGCAGGAGGCAGCCAATCAATGATTCAGTCTCATAATTGATTTTTCTCTCTCCCCCTCTCCTTCCTCTCTGAGATCAATAAAAAAATATATATATATTTTAAAAAGTGTCAAAAGTCTTTCAGCATTCCTTGGAGAAGCCTGAGCTTTGGAGTTAAGCCAATCTGACTTTAAAACATCTAGGCTCCTGGTTATTTAACGCTGGGGACAGTCAATTAACAGTTTCCTCATCTATAAATCTTTGGTATAACTCAACTTATAGATTGTTAAATGGGTTTAAATAAACTAACGTTTGTAAAATGCCTAGCAGAATGCCTAACTTTAGAAGCTGCTCAATAAAATATTATGAAAATGCTTACACTACACCAGGCACTTAGATTCAAGGTTACAGAGATGAACAAAACATAACACTCACAGGATATCTCATTTAAATGGGAGAGACAAACATGAGAAAACCAATTACTCTGTAAGCGGTAATAAGGATTATATACAGAAGAAAGTTCTTCCTTCCCTTCTCCACCCACCAACCCCTAAACAAAGAATAAACTGTTTATGCGTAAATGTTAAAGAATTGTAACTGATTAAGCAAGATATCCAAAGAATAAACTTTCTGATGTCTCCTTGCCACTCTGAAAACTCCTGACTCTACATCCTAATAGTACCTTCCTCTGTAATTGATCACCCTTTGTATATAATTCTCATTACCTCTCCTAATCACAGGGTTACTGACTTTCCCATATTTGTCAGTCCCGCTGAAATGGGATCTCTCCTTCTATGAGGCTGTGTTAATAATTTCTGTAACCTCAAACCTCTTGGGGGGTGCCTGGCATAACGTAAGCATGTCCATAAATGTGTCATCAATGAACAATCATAGAAGGATCCCTTCATGCTGTGGGTCTGGATCCCGTAGCTGCCCTGCCCTACTGAATGTTTTGTAATCTCTAATTCTGAGAAAGACCCAGAGGGCACACTTGAAAAGAAAAAGCTGAAAGGATAGTTAAAATATAGATCAACATAATGATTTTGAAAGACCCAGAAAACTTGGAAGGATAATTCAAGCCTTGCAAGATGAAATGTAATGGGTTTAAAAGTAAAATCTGCCCAGCCAGAATGGCTCAGTGGTTGAGCGTCAGGAGGTCACCATTTGATTCCAGTCAGGGCACATACCTGGTTTTAGGCTTGATCCCCAGTGTGGGGCGTGCAGGAGGCAGCCAACCAATGATTCTCTCATCATTGATGTTTTTATCTCTCCCTTTCCCTTCCTCTCTGAAATCGATACAAATATATTTTTAAAAAAATACTAAAAGTAAAATCTAGCATTCAGATTCAAAAGCTATAGTCACAAAGTATAAGACTTTCTAAAAAGTTACAAACCCAAAGCGATAAAATCCAAACTAGTAGGTAATTCAACTGAGATAGCAAATGTCATTAAATCCAGGTGCTTTTTTTTTCTATCCTTGAATGGATTAATGATGAGAAAAGGCCATGAATCCCTGTCATCCAAGAGGGGAAAAAATACATATTCAGAGTCCAAATTAAGGGAGGATTTACCTCATATAGTCCACACTGGCTAGATTATATATCATACTTTATTTCAGGAATCCATCTTAATAAAAAGCACTTATAAAATGCCAGAGTAACTCAAATTGTAAAAGTTTCTGAAAACATGATTCCAGAAAGGAAACACTAACTTCAGAGTAGAGATTGTGATAAGATCAACACAAAGGGCAAGCTGGGCAGTACTGACACCCTCCCACAACCACCTCAAAATTACAACTAAACTACAGAACAACCATCATTCAGAACCACCTGAAATATAGAAGTCCTACAACTAAGGATATAAAGAAGCCACATCAACACTGATAGGAGAGATGGAGACACAGAAAGGGCTGGACTGGTCCAACACCCATGTGTGGCACAGAAAAATCACGAGGGATACCTTGGTTGCCAAGATTTCCCCCTGAGGAGCAAGGGATACCAGCCCCACACCAGGCCCCCCAACCCAGGGTTCCAGTGCCAGGAAGAGAAACTGCCGTAACTTCTGGCTATAAAAACCGGAAGGGATTGTGGCTGAGTGAAACAGAGGACTGCTAGAATCCCAGGTAACTCCTTCTTTTAATATATTTTTATTGATTTCAAAGAGGGAGAGAGAAACATCAATGACGAGAGAAAATCATTAATCCGCTGCGTCCTGCACTCCCTCTACTGGGATTGAGCCTATAACTCAGGCATGTGTCCTGACCAGGGATCGAACCGTGACCTCCTGGTTCATAGATCAATGTTCAACCACTAAGCCACACCAGCCGGGCCTAGGCAGTTCCTAATAAAGGGCCCAAGCACGGACTTATTCTGACTCACTTGCTCTGAGCTCCAGCACTGGGGCAGCAGCTTGAAAGGCTCCAGGGATATACAAGGAGGAAATGAATTGTCTGGCATCAGGGTGAGAGCTAGAGGGGCAGCTTTCTCCCAGACAGAAGTGCTAGCAGAGGCCATTTTTCCTTTGCTTAGCTTTCCCTGCACAGAGATGTCAGGTGCCATTTCTGAGTCTCCTTCAACTTGGCTATCTGTCTTCTCCGCCCCCAGGCCCCATGATTCCCTGAGACTTTGCCCCACCCAACTTAAAGGCCCACTCAAGCTGTTTCCAGTGACTTTTCCATAGGAATGGCATGTCCTGGCTCATGCTTCAGGCTTTCCTAAAATATTTTAAACAAGCAGCATCTGGCCTCAACGTGCTTTGTACCTCTTGCTAAGTGGCCCCAGGCCCAATACCAGTGGCAGCAGCTGGGTTTCTACTGAGCATCTCTAAGACCTGCACAAGCAGCAGTCATCTGCAGGTATTTTGTAGCTCATGCCAGGTGGCACTGGGCAGAACATAGGTGTCAACTGACATTGGCCTGCACCTCCTTAGAGGCACCCAGGAACAGCTTTAGATCACACTGAAGCACTACCCAACTACCTCCACAAGAGACACACTCAAGGGCAGACTCAGCAGCATCGGAAGTAAATCCTACTCCATAAGGTGGACTCCTGCACAGCTGATCCTCTACCGCAGTGGTCGGCAAACCGCGGCTCGCGAGCCACATGCAGCTCGTGAGCCGCCGTTTGCCGCTCTGTTGACTAATGAGTTTGCCGACCACTGCTCTACCGTGTTCAGCAGTCACAGCCAGTCCTTGTAGCCAATAAGCCCATGAGTAAATCCCTCCCACTGACAAGCCAATAGTAATCAAGGCTCAACTACAAGAGGGTGTACATACACCACACAAGGGGTGCACTTGCTGCCACTGGACTCTACAGGACACCTACTACATTAAGCCACTCTATCAAGCCTGGGAGACCTAGCAGCTCTACCTAATACATAGAAACAAACATGAGGGGGGAAGGGCCGGCCTGCCAAAATGAGAACATGTTCCAAATGAAAGAACAAAACAAAACTCCAGAAAAACAACAAAATGGAGACAAGCAATCTTTTAGATGCATAATTCAAAACACTGGTTATAAGAATGCTCAATGAACTTAGAGAAAAAATAGATGAACTTAGAACCTAAAAAGACATGGAAACCATAAAAAATAATATACTAATTAAAATGAAGAATAATTTACAGGGAATCAACAGTAAAGTAGATGTAGCCAAGAATCAAATCAGCGATTTGGAATAAAAGAAGCAAAACAAAAAAACACCCAGTCAGAAGAACAAAAGGAAAAAAGATAGTCTAAGGAGCCTCTGAACAACTTCAAGCATACCAACATTCACATCATGGGGGTACTGGAAGGAGAGAGAAAGCAAGAAATTGAAAACCTATTTGAAAACATAATGACAGAAAATTTCCCTAATCTGGTGAAGAAAATAGACATACAAATCCAGGAAGCACAGAAAGTCCCAAACAAGATGAACCCAAAGAGGCCCATACCAAGACACATAATTAAAATACAAAATGTTAAAGACAAAGAGAGAATCTTAAAAGCAGGAAGAAAAGTCCAACTGCTGTGGCTCTGTGGTTGAGCACAACCTATGAACCAAGAGGTCACGTTTTGATTCCCATTCAGGGCACATGCCCAGGTTGTGGGCTTGATCACCAGTAGGGGATGCAGGAGGCAGCCAATTAATAATTCTCTTACATCACTGATGTCTCTGTATCTCTCTCCCTCTCCCTTCCTCTCTGAATTCAATAAAAAGGTAGCAAGAAAAAAGCAGATAAGTGCAAGGAAGCTCCCATAAGAATATCTGCTGGTTTCTCAACAGAAACTTTCCAAGCCAGAAGGGATTGGCAAGAAATACTCAAAGTGATGAAAAGGAAGGACCTACAACCAAGATTACTCTACCCAGTAAAGCTACCATTGAAAATCAAAGGATAAAGGGCATCCCAGACAAGAAAAAGTTACACATGAAATGTTAAAGGATCTTCTTTAAAAGAGAGAAGAAAAAGAAGATAAAAAAATATGAATAAAATGGCAATAAATACGTATCTGTCAACATCTAAAAAACAAAATAAACAAGCAGAGCAGAAACAGACTCATAGACAAAACATTTTAACATTTGCCAGATGGGAGGGGGGGTTGGGGAGATGGGTCAAAAAGGGGAAGAGATTATTAGGAAGTACAAATTGATAAAGAATAGTCATGGGGATGTAAAGTACAGCAAAAAGGATATAATCCTATATAATAAAGAGCTAATATGCAAATGGTCATCACGCCCTCACGCCTCAAACACTCAACACTGGGGAGAGAGGAATGGGGACCAGCCAGGCAAAAATAAGCTCCCAAGAGAGAAATGGGGGAGGGACAGGCCGCCAGCCCCATGGTCCCAGGTGCCAGCAGCTGGGGCTGCAGCCCGGGAGAAGAGCAAGCCGCCTGCCCCGCAGTCTCGAGTGCCAGTGGCTGCAGCCCAGGCAAAGCCACCCAACCACGGTCCCCTGCGACTGTGGCCAGCCCAGGCGAAGCCGGCCTGGGTCCTGGGTGCCTGCGGCCAGCCAGAGGGAGGGAATCCTGGGCCCCGGGTGCAGGGCGAGGCAGAGGCGGTTAGGGGCAATCAGGCCAGCAGGGGAGCAGTTAGGGGCGATCAGGCGGGCAGGCAGAGGGGTTAGGGGTGATCAGGCAGGCAGGCGAGCGGTTAGGAGCCAGCAGTCCCAGATTTCGAGAGGCAGTCAGACATCCCCCGAGGGGTCCTGGATTGGAGAGGGTGCAGGCTGGGCTGAGGGACACCCCCCCCCCCCCGGCATGAATTTCATGCACTGGGCCAATAATATTCCAGTAACTACGGTATAAGATGAGTACAAGATTTATCCAGATGATCACTTAGTAAATTATATGTCTAATCACTGGGTTGTACACCTGAAACTAATATAATACATTGTATGTCAAATGTAATTTAAAAATTAAATAATTTAAAAAAAATAAAGATTACAAAATAAAAAGGGCAGGTGCCAACAGAAAAGAAATTAATCTCATTCAGGAAGCTCCAAAAGGCAGAGGAATAAGAGGTAGAAGTGAACGGAAACTAGCTTCAGCTCAATATAAAGAGTTAACAATTAGAGGTTATTTACAAATGGAACTAGTTTTTCTTTGAAAAACTGGTGAGCTTCCCAAAAATGTTTAAATAGGGAAAGGAAATTACTACCAAAAACAAAAAGGAAGACTCAAAGAATGACTTATTATGAACCATTCCAGCCACAAGAATGTTTCACAAATATATATTCAAACCTTATGGAGACCAATAATCACACATATAACCATTTCACAACAGTAGTTAAGAGGCTTGGGTGCAGCTTTCTGAAACATGCCTCTCACTTTAGGTGGTGCCAAGTATAAAGTATATATATACATATAATGGCAGGGAGGATCAATATGGAAGGCGGGTTTAAAGTATTTCACACTCTCTCAGAAAATTATATCCTTGCAAGTCCTAATATGGAATGCCAAGTGTGTTAACTTATAGCAAAACCAACAGTTTTTAATGTACCTTTTTTCCCCCTCATCGGAGTCATATAAGGGAGGAACTAAAAAAATATTACCTCTCTGGAGAATGTCATGTCATCAGTAACATTTATATACAATAGTCCCTCCTTTATCCACTGTTTCAGTTACCAGCAGACAACCGTGGTTAAAAAAAAGTTAAATAGAAATTCCAGAAATAAAATTCCTAAGTTTTAAATTGCATGCTGTTCTGAGCTGTGCCAGAAATCTTGCATCATTATACTCAGTCCTACCCCTGACCTGAATCATCCCCTTCATTCAGCATATCTAACTCACTTCATCATGCAGGCACTGTATCATCTTGAGAGACCCTATTCACATATCTCTTGTTATATTATACTAGAGGCCCGATGCACAAAATTCGTGCAAGAGTAGGCCTTCCTTCCCCCAGCTGCTGGCACCGGTTTCCCTCTGGCCGCTGGCAGGCACCCAGGACCCAGGCTTCCCTCGCAGCCCCGGCTTTGTCTGGAGGGTCGTCCAGAATGATGTCCGGAAGGACGTCTGGTCTAATTAGCATACTACGCTTTTATTATTATAGATTGTTAATATCATACTGTGCCTTATTTATAAATTAAGCTTTATCATAGGTGTGTATATAGCATAGGGAAAAAACAGTATATGTAGGGTTCTGTGCTATCTGTGGTTTCAGGCATCCCCTGAGGGTCTCAGTATAAGGGGGGGAACTACTGTACTGCCCAAAAGTTTACAAAGGACTTTCATATACATTATCATATATACATACACAAAGCTATCAGATTTGGTTCTCACAACTACCTTATGAGTTCATAAATCAAGTATTTTCACATTCATTTTAGATATAAGAAACAGTCTCAGGAAAAAGGTTAAAGTTAAACCCATAACTCTATAACTAGTAAATACCAGAATGAAGATATCAAATCCAAGTTTTCTGACTCCAAATCCAGAATTCCCAGTTCAGTGTATTATCAATTCCATAAAAAAGAACAGTCACTAGTTCTCTATGTTATTTAATACTAATAGCCAGCTCTAAAAGATACCCAGAGATTATTTTTAAAAACCATAGATATGCCCACATTGGTCATCCCAGACCCATATTGAAGTGATAATTGAACTACTACAATTGCCTACTTTTAATTTGGGGTTGGGGTTGTAAGGATAGATAAGGGGACTAGGATGGCACAGGGACACAAAATATTGAAGGCAGAACTATGGGCCACTTGGTTGTGCTACGAACTATAGGCAAACAATCAACATCAATTTCTGAGCTATACAACAAATTAGAAAAGCTAAGTTCCTTTCCGATAAAATTCTGTTTCTAAGAGTTGGTAAATACTACGTAATAAATACAACAGAAATTTAAAAAAATATACAGGTGACCCTTGAATAACACAAGTTAGAGATGCCAACCATCAGCACAGTCAAAAATTCGCAAATAACTTAAGCCTGTCCTCCACACATGTGGATTCCCAACCACCAGATGACCCTTGAACAACCTGGGTTTGAACTGCCTAGGTCAAACGAACTGTATGAGTCAACTGGGAAAAAATCAGTGTATAAGTGGATCTGCACAGTTAAAACTCACATTGTTCAAGGGTCAACTGTACTCAGTTAAGCCACATATGAAGAACCTCTCCCTAGGTTTCTTTTCATGTTCCATAGTACTCAACACAGTAAAAGACATAGAGAAAATGCTCAACATACTTTTGCTATAAGACAAGGTAAAGTTCAACTTAGACCCCACTGATAAAAGCACAAGAAAAAGAACAAGTTTGATTTAAAACATGTATTTCTCTGCTTTATGAATAGAAAATTCAATGAGGAAGATAATCTTAGACAAGTCATTTTTAATCTGAACAATTCTTATTCTACCACTCTATCATGGATGCATGATCCTTAAAATACTTCAAATTCAATTTTGTTAAATATTAAAAAATAAATAATACATCCTAAATTTATCAAAATAATTTTAAAAAACCTAGCTCAAAAATTACTTACTATTTGAAGTTTGATTGTTTTCCCATCTAACTCTATAGTTCTTATTTTGAAATCCACACCAATAGTGCTGATGTAACTTTCTGTATACGTATCATCCTGAAGAGAAAAATAGTTTATGATTAAAATTAATGTTCAATATTAGAGTAAATAAGAAAACAGTGCTAACTTTTATATATAAAGTTGATAAGGTTAAAAGGTATAACATGTTGAGAACAACCACTCCATCCTGCTCCAGTATCTACTTCATGTTTTGATTACAAAGCACTATTTAACAGTTTTTTCTTAAGATTTTGTTCAATAGCTATTCTTTAATTTTTTCACACATTTCTTGGCAAATTGTTTACATATGTTATATAGAAAAAGGTTTTATATTCAACTAGAGGCCCAATGCACAAAGGTTCATGCAAGAATGGGCCTTCCTTCCCCCGGCTGCTGGCACCACCTTCACTCCGGCCAGAGCCAACTTTTCGCTCCAGCCTGGAGCTGCCTTTCTGCCTTTCCACGCTGCCCAGAGGCCCGGAGCAGCCAGGGGCAGTGTGGAACGCCTGCGTCGTCGCCATGGCTTGGCGCCTGGGTATGCAAATTAACCCATCTTTGTTGGGTTAATTTGCATACTCACTCCTGATTGGCTGGTGGGTGTCACGAAGGTACAGTCAATTTGCATCTTACTCTCTTATTAGTGTAGATGATTATGAATAATTTTCCTAATTGCTAATCAGTGAAACTCTAGCTCCTCCCTACCCACAAATCCAATTTATTCACCACAAAGTAATGACCATGTCACTCTCCTCTTCTGGATTTTTTAGAAATCAATTTTATTTCCTAGTTATGACTTTTTCAAATTCTCATAATATAAAATTTATCCTTTTAAAGTGTACAGTTCAGTGGTTTTATTTAGTATATTCACACGGTTATGCAACTTACTCTATTATTTAACTCCAGAACATTTTCATCATCCTGTGATGAAACTCTGTACCTAGTAGCAGTCACTCTCCATTTCCTTCTCTTCCCCTAGATCCTGGAAACTACTAATCTACTTTATGTTTTTATGGATTTGCCTATTGTAGACATTTCATAAGAATGGAATCATACAATATGTGGCCTTTCATGTTGGCTTCTTTAACTTAGCATAAAGTTTTCCAGGTTTGTCCATGTTATAGCATGTATTAGTACTTCTACTTCATTCCTTTTTTTAAAAAAAAAAATATTTGTATTGATTTCAGAGAGGGAGAGAGAGATAGAAACATCAATGATGAGAGAGAATCATTGATTGGCTGCCTCCTGCATGCCTCCTACTGGGGATCAAGGGCAAATCCCGGGCATATGCCATGATCGGGAATCGAACTGGTGACCTCTTGGTTCCTGGGTCTACCCTCAATCACTGAGCCACACCTGGCTGGGCATACTTCATTCCTTTTTTATGGCTGAATAATATATATTGTATGGATATACCACATTTTGTTTATCCACTCATCAGTTGATCGACATCTGGTTGTTTCTACTTTTGGCTATTATGAATAATGCTATGAACATTTGTGTATAAGCTTTTATATGAACAATGTTTAACCCAATGTTAAACTTCAAAAATTATACCTGTTTTTCTCAAGTTATGTTTTGACATTTTACTCAGAACGGAAACAAAACTCTTAATGCTTGTGAAAAGATACATGGAGAGATCAAGCTATCACCACCTAAACCCACTGAACAATCTCAGCAAGCACAAAGCACCACCTAAGTATTCTGACAACAAAGATGGGCCTAAATCTAATCAAACGTAAAACTATTAAAAGTAGCATTATCAAACAGAACTTTCTTTGATGATGGAAATTTTCTATAAGATAAGCTAGCTAGCCAAAACCGGTTTGGCTCAGTGGATAGAGCGTCGGCCTGCGGACTGAAGGGTCCCGGGTTCGATTCCGGTCAAGGGCATGTACCTTGGTTGCGGGCACATCTCCAGTAGGAGGTGTGCAGGAGGCAGCTGATCGATGTTTCTCTCTCATTGATGTTTCTAACTCTCTATCCCTCTCCCTTCCTCTCTGTAAAATATCAATAAAATATATTTAAAAAAAAAAAAAAAAAAAAAAAGATAAGCTAGCTAATACAGTAGCCACTAGCTAATACAGTAGCCCCAAGTGGCTACTGAGTAAAAGAAACTGAGTTTTTAATTTTATTCAATTTTAATTGGTTTCCATTTAAATAGCTGCATGAGGCTAGTAGCTACCACAAGGATAACACAGGTCTGGGGGTTTACTTCCAATTACAGAAACATGAGGAATTTGAAGACGTTTAAAGACACCACAAGGAAGCAAAGTGACAAATCTAAAATACTGAACGATCCATAGCAGCACAATTTGCAATAGCTAAGATTTGGAAACAGCCTAGGTGCCCGTCAGCAGATGACTGGATCAGAAAACTATGGTACATCTACACAATGGAATACTATGCTGCCATAAAAAAGAAGGAATTATTACCATTTGTAGGCACCTGTATGGAATTAGAGAACATTATGCTAAGTGAAATAAGCCAGTCAATGAAAGAAAAATACCACATGATCTCACTCATTTGGGGATAATGAAAAACAGTATACACTGATGATAAAAAAGATAGATACAGAGGCAGTAAAGCATCAAACAGACTGTCAAATTACAGCAGGAAGGTTAGGGAGAGGTGGGGGAAATAAGAGATCAACTGAAGGACTTATATGCATGCATATAAGAGTAACCAACGGATGCAAAACATTGGGGGGTGAGGGCATGTATGGGAGTGGGATGGGGGGGCAATGGTAAGATATGTACACATATAATACCTTAATAAAAAAATTAAAAATAAAATACTGAACGATCTGTAGGAAAACTTCCCTGGTTTCTGAAAAAAGTAAATGACAGGAAAAACACATAAAAAAGAGGAAATTGGGCCTTAACTGGTTTAGCTCAATGGATAGAGCGTTGGCCTGCCGACTGAAGGGTCCTGGGTTCAATTCCAGTCCGGGGCACAAGCCCAGGTTGTGGTCTTGATCACCCAGCTGGGGGTGTGCAGGAGGCAGCCGATTAGCGTTTCTCTCTCATCATTGATGTTTCTATCTTTCTCCCCCCTCTCCTTTCCTCTCTGAAATAAAAAAATAAAATAAAAAATAAAATGAAAAAAAGGGGGTGGTTGGGAAAACTCTAGTTTAAGAGACTAAGCAGCAAAACAACTAAATGGAACCATGTGTGGACCAAGTATGAATACTAATTCAAACCAACCATAATACCAACACTTCTGAGACAATCAGGGAAATTTATTTTCTAAGTTAACAATGGCAATGTTATTTGATATGAAAATGTCCAATTTTGGGAAATTCATACGGAAGTACGTAGGGGGAAAGACAACACTTTTGAGATCTGCATTACAACATTCCAACAAAAAGGGGAAAAAGGATTAAATGAGACAGTGTGAGCAACTTTTGATAATGTGAAATCTGATCATACATGGGATTGGAAAAAAAAAACAACTGTAGCCCTGGCTGCTGTGGCTCAATTGGTTAAGCGTCATCCCATACCAAAAGGTTGCTGGTCAAGGCACTTGCCTGGGTTGCAGGCTCAACCCTGGGTACGGAATTTGCAAGGAGGCAGCTGATGGATGTTGTCTCACATCAATGTCTGTCTGTCTGTCTCTCTCTCTCTCTCTTAAAAAAAAAAAATCAATAAAAATTTTTTAAATTATAAAATGTGATCAGAGGGAGGGAGTTCCAAGAGACTAGAGGTAGCTATGTGACGTATTCTCCTCATAGATTCACACTTATGCACATGTAAAATGATTGGGTAAAAGGATGTATTTACAAGCATTGACTGCAATTTGACAAAATGCTCCTCATCACTAGATATTCATTTTGAAATTATTTATAATTGTATATCTAAAAAGTAACAGGCACTGTAGAAAGTGGATAGAGAACAAAATGAACACAATAAACATTCACTTAGCACTTCTACATGTCAGGTGTTTTGTTAGAAATACTTATAAATGCTTTGCTAGAATTCATATAAACCCCTAAGTGACTCTAATTTGCATGGCTGAGCCACTGCACATGCTCTTCATTCTGTTTTCTCTTTCTGCATACCCCAGCCCCTGGATCATATGGCATTTTTACTCACTCTTCAACTTTGAGTCCAGGCAATACTAACTGTCCAAACATTCAATTCCTCAGCCAATAGTTAAGAGATCCTTTCCTCTGTGCTCCCATAGCTTACTATACATTTCTTTACAATATCTTTTGTACCTGGTATCTATTTTGGGGATCCAGAAATCAGTATTTTTATAAATGCTCCTGGGTGATTTTACTGTGTAGGTAGTACTGAAAACCTATAACTTAGATCAATAGGCATTTCAAAGAGGATTTTCTTAGAAACACAAAATTCTCAGGCTATATAGCCACTTTCATCAAAAGATACCATTTCTGCCCTGCTGGCATAGCTCAGTCAGTGGTTGAGGATTGACCTATGAACCAGGAGGTCCTGGTGTGATTCCTGGTCAGCGCAAATGCCTGAGTTTCGGGCTCTATCCCCAATGGGAGGTGTACAAGAAGCAGCAGATCAATGATTCTCTCTCTCTAAAATCAATAAAAATAAATACATATAAAAAAAAAAGAGATATACACCAGTTCCTCCCACCTACCTAGAATTGCTGATTTAATATTAGGAACTATTATTAATTTTAATATTTGCCAATTTAATAAAAATTAAGTAAAATCTAATTTTAAACCTTTAATTACAAATAAAATTGAACATCTGTTCATATTTAATTTGTATTTCTTCTTTTGTGAACTGCCTACTCATGTATTTGCCCATATTCCTATTAGGACAAGCATATTTTCTTATTAATGTATAATGTGCTTCACCTATTGACAATATCATCCCTTCCTCATATATTTTTTGCTAGTACCATTTGTCTTCTAACATTTTTATATGTTTGACATTAATTTTAATGCAATCAAATTTAACAATATTTTCTTTTTCTTTTTTTTTTTTAAATATATTTTATTGATTTTTTACAGAGAGGAAGGAAGAGGGATAGAGAGTTAGAAACATCGATGAGAGAGAAACATCGATCAGCTGCCTCTTGCACACCTCCTACTGGGGATGTGCCCGCAACCAAGTTACGTGCCCTTGACCGGAATCGAACCTGGGACCTTTCAGTCCGCAGGCTGACGCTCTATCCACTGAGCCAAACCGGTTTTGGCAAACAATATTTTCTAATTTTTTTGTTAAAAAACCCTTTCACACATGTTAAAGAATCACCTATGTGTTATTCTAGTACTTCCATGATTTCATTTTTAACTATGACATATAATGAAATTATTTTTAAGGACATTAATATCATTTATCTTATAAAAAAAAGTCATATTTAGTATTTGGGATGCTGCCAAGCTCTCAGTGGTGAATTATAAGTTTTCTAAAATTCCAATTTTCTTTGAAAGCTTGAATTTTATTAAAGGCAGCAAATGCTGCCAAATATTTTCCTTTAAATGACAATCTCAGTTCATTTGAGAAAATGTCTACCAATACCCAATTCTAAATAACTATAGTTTGTCTATCAGTTGTTCTTTCAAGTTAAAAAAAAATTTATTTTTCTTTTCCTTGAGACAACTAGATGAAGTGTTTTATGCGTATTCCTCATTTCTTCACAACATGATATTTTAAAAAGAATACTCAAGGAACAAGATTTTTAAAATAATCATTTTTACTGTTTTATCAAAGACACTCTTAAGTGAAAATGTTTTTTTCCCCCCTGTGGTGAATAGAGGTAAATACAATGAGTATGAGTACAGTCTGGGGCTTAACTTTGCCTTGATATGCTGTGTTAAGGCACCAGCAGTTTTACCCTACCATTGCTTTTGCACTGCCAGAGCAAATGTCAACACAGTGAAAAAGGCAAATCCTTTTTTTTTTTTTTTTAGTACTAAGTAATTATTTACTTAGTAAATACTAACAGCTTAGTATTATTAATAGTTTTAATCTCATGGTAAACCCACTGAGAGGGTCTCAGGGGTCCTCAAACTTTTTAAACAGGGGGCCAGTTCACTGTCCCTCAGACCGTTGGAAGGCCGGACTATAGTTTAAAAAAAAGAACTATGAACAAATTCCTATGCGCACTGCGGGCCCGGGACGAGTCGGCTGCTAAGCAGGACAGGCAGCGGCACCCGGCGGGCCGGATAAATGTCCTCGGCGGGCCGCATGTGGCCCGCGGGCCGTAGTTTGAGGATGCCTGGACTCTTGATAATCCCCAAGGGCCTTTAGTCCACACTCTGAGAACCAAAGATCTACCAGGCGTCCTCAAACTACGGCCCGCGGGCCACATGCGGCCCGCCGAGGACATTTATCCGGCCCGCCGGGTGCCGCTGCCTGTCCTGCTTAGCAGCCGACTGGTCCCGGGCCCGCAGTGCGCATAGGAATTTGTTCATAGTTCTTTTTTTTAAACTATAGTCCGGTCCTCCAACGGTCTGAGGGACAGTGAACTGGCCCCCTGTTTAAAAAGTTTGAGGACCCCTGACTAGACAGTGAGACGGAAAACAAGCTAAATTTGAAGGCAGTTGATAAATACTATAAAGGAGACTGAATTCATTAGGTTGAAAAGTCTTTTATCTGTTTATAAATCTCAGCATATAGAGCACCATTGTCAAAATGTGCTAGTCCCTGCTTTTTCTTTCTTTTGCGAAACTTTTACTTGAAAATTTGTTTTCCATCAAGTCGCTTTTCAACACAGGCCAACTGTTTTCCCCTTAACTTACTACCCATGTTGGAATTAAACATTGTATGACCTCTACCAAGACTATCACTCTGATTTTATAAACCACACTTTGCTGAAATGCTGTTGCATTTCTTTTATTTAAGACTCAAAGGTATCACTAGGGGTGTATACTTGGAGACTTTAATATATAAATTCTGGAAGACTTAATTTATTGTGAATAAAACAGCTTAATCTTTTGTCTACCTAGAAAATGTACACAACATTAATTTCTTTAAAGGCATTTCAATTTCAACTTACTGCAAACCTCAGAAGGAGGCAAGACTTTCCAACTCCAGAGTCTCCAATCAGAAGCAACTTGAATAAGTAATCACTGTGAAAAGAAAACAAAAATCACATTAATAAAAAGCATATTGTATTATAAATTCTGCAACAAAAAAATACTAAGAATAATTAACAGCTCACTGAAGAAGACTACAGCTCTTGAAAAGCCTATGAATAACTTAAGAGAAGCCAAATTTGCAAACAACAGCAGAGGCTCTTTTGATGAATCACTACACAGGACGGAATTATCTAAAGGAAAATAAGCAATGCCACCAATGATCTGAGATCAGTGAACTACTTCCAAGGAAAGAATGAAATAAAACATAAGTAATATGCATTCTTGGAGAGCCCAAAAAACTATTAGATAAATCCCACTCCCTTTATAGTATTAGGATACAGAGTTAACTTTCCATTGCTCTTGCCAATAAAATAAATCTCTCCTCCTAATTCCAAGATCAAATCATTTTTTCATAGCAATTTTCCAAGGGGCTTTTATGATCCTTCCCTAGCATCTACCTGGAATTTCTCCCTTTAAAAAAAAAGGTCATTTAACTTCTGGTAACCCTATATGATAAATATTTTAAACTAAAAATGTGGTAAAATCAAAGGCTGTTTTTGTCTGGCTGGCGTGGCTCAGTGGTTGAGCGTAAACCTATGAATCAGGAGGTTGGGGTTCAATTCCTGGTCAGGGCATTTGCCTGGATTTCAGGCTTGATCTCCAGTGGGGGGCATGCAATCAATGATTCTCTCTCATCATTGATGTTTCTCTCTCTCTCCTTCTCCCTTCCTCTCTGAAATAAATAAAAATATATTTAAAATAAAAGGCTGTTTTATGAAAACACACAACATGACGAACATTCTAAGCTTGTATTAAAGCATTCTTCAGAAAACATTGAAAGCTAGGCTCTGTTTATGTACACTGACCACTGCCAGGCCTGACTCAAACACCATCCCCAGAGATTCCTTTATGAACTTGAAGACAACAGACTATCTATCTGCCCATGGTTTCCAAAGGAACCCCTCACAGATCCTTCCTAATTCTGACCAGTTCTATATGTTCTTTTAAGCAATTTCAAAAGGTTAAAAATAATCCAGAATTTACAGTTTATTATTTTAGAAGACAGACGAGTTTCAATTTTGTTTTTTGTAATTTTGTTTTTAAAAAATGCTACCTATGTAAGGTGAAAACCAAATATCATTCACAATTTAAATTTAGATTACAATTATATTTACATGAAAACAAGATGTAAAACTTTTAACAGTGATTATCTTTTTGAATATTCATTATTACCCAGGCTTACCGTGATATGTGTTACTTAAAACATATCTTTTTGGTTATACCAAGTTACCAAAGTACACTTATTGTCCCTAATTATATCTCAAGGAAAGGGAAGGAGGGGAATCCAAAGTACTCTGATTAATCAGCAGCAAAATAAAATTCACAGAAAGAAATAAGAAGCTTTTAAACAAATAATTAAGAAGGGAATTGAACCACATGATGAACTAAATAACTAATAGCCTTTTCAATTTGACGTCCTAATGAAAAAAAGGGGGGAAGCTAATGATTGTAAAATTTTACCCTTAATAAATGATTATTACATAATACTATACAACTTTTATTGGGCAGTAGTTTCTGACTCACTTTAGCACTACTGATAGCTTCCTCTTTAATTAAATTCTTAAGAATGCTGAACATCAGCAATGAGTAAGTACATGTTTTCCATTTCAGGCCTGGCCGGCGTGGCTCAGTGGTTGAGGGTCGACCTGTGAACCAGGAGGTCACAATTCGATTCCCTGCCAGGGTACATGCCCAGGTTGTGGAATTGATCCCCAGTGTGGGGTGTGCAGGAGGCTGCCAATCAATGATTCTCATCACTGATGTTTCTATCTCTCCCTCTCCCTTACTCTCTCTGAAATCAATAAAAATATATTTTTTAAAAGAATTTACATTTCAGTTAGCAAGAATAATCGCACCATTAATACCACTATAATTACTTAGTTTTTAACAGAAATTTCAACACAACAGATGCTCTGAATTTATCAATCTCCCTCAGCACAGTGCCAGGCATCCAGCAGACATTCAATTAAAATCCCTTTAATCAGCTGTACTGGAGCCTGTTACAATAAAGGACAGCCTTGAGCCACAGATGTTGCCCGAGGTAGCATCATTACCTTAAAGAGCAATTTCTCTATTTAAGAGTAATCATAAGGCTGGAAAAAACATGAATGTTTCCTAATTATTACAAATTACATTATGGTTTCAAGAAAATAATAGTTGGAAGCATTTCAGATCTTGCAACCCAGCATATGTTGTCAGTTTGGCTCAAATATCCGCATAAAAATTCCCTAGAGGATTGGGGAGAAATAGTTTTTTGAAATCACCTTTTTCGATTACCACATTCTCTTAAAGTGTTAGAGTGTTATTTAAAATTAATTTATGAGTTTTCTTGAGTTTATGATGATATAAGGTTCACAGCAATTATACATAATATGAAGAGTTGAATTCTCTTCTTTACAATGAGATAATCAGTACTAAACAAGACTCTAGTTAACACAGGTTTGAATTGCACAGGTCCATTTTCACACAGGTTTTTAAAATCCACATTGTCCATGTGTCAACAGCTGAGAATCTGCATATGCGGAGGATCCACTTAAGTTATATGCAGGTTTTATACTGTGCCACTGGCTCAAGGGTCAACTGTATTTTGTTCTCTCCCAAACCATTACTAACATGACCAGAGACATGAAGAAAGGCAAATAAAGTCAAACTCACAAACTTCTTTCCTTTATTGAATATACACACCAAGAGAATGTTAGTTGCATTGGGACATTTTAAATAACCTACTACTGTAGTAGCTTATTTCTAAACTATTAATATACTGAATGTTTGAGACAATTCAGATTTGAGATTGCTTAGAGATACTTCTGTAACTATAATTTACAGAACAGAACCAGTAAAAATGACAGACAATATGCAAATCTAAAATTAGAAACTACAAGGTCAGAATTTTGGTACAAAGATTCAAGAATACTATAGTAAATGGTCGATTCCAGCCAAGGATACATGCCTGGGTTGTGGGCTCAATCCCCAGTGGGGGATGTGCAGGAGACAGCCGATCAATGATTCTCTCTCATCATTGATGTTTGTTTTTTTAATCTTTATTGTTGAAAGTATTACATATTTCTTCCTCCCCCCCATTGACCTCTTTTAGCTTGCCCCATCATTGATGTTTCTGTTTCTCTCTCCCTCTTCCTTCTTCTCTGAAATCAATAATAAAATATATATATAATGTATATACACACATATATATATATTTTTAAATATACTTTATTGATTTTTTACAGAGAGAAAGGGAGAGGAATAGAGAGTTAGAAACATCGATCAGCTGCCTCCTGCACACCTCCCACAAGGGATGTGCCTGCAACCAAGGTACATGTCCTTGACCGAAATCGAACCCGGGACCTTTCAGTCCGCAGGCCGACGCTCTATCCACTGAGCCAAACCAGTCAGGGCCACATATATATTTTTTTTAAAAAATAAGTTGTATCCATTAATTTTAGCTTTCATTTGTGAATCTTGCCTGTCGTAGTTACTATTGTGATGATCTGGTGATTTTCTATTTCTCTCGTTTCTTCTACATGTATTATTTGGAATCCTCCTATAAAGAAGATTTGTGTCTTCTCATTTATTTATTTATACCCATATGGACTCATGAATATCCATTGTATTGCTTGGATTATAGCATGTGATTGTTTACTTTGTGGCTCATATTGTTCTGCTTTGGCCATTGAGAGAAATTTCAGGTTGGCTCCCATATTTTTTTTTAATATATTTTATTGATTTTTTACAGAGAGGAAGGGAGAAGGATAGAGAGTTAGAAACATCAATGAGAGAGAAACACTCTCCCAGCTGCCTCCTGCACACCTCCCACCAGGGATGTGCCCACAACCAAGGTACATGCCCTTGACCAGAATCAAACCTGGGACCCTGTAGTCCGCAGGCCAATGCTCTATCCACCGAGCCAAACCAGTCAGGGCTCCCGTATTCTTTTAACATGCCATGTTCCCATCCATTTTTTCCCCTCTAGTATTTTGCCCCAAATGTTAATCAGAGATGGCCATATATAGTTATTTGTATCTCACAATGAAAAAGTCTGATTAAGATGCAAAATTAGAATGTCCTCTGATCTCTTGCTTAGTAAAAGACACAGTGCTAGATTTTGGATATACAGATGAGTAAGTCAGTTTACCTTCACAGACAGTTATGTCAAACATAAGCGTGGGGGAATAGATTCCAGACTACTTAGGGGGATAGAGTATGAAGGGTTATAGCAAACTAGAGGTCCAGTGCACGAAATTCATGCACTAGGCTGCTGGGGGTGGGGGGGAGGGATGTCCCTCAGCCTGGACTGTGTTCTCTCGCAGTCCAGGACCCCTTGGGGGATGTCCGCCTGCCGGCTTAGGCCCACTCCCGGCAGGTGGACATACCTCTCGCAGTCCGGGAGCCCTCGCTCCTTACCACCCACCTGCTCACTCCTTACTGCTCGGCTCGCTGTTCCTTAGCGCTGCCGCAAAGGTGGGAGAGGCTCCCGCCACCATCACTGTGCTTGCCAGGCTTGAGCCCAGCGTCTGATTAAGCAGCACTCCCCCTGTGGGAGCACACTGACCACCAGGGGGGCAGCTCCAGCATTGAGCATCTGCCTCCTGGTGGTCAGTGCGTATCATAGTGCCCAGTCGTTTTGGTTGTTCCGCCGTAAAGGTTGCTTAGGCTTTTATTATATAGACTAGAGGCCCAGTGCACGAAATTCGTGCATGGAAGAAGGGGCTGTCCCTCAGCCTAGCCTGCACCCTCTCCAATCTGGGACCCCTTGAGTGTGGGCTCCTAATGACTGCTTTCTAACAGAGTATGGAAAGAAAAAAAATAGTTAACTTCGTAATGGGAGAACCTGACAGATGACAGATACAACCTTAACTAGGTGATCAAAGGGAACATCACCAGCTTGGTTAGTTGGAGCATCATCTTATGCACCAAAGCAAAGGGTGGTGGGTTCGATCCCTGGTCAGGGCATGTACAGGAGGCAACCAATCAATGTTTCTCCCTCTCTTTCTCTAAAAATAAAAAAATGTATCCTCAGCCCAGCTGGCATGGCTCAGTGGTTGAGTGTCGACCTATGAAACAGGAGTTCACAGTTCGATTCCGCCAGGGCACATGCCTGGGTTGCAGACTCGATCCTCAAGTAGGGAGTGTGCAGGAGGCAGCCAATCAATGATTCTCTCTCATCATTAATATTTCTATCTCTCTCTCCCACTCCCCTCTGTCCTCCCTTCCTCTCTGGAATCAATAAAAATATAATTTAAAAACAAACAAAAAACATATAGAGTGTTTACTGATTTTAAAAATTTACTAAAACAGATTTTGGTTCAAAATTTTTTAGGTAAAACGCTTTCTTTTTCTTTAAGTTACCATACTGCATAATAGATGTAGCAGGGGATAAATCTGCTTTCTGAATCTAAAATGCTACTGGGAATTCTAAAATCTCAAAAGAGAAAGTTATGTGAAGCACTGTTATGTGAAAAGATTATAGAACACTTTATTTAGTATAACCATTTTTGTTTTTAAAAAATTGTGTACACACATAAAACATCTGGAAAAAAATGACACTTCTAAATTATAGTATTACAATTGATTGATATTTTTCTTTATACTTTTTTTTAACAGTCTGCAGTAAGCCTGTGTTACTTTTATAACCAGAAAAGATGTTGAGGGGAGAAAACATTTTTTTAATGAGAGGGATTGTTCAATGACTTAACACACTTACAAGTTCATTCAGCTCACCTGCCATAACACAAGTGATTTCTAGGTAGGTAGAGTAGGTCAAGGTTGTAAGCAGATAGCACTGGCACATTTCCAATATAGCCACAACTATAACTCTTTGGGTTAAATGAGAATTATTTTTCTTATTTTATGCAATAAAATTTGGATTATTAGACATAATTCACAGGTCAGTGAATATTTCACAAGAGAAAGTTGACAGGCATTAACACAATTTTCAACATTCCACCCTTTGAAAAGATATACCAAGAAAGAAAAGATAGTCCAGCCAGTGTGGCTCAGTGGTTGAGCATCACCCTATGAACCAGGAGGTCACAGTTCAATTCTCAGTCAGGGCACATACCCGGGGTGCGGCTCAATCCCCAGTGGGGGTGTGTGTACAAGGCAGCCGATCAATGTTTCTCATCATTGATGTTTCTATCTCTCTCTCCCTCTCCCTCTCCCTTACAATAAATCCTATATAATAATCCTATATAATAAAGAGCTAATATGCTAATTAGACCAAACAACAGAATGACTGTCTGGACAAAGCCAGGGCTGTGAGGGCTGTCCGAGGCAGCCGGGACTGTGAGGGCCGAGCCCCTTGCACGAATTTTGTGCATCGGGCCTCTAGTTTATTATAACGAAACAAAGCAAAAAAGACAAAAGTAAAACAGAAGATGACTATAAATAATGTCTAGTCATCTAATCAAACACTAGCCCCAAAATACAAATTTTCCAATATCAGTTATAAGTATACCTTTAAGGCCCTAGCCAGTTTGGCTCAGTGGATAAAGCATCAGCCTGTGGACTGAAGGGTCCTGGGTTCGATTCCAGTCAAGGGCACATGCCCGGGTTGCAAGCTCGATCCCCAGTGTGGGATGTGCAGGAGGCAGCCAATTAATGATTCTCTCTCATCATTGATGTTTCTCTCTCCCTCTCTCTTCCTCTCTGAAATCAATAAAAAATACATTTTTTAAAAAAGTATACCTTTAAAAGGGCCTGCTATTTTTAAAAGTTCAATGGAAACTAAAATTTGTTCTCTTTCATCTAGAACTAATTTACCTGCATGATAGGAACCATGTTATTTTACCTTTTATTAAAGTCGTACCTGGAAACAGCCTAAAACTAGATTCACATCAAATTTAAAACAAATTCATGTTTATGATATTAATGTATAGTGGCCAAATAAACTTTAATTCACTACTATAACTACACACTATTTTATTAGCCTTTGGGGTATGGAATAACTAATAAAAATTGCAATAATAGTGTCTAACATCAACTTTCCTTTTTCACTCACTTTAATCCTCTACAGAACACAATTCAAAATTGACCATCAGGATAGAGGAGAGGCAAGAACTTTAGTTACTTCATATGTTTCTATATTGTCTGAATTTTATAGAGCACATATTAGTTTTATGGTTAAATAAAAGTAAATAAACCTTCAGCTATGGACAAAAGCAGCCTGTTAATCAAAATAAATAGTCAGAATAATCAATTGCCAAATTTAAGGAAAGAGCCAAACAATTTTTTAAAAACTATTCCCATAATCAACCTCTACAACTACATGTTTTTCTTTGATATTTGGAGACAATAGATTAATTCTCCAGGTTCCATTTTAGCTGTTTAGAACAGTGTTCCAAAAATTCAAAATGGGACTCTGAAAATGAGGGTAATTTTTTTTTAATATATTTTATTGATATTTCACAGAGAGGAAGGGAGAGGGATAGAGAGCTAGAAACATCGATGAGAGAGAAACATCGATCAGCTGCCTCCTGCACACCTCCCACTGAGGATGTGCCCGCAACCAAGGTACATGCCCTTGACCGGAATCGAACCCGGGACCTTTCAGTCCACAGGCCGACGCTCTATCCACTGAGCCAAACCGGTTTCGGCGAAAATGAGGGTAATTTTGATAGTACTGAAAGAAGTGGCAAGTCATGCAAAAAAGACAATGACTAGATGGTCTTACAACCTACATACCAAACATTTGCTGAGAAACATACCAAGGAAGAGGTGTAAATGTCCTCTACCGCTTTACCATTCAAATCCTGCATGGTTTTAGAGCTGAAAAGACCTGCATTTGAATTCAAGTACCATTGCATACTGGCCATGATTGAGGTAAGGTACTCACCAATTTCCTCATCTGTGAAAAGATTCTATTAGAACCCTCTACCATCCAATTGGGCTTCTTGTCGGGATTAGAAATAATGCCTCGAAAACCTCTAGCACTGTGCGTGGCACATGATAGATGCATAATAAGTGGTAATTACTATTCATTTTCCTTCATCCATCCAAACCACAAGGAAACTTAATGAAAGCTTTAAGAGCTATGGACAGGAGGAGATCCAAGATGGCGGCGTAGGTAAACACCTAAACTGCTGCCTCGCACAACAATTTCAAAACTACAACTAAAAGACAAAACGTCTATCACCCAGAACCACGGGAAAGCTGGCTGAGTGGAAGTTCTACAACTAGAAGGAAAGAGCAAACAGCATTGAGGGGTGCACAAGCGCTGTAAAGATGAGGTACGGAGACGCGTGAATCGGGCTGGCGACGGGTGACTGGGAGCGCTGCTGTTTTCAACCCGAAGGGAGATAAGCTCCCGATTACTCTGAACTCCAGTTTCTGGGGAGACGTGGGGGACTCCTACGGGGAGAAGCTGGACTGTCGGCCGTGGGGTCGGAAAGTGAGGGAGGCTTGCTTGCAGGGCTGCGCAGGAACAATTGTTTATTGTGCTGGGGCGCGGGGCGCGGGGCGCAGGACGCGGGCACACGGTCAGAGACTCAGAGACGCAGAGCCGCAGAGCTGGCTTACTGGCAGCCATCGCTGTTTGCCACGCCCTAGCCTAGTCACGCCCTGAGACCCCGCCCTGCACAATCTACGAACCCACCCAAGCTCCAAGCAGCGGCTTTAGCATATAAATGGTCTGCCCTATCGCAGCTTAACCTAGCAAACTTGCAGCCTGGGTCAGACAGCTCCAAAACCTCCAAACCCCAAGCAAAGAGGAGAAAACTGTAGTTCTTGCTGTAGCTCCTGCTGGGTGGCCTCAGACAGTTGCTGACCTGCACCCCATTGGAGATCCAGAAGCCAGTGTACCTAGTGGTCAGTGTGAGACACCAGATTTCAACTCCTCACATCCATAAGTGACACATTCAAGAGGCAGACTCAGTGAGCACCAAAGCCCCATTGAAACAAGTCCTGCACCATAAGCATGTCTCCAGCGCAGCAGTTCTTCCATTATAGACACAGCGGGTCCTCACAGCCAATTGGCCTGGAGGTCAATTCCTCCCAGTGTACCAACAGCAATCAAGGCTTAACTACACCAAAACTTTGCACTCAGCCCACAAAGGGGTGTACCAAAGGCGTCCACCTCAGGTGATTGGGGAGGCTGAGCTACTGGCCCCTATAGGTCACCTACCACACAAAGCCACTCCATCAACACAAGGAAGCAGCAAAATGCAGAGACAAAGAAACATGTCACGAATGAGAGAAATGGAGGAAAGCAAACTAATGGACGACATAGAGTTCAGAACCACATTTATAAGGTTACTCAAGAATCTTCTAAAAACCGCCGAGAAACTTGATGAGACCTCCGAGGAGCTTAGTGAGACCTTCAAGGACCTTAATGAGAATGCCAAAAAAATGGAAAAGGACCAGTCAGAAATTAAGCATACACTGTCTGAAATAAAGAATATACAGAAACTCAACTATAGATCAACATACCCCAAGAATCAAACCAAAGATCTGAAATATGAGGAAACAAAAAACACACAACCAGAAAAACAAAAAGAAAAAATCCAAAAATATGAAGATAGTGTAAGGAGCCTCTGGGACAACTTTAAGCGTACCAACATCCGAATTTTTGGGGTGCCAGAAGAAGAGAAAGAGCAAAATATTGAAAACCTATTAGAAGAAATAATGACAGAAAACTTTCCCTACCTGGTGAAAGAAATAGACTTACAAGTTCAGGAAGCGCACAGAACCCCATACAAGAGGAATCCAAAGAGGACCACACCAAGACACATCATAATTAAAATGCCAAGGGCAAAAGACAAAGAGAGAATCTTTTTTTTTTTTTTTAAATATATTTTATTGATTTTTTACAGAGAGGAAGAGAGAGGGATAGAAAGTTAGAAACATCGATGAGAGAGAGACATCGATCAGCTGCCTCCTGCACGCCCCCTACTGGGGATGTGCCCGCAACCCAGGTACATGCCCTTGACCGGAATCAAACCTGGGACCCTTTAGTCCGCAGGCCGACGCTCTATCCTCTGAGCCAAACCAGTTAGGGCCAAAGAGAGAATCTTGAAAGCAGCAAGAGAAAAACGGTTAGTTACCTACAAGGGAGCACCCATACGACTGCCAGCTGATTTCTCGGCAGAAACTATGCAGGCCAGAAGGGAGTGGCAAGAAATATTCAAAGTGATGAACAGCAAGAACCTACAACCAAGATTACTCTACCCAGCAAAGCTATCATTCAGAGTTGAAGGTCAGATAAAGAGCTTCACAGATAAGAAAAAGCTAAAGGAGTTCATCACCACCAAACCAGGATTACATGAAATGCTGAAGGGTGTTCTTTAAGAAGAGGAAGAAGAAGAAAAAGGTAAAGATAAAAATTATGAACAACAAAATGACATCAAATACATACCTACCAACAAGTGAATCTAAAAATTCAAGTGAATAAAAAATCTGAAGAACAGAACGGACTGGTGAATATAATAGAATCAGGGACATAGAAAGGGAGTGGACTGACAATTCTCAGGGGGGAGGGCGTGTGAGGGGTGCGGGAAGAGACTGGACAAAAAGCTTACACCTATGGATGAAGACAGTGGCGGGGGGGGGGGTAAGGGCATGGGGTGGGGTGGGGAATCAGGTGGAGGGGAGCTATGGGGGAAAAAAAGAGGAACACCTGTAATAATCTGAACAATAAAGATTTATTTTAAAAAAAAAAGAGCTATGGACAAAAACTTTGAAGCTATTCATCTTCTGTTCAGAAGATGGATGACAAAGTATCACAACTTACCAACTAATAGTTATAGGATCATACTGGTCACGACTCCCAAAATCTAGGAACACTATAGTAGCATAGTCTGCAGCAAATGTGTCCTCTTCAGCAAAAGAAAGGCAGTTCTCTGCTTTATTTGCTTTACTCACAGAAAGACAACCATGACTTCTAAGGCCCCAAATAAACATATTTAAGGATAGTCATGAGGACAGAAAAACTGAGGATAAAATAATTAACTTCAAGCCTAAAGAAGTTTTAAATATCAACCCAAAACAAGATATGAAGGACAAAATCAAAGTTCCATTTATAATATGTAACTCACAAACCCTTTTTAATATTTTAAAAAGACCTCTCTGATCATGAATTTTAAAAGTAATTGACCACAAAAATGTTCGTTTCCTAATTAACTGGCTTAAATTTTAAATTCTCAGAAGTTAAGCACACATTGTAAAACTGGAAACAGCATATCTGGACTGTGAATTCACAGGTCTTTGAGTTAAAATTTCAATTCTGTTTACTCAGAATGCCCTTTGGGCAAGCCATTTAATTCTTCCTCTTTTTCCTCATCCGTAAAACTAGGGCACTATTTCTTCATGGAACTAAGGGAGATAATGTACATACATAATTTTCTGGCTGCTGGTAGGAACTCAAATTGTTAGTTGTTGACCTCATGCCAGAACTAGTTAGCATCAAGGGTCTGGACAGTCTTCCTCAGTGCTCTATTCCTTTCCAACTAAATCAAACATAACTAAAACTTTGTTAAAAAAAAAAAATCATAAGCCCCTCCAAATCTTTTGCACTGTCTATCCTGCCATCCTAATTCTTTAAAAGTACCACAAGATTTCATTTGTGTTAATACTGTTACATTGATTATGCCTGTTTGAACATGAGTCATCTTCTTAACTGACAAACACCTAGGAGCAGAGTTCGTATTTCATAATTAAAAAACAAAAACAGAAAAAAAAACCCTCAACTCCTAGCATACTCTTAACTGATGACAGAGAAAGGGCTG
Source organism: Plecotus auritus (assembly GCF_963455305.1). Taxonomy (NCBI): domain Eukaryota; kingdom Metazoa; phylum Chordata; class Mammalia; order Chiroptera; family Vespertilionidae; genus Plecotus; species Plecotus auritus. Next base: position 135,903,624 of record NC_137782.1, on the reverse strand, counting down.
GCTGTTTTCTTTATCAAGCCTTTTTTCAAGGTGAAATTAGCTGTGTGTGTATACACATATGTATATATACATATACTTTCACTGGAAGATTTTACAAGTCTGTATTGAAAAAACTGTTAAAGCAGACAAGATCATGGAACTACCTGCTTTTACACATATTCTAACATCTATCCCTTACTAGAATGAACATGTCAAATAATGTCTGTATAGTACTGAACAGTTTACTCTTGAGAATCAGAAGTGAGGTAGAACTAATCACATTTTATAGATAAAGGAACAGGCTCAAAGGCATAAATGACTTGTATGAGGTAAGTGGCAGTCTGAACTTAATCCCACGGTTTACAACTCCAAATGGTATATTCTTTTATCATACCGCATTCCATCAACAACATTATTTTATATACTGAGATTATAAAAATGTAATATATTAAGTCCTATATGTAAAACCTATCAGAATAATCAAAGCATCTATGAACTAGCACGCTGGACTTGACCAAATGTAAAGAAAAGTCAGCATGGATCAGTGGTTAAGCTTCGACCTATGAACCAAGAGGTCATGGTTCGATTCCCAGCCAGAGCACATCCCCGGGTTGTGGGTTCAATCCCCAGTCCAAGACATGATAAGAGATGTTTCTCTCTCACATTGATGTTTCTCTCTCTCTTCCTTCCTTTCTCTATAAAATCAATAAAAGCATACTTTTTAAAAAGTTAACTTAGAACATCTGTGTTAGTAAATAATTTAGCTCAACTCAAAAGATCATGGTAAATTTTGGAGTTCAGACTTCATTAGCTTTAGTAAGCAATAAACACAAATGTTATTCATGAGGACAGGTGCTAGCCACCAATCTACATGATGTATTATTTCACAAAGTTGCTTCAAATGTCCTTTTATAAATCTAGCTATTTAACTATTTTTATAAGTTCCACCTAGTCCACATAAGACTATACTACACATGGCTAGGCATTTATCTTAACTACAACCATATGAACTTTAAAGTAGTAAAGACACTAGAGATGACCTATTGTTTTTAATGTGAAAGCTAATGTTCTGTGAACTCAGTGTGCCTTTGTTTCAAGACTCTTAGAAACACTTCATTTATTAGTAACTTAATGAGGAGCATAAAGGTAAGCATTAAAAAAAAAAAAAGGAAAAGAATCGTAGTCAAGATTCAATTCCCAGTCATGGCACATACCCAGGTTGCGGCTGGATCCCCATTTGGAGGCATGCAGGAGGCAGCCGATCAGTGATTCTCTTCTTTGATGTTTCTCTCTCTCTCTCTCCTTCTCCTTTCCTATCTGAAATCAATAAAACTTTTTTTTAAATAAAACTTAGAAATTTTTTAAAAGGAAAGGAAGAAAAGCATAGACTAGGTCAGTGGTCGGCAAACTGCAGCTCGCGAGCCGCGGTTTGCCGCTCTGTTGACTAATGAGTTTGCCGACCACTGGGATAGGGGCTTAATCATAAGGAACAACAGCAGCCTGTAATTATTGGAATCAAGAGTCTAGGTCAGTGGTCGGCAAACTCATTAGTCAACAAAGCGGCAAACCACGGCTCGCGAGCCGCATGTGGCTTGCGAGCCGCAGTTTGCCGACCACTGGACTAGGTCATCAAAATAAAGCCATGCCCAAACAAGTCTCACATTTTAAAGCTAGTTACTTTAGAACACCAGATTTAAAGTTAAACTTTTGTCACTCAGGTTTCCACATTTTAAAAGAATGGTAGTAAACATTCTCTTTTCTGTTTCCAGTTTCCTAAATCAGGCATTCGTAACTTGAGGTTCATGAATAGGCTCATGTGTGAACAGGTTGCAACTTTATGCAAAATATTATGAGTATGTATGCACATAGGCAGCAGGCCCACGGGGTACATCAGATACTCCTAAGAGTACATGACCAGCCCTAACTGGTTTGGCTCAGTGGATAGAGCGTCAGCCTGCAGACTGAAGGGTCCCAGGTTCGATTCCCGTCAAGGTCAAGTACCTTGGTTGCAGGCACATCCCCAGTAGGGGGTGTGCAGGAGGCAGCTGATCGATGTTTCTCTCTCATCCGATGTTTCTAACTCTCTATCCCTCTCCCTCCCTCTCTGAATAAAATCAATAAAATATATTTTTTTAAAAAGAGTACATGACCATAAATTTATTAAGAATAACTACTGTACGGAATCAAGTTTCTAGAAAACACCTAGGCAGAATGAAAAGGACAAAGGATAATTCCACTTAAGTAAAAATGTTATTCAAAAGAAACACATTCAGACAAGTTAAACCCATCACTAAATTTATTTGTAAAGCTCACAATCTGAGGTACAGACCCTAGCCAAGCGACTAGCACAAAGAGTAAGCACTGATTAAACAGTAGCTATTATTATTTAAAAATATCTCCAAAGACTGGTTCCTCTTCTGAGCAAAGGCACTCACACTTTACCTGTCACAATTAGGAATCTACAAACATAGAAAATAGTAAACTTAATTAGAACCTATCACTACCTTGAATTTAATAAAGCAGGGTGTTCTGACCAACTGAGCCAGCCTGTACCAAGAAAAACATCCATTTCCTATTACTTTGTATGTTACTTCTTCACGTTTAATTAAGTCAGTCAACAAACCAACAAACACTTGTTCTGCTTCTTAAGGCCTTAGGACTACTTCCCCCCCAACCCAAATATTCCACCATTACCCTTTTATAACCTGAGACACTCACAGTATGGTTCCATAGAAAAGCCAAGCCCTAGACTTTCTTCCCTAAATTCTATTTCAGACACCAAAAAAAAAAAAAAAAAAAAGCAATCTAGGCCCCACCCTACAGGAAAACAGTAGAACAATCTTGACCTCTCCCTCTCCCTGTAAGACTTTTTTTTTTTTTTTAAGTGTGGGCATTTTGCCTAAATCTCAAAACTCCAAAATGTAGTCCAGAGAGTAGTAAAACTGATAAGCTACTCATCTAAACTATTTCATGCAATGTCATCCTACACCCATTTTTTGATTTCTCTTCACCTTAAAGTATTTTTTAACAAATCTTTAAAAATCTCAAAACCTTAAAAAGCATCTTATTTAACCCATTTTCACATTAGGAAAAAGAAAAGAGTAGGTAACATTAGCAAAAGGAAGCTATTCTTAACAATCAAAAACAAAACTTAACTGCAATTAGTAAAATCATCATATAAGTACAATCAAAAGTTGCCAAGGAGAGAAAACACACACAACACAGCCAAAGGACTGCTAGTAGGATGTGAATATAACAAGATTTTAGCTCATAGGTAAATTACTAAGATTGCTTTCAGAATAAAAAACAATTTAAGCCCTAGCCGGTTTGGCTCAGTGGAAAGAGCGTCGGCCAGCGAACTGAGGGTCCCGGGTTCGATTCTGGTCAAGGGCACATGCCCAAGTTGCAGGCTCAGTCCCGTGTGGGGCATGCAGGAGGCAGCCAATCAATGATACTCTCTCATCATTGATGTTTCTATCTCTCTCTTCTTCTCCCTTCCTCCCTGAAATTAATAAAAAATATATATTTAAAAAAGCAATTTAAAAAATTACTCAGAAAGCAAAATTCTCTTTAAAAGCCAACCAGAGAGTGGGCAAGAGAACACTTGATCCTCAAGTTCATCCATCTATAAGATTATTTTTAAATTATTTATTTGCTGGAATATGTAAGAAACTGTCAACATCTCTTATTTTAACTTAATTATGATGAAAAGGAACAGAAAACTTTTTGTTGCAAAGTTTCAGTTATCTTTAAACTGATCCTACAATGCCCTAGCTGGTTTGGCCCAGTGGATAGAGCGTCAGCCTGCAGAATGAAAGGTCCCAGGTTCAATTCCAGTCAAGGGCATATGCTGGGGTTGCAGGCTTGATCCCCATTCGGGGGCATGCAGAAGGCAGCCGAGCAATGTTTCTCTCTCATCATTGATGTTTCTCTCTCTCTCCCTCTCCCTTCTTCTCTGAAATCAATAAAAATATATTAAAATAAATAAATGATCCTACAAGATCATCCACTAACACAAAACTCTTAAGATGTATTTTGTGGAGATTCTATATAGCTACTGGACACTTACATTACCCAAAGAATTACATATGCTGATTCTCTACAGACATTAAGAAATCATATTAAAGTTAAAATACTGGTTATTTTTCTTCTCTAAACTTTTCTGAATTTTTCAAACTTCTACCAACACTACCAAAAGTTAAGACAACCAACAAAAAAACCACTTACTTTTAGATTTTCAGCTTTTCTAATAAAAAAATTCTAACTAAAAATTATATGAAAGCCAGTAATGATATATACTCATTAGTGAAAAATACTGTTAGATAGATAAGAGAACTAATTAACCTGCTTTTACTTTCAAATCCTTAACTTAAAAGATAGATTTATTCAGCCCAGCTGGTGTGGCTCAATGGTTGAGTTTTGACCCATGAACCAAGAGGTCGAAGGTCAGGCCATATACCAGGGGTTGCAGCTCATTCCTCAGTTAGGGGGCCTGCAGGAGGCAGCCAAATGATGTTTCTCTCTCATCAATGTTTCTATCTCCTTCCCCTCTTCTCTATACAATCAATTAAACATATGTATTTTAAAAAATTTATTCAAAGTATAGTGCTGGCAAAAAAAAAAATCATGTTTCTTCAGTCTTCCATGACAGATGAGCAACGTTTGAAAGAATGATTAAATCTTGAGCCATGATCTCAGTATCATCTGGAGTCATGACTTTAAAAAGCAAATAAAAACTAAAAACAAGGTAATTACTATAAACATTTTTCTGCAATTAACTGGTATATTCATGATAGGTACTTTAGTCTTAACACATTCCTTATATATGAAGCAGCCAAAATTATTTTCTTGACACTAAAAAGCCCACTAGAAGCTAATGGATTAGGAAAAATGTTTCTGGCATGAGAATAATGTTAAATATTTCTTAACCAGTGTGCTGAAATAATCACTGCCTGCTTCACTACCTAGCTCAGGAAATCAAAATCTTTCTTCAGATCTCCAAAAAAAAAAAAAGAAAGCTCTGACACTTTCCATCTACTTTTCCACTGTTCAGATTCTACTTCCAGTTGCTTTTTGTTTTTGTTTGTACTTGAAATTCAAGTGAATCAGTTATTACCCTTAATTTCTAAGAATTGACAACCCTGAGTTATCTTTGTATAGATTTAATTTCTCCTTAAAAATAGGGTAATAGGAGTAGTTGTGAGGTTCAAGTGTATATAAAAGGATTTAGAAAACTAAGAGCACCCTAAGTGGTGTACATCGCTATCATGTAAGACATTCTAGTAGTGCTAGGATTTAGGAATGGAATCCTTACTCCCAAGGAGCTAATGATGGAATATAGAGAATAGGTTGTATGTATGTCAAATACCCATAGATATAGCAGGTTGGATTGGAACAACAAAATTTCAAAGGAGGTTAGAGGGTTGTGGTTGGCTAGTTGGGTTCAGGAAGGCTTTGTAGGAAAGAGACAGGTAATTACCACACAAAGATAAATTATTTTATAATTTTCAAGTTGTAAGCTTTTGGTTTTAGAGTAAGAATAAGAATTATATCAATCACTGGTTTGGGAGAACTGACAACCCTGAGTTATCTTTGTATAGTTTATTTGCTGCTTTGGTCAATTGTTTATAGTAATTACCTATAGAAAAATGTTTATAGTAATTACCTTGTTTTTCTTTGGATAGTAATTACCTTGTCTCTTTCCTACAAAACTGATGGGTGGACCTTGAAGGGAAAATATCTAATTGACCAAAGCAGCAAATAAATCTATACAAAGATAACACAGGGTTGTCAATTCTCCCAAACCAGACAAATAACATGGAAAGGAGTCAAAGGCACAGCTTAAAATTTAATCAGTGATTGATATAATAGTTCTTATTCTTACTTTAAAACCAAAAGCTTACAACTTGAAAATTATAAAATAAAAGCACTCAGTAATAAAACTTTATCAACAAGTAATCTTATGTCAACCAATACAAATCTTAATTTAAGAAAAAAACATAAAACTTTAAAAATTTAGAACAAAGTGTTAAAGTAAATGGACCTGGGTGGAGGTGATAAAAGGATTGTTTCCTTTTTTCTCTATTTGCCATTTTTTTCTAATTACTTTTATAACAAATTTCATTAAAGACAAAGGAAACTGCTCAAGTTAGATTGCTAAAAATCTGCCTAATTGCCTTTGTGATCCTCCATAATAAAATATCCATCACTTCCTCTCACCTCAAGTAATTTTCACTGATGCTTTTCCAAAGGTTTTCCCAAAACTCCTAGATTATTTTACTAAACACAATACAGAATATAAATACAGTAGGCCAGGTAATAGCATACTTGATGCCAGAAAAATATAAACATGGTTTCTGGGTTTGGTTCTGTTGAGGTCATTAATCCAGAGAATGAAAAGGATAATTTGGCACCATATTTAAGAGTTACTATCCTTGCTGTTTATTCTCCTTCCTTCTTATCCCTTGAAAAACCCTCTGCTTCTCCAAAACAATTGCTAGTAATTCCTGAACAGGTCTCTTTCCTACAAAGCCTTCCTGAACCCAACTAGCCAACCACAACCCTCTAACCTCCTTTGAAATTTTGTTGTTCCAATCCAACCTGCTATATCTATGGGTATTTGACATACATACAAGCTATTCTCTGTATTCCATCATTAGCTCCTTGGGAGTAAGGATTCCATTCCTAAATCCTAGCACTACTAGAATGTCTTACATGATAGCAATGTACACCACTTAGGGTGCTCTTAGTTTTCCAAATTCTTTTATATACACTTGAACCTCACAACTACTCCTATTACCCTATTTTTAAGGAGAAACAAATTCAGAAGCTAAATAATTTGTCATGGTTCTATTAAATTAATCTTCAAAATCTATTTACAGTAGTAAATATATGTAGCAAATATAAGAAACCTCCTGAACACAAGAGGTTTACAAACCTCCAGAAAGTGGCAAATCCATGTACTTTATTGTTGCCAGGAAAACTACTAACCTCAAGTTCAACTCTGCCCAACTATGCAAAACAAACTTTGTCCTTGGAGCCCTTTAAAAAGATATTTAAAAACTGCCAACATAGCAAATATGGCACCTTGAGAACACTATCTTCAACTTCTAAAAAGTTTATAGTAGTTTAATAAAATACTATGGCTTCTGTTTAGTACAAAAAGGGGACATTTCAGCATCAAACCACAATATTACAAAACTTGAAGTCAGAATGCATTTTGCAAGAACCATGTGACACACATATGACAGTCAGCTAAACTGATGGGTGGACCTTGAAGGGAAAATGTCTAATTGATCAAAGCAGCAAATAAACTCAACTTCTAGAACAAATACTGACTTTTGCTTTAAAAACAAAAAAAGTTCTCCCTGTCCCCCAAAGCCTTCTGACACTGAAGAGGAATACCAATTAAATCTCCTCCAATTATTCATTAATTTATATATACAAACTGTAGGAGGATTTTGTTAAGGGCCATTAAGAGAGCCCAAACAAAGTCTTCCCAAGGAAAGTGAACAGCAGTTCCTAGGAAAAGTGCCAGGTGTGTCACATCTGCTGTGGTGACTTCTTGAGTAAGCAAGAAAAAGAAATGCATTAACTTTTCATGACACGTCATGGAACCTCATTCCCTATCTGCAAACATTCAAGTAGGTAATCCAAAACCTACAGATCTAGCATAGGACCCATTCAGTTTCTCTCTCAACTTCACAGCAAAGTCTTCCTTTAATTTGGTAATACCAGATACATGTTCCTAAGATTAGTCTTTCTCTTTCTTGACCTACACAATACAAAATGACTTTAAGTGTCCTCTAAAAAAAAAAAAAAAAAAGATCACAAATGCCTAGGCTTTTTAGGAAGGCAGTGGCGAATTCTTAAAGAACTCCAGGAAATAACTAAAAAAAGACAACTAAAAATTTTAAAACGCTTCTCACCATCAATCCCTCTTAGCCCTGAAAACATCCACATTACCGGCAATCTGGCTGAGAAGGTGGAAAAGAGAGCCAACAAACTCAAGATTTACAAGTAAACTGGTCTCCACCCAGGCGATTCTGACAGCTCCGCAGAGTGCGGGCGCAGGGTCTGACAGTGCCCCCCACAAGAGCTCTCCCACCTGTCCTCGCCCCTGAAAAACAGTCCTTTGAAAGTCACAGGCTCCAAGAGAAGTTACCCCTTCCCACCGCCCCACCACCGACTCCCAAACGCCCCACCCCTCTCAGCCGACAGCTCCTCCGCACCAGTCCGACACTCGGGCCTCCACCCTGACCCGGTCCAGGCCCGGGCGGCTCGCCCCTCCAGCCCGACCCCTCCCCGAGGCCGCCCCTCCTCCGTCAGACAATGGGGCCCGACTCCCAGCCGCAAGCCTCTCCTCCCGTCCCATCACCCTCACCTCACCCCGGTCGAGGCCCCCAACCCCTCCGCTGCCCTCCTCGCCCCCTTTAAGCCTTCCAAAGCTAGCCCACCGACCCAGCCGACCGGTGCTCTCCTGCACTCACTATTCGGGATTCATGCTGGACATGTCACTGCAGCTGCCGCCGCCACCACCGCCGCCCTTGCTGCTGCAGCCGCCGACCCGACTCTCCGCGCCGCCCCGGGTAGTCGGAGAGGAATGAGATAGGCTGTTCCGGGAGATCAAACGTCTTCCCCCACTCCGTCCCCTTAGAACACAATCAGCAGCCGCCGCCACTCAGCTATCGCTTCCACCCAAAATGGCCGCCGGCGAACCAGGAAATAGGGAAGCCTGAGACGGAGGGGCCTTTACATAGCCCAGAGGCGGCCGCACCGCGTGGCATGCCGGGAGAGAGTGTTGCTAGCACTTCTGTGGGCGCTGGAGATTGACGGTGCGGCTGGGAGGCCGGGACTCGTCTTCCCGCCAAGCCCCGCGCTTCTGGCGCATGCGTACTTGCGGGGCTGTCTCCCGCCCCATTCCCCGCTCTCTCACCGCCGCCCTCCGCTCCTCCCTGCGCCCCGCCCCGCTGACTCGCTGGCTAGGACTTTGCTCGGACTCCCCCTAGCGGATTGGCTGAGGCCGAGCGGCCCTGGTGATGTCATCAGTGAGACGTGGCAGCCGGGAAAGTCAGCACCCCAGAAGGGAGGAGGGGAGGAGAGGAAGAAGAGAGGAGGGGAAGGGGGAAGGGGAAGGGCAGTAGGCGGTGCTGGCGGCGGGCGGAGAATGGGGGTGGGGCAGTTCTAGGGACTCTGCTGCGGGAAGAGAGAGGGGTTGGAAGCCGAGGGTCGACTGGAGAGCGGAGGCGGGGAGGGGAGGGGCTGAAGGACATTCGCGGCTGGTCCTGCGTCCCATGCGCCTTTTGCTGGCTTCAGCCGCTGGTCTCAGGACGTCCCTCTGAGGACGGAAAAGGAATCAGGGGGCCTCTGCTGAAAACGGCGTCTCTGGGAAACACGAAGCCATTCTTTCAGTTTCCCTCCTCACTCACGTTACTGGCACTATTATTTTCTTTTTTCATTTCTTACTATTCCCTTTGATCCCTGCTCTAATCTCCGCAGCCTGGATACTGCAGTAACCTCCAAGTAGCCGAACTACTTCTATCTTCTCTGTTCCAGGCCATCTCCACACACACAGCCAGATTTCTCTTCCTGGAACAGCGCTTCCATTACGACTCCACAACTTTTAATGGCTTCACATTACGTGGACGGGACACGGAATTAACAAAAATTGCAAGATGTTCCTGCCCGGTCTCAGCCTTCAAGTTGAATTGTACTTATTTTTATTTTATTTTTTTTAATATATTTTATTGATATTTTACAGAGAGGAAGGGAGAGGGATAGAGAGAAACATCCATGAGAGAGAAACATCGATCAGCTGCCTCCTGCACACCTCCCGCTGGGGATGTGCCCGCAACCAAGATACGTGCCCTTGACGGAACCTGGGACCCTTCAGTCCGCAGGCCGAAGCTCTATCCACTGAGCCAAACCGGTTTTGGCTGTACTTATTTTTAGTTGAAACTCCAGGAGTTAAGAACACATATTTTGGTCTTAACAGCTCTCTTTAATCAGCTCGGGAATTAAAATCACTAAACTTTAACATACTGTCTTGGGTTATTTCATTACAAAGGGCACAGTACAATATATTGTCCAAAGTTTATCTTCCAACTTGTTCTAAGAACCAATTATCTCCCAAGAGTGATTGCAAAATAACTTTAAATTCCCGTGACACCAAAATAAGGAAAGAAGGCTGTTCTTATTTTTACCCATTTACCAACTACACCCCTTAACCCTAAATTCCACTATGTGCCTTAGTTGACAACCTCATTAAACAGCACTTTCAAGTTCCTTCCCATCATAATGGCTAATGAAATGAATATGGTCACCATACCAGAAGCACCCTGAATGGATCAATGATAGACTTCAAAAAGTGTTGATTGCCCTGACCGGTTTGGTTCAGTGGATAGAGCGTCCGCCTGCGGACTGAAAGGTCCCAGGTTCAATTCCCGTCAAGGGCATGTACCTCGGTTGCGGCACATCCCCAGTAGGAGGTGTGCAGGAAGCAGCTGATTGTTGTTTCTATCTCATCGATGTTTCTAACTCTCCATCCCTCTCTCTTACTCTCTGTAAAAAAATCAATAAAATATATATATTTTTAAAAAGTGTTGATTACCCCAGTCTCCTATCCTTTCTTATATATTGTAATTTCACAAATGAAACGCTCAGAAAAATCTCTGAAGAACTCATCCTGACCCAAAAATACAATTTTTAACCTGTCCCTCCCCTTGGAGGTATACCCCTAAATTTCCTTGAATTGCCTATTTCCTTTCCCAACAAAGAAATACCTCCTAATAACTTTTAACTTAAGTGAGAATGTAGTTGTAAGAATTAGATTAAAACAGATCAGAGCAGGGATCAAAGGTAATAATAAAGCATATTGCACAAAGGCTGTGGGGGCACTTGGTAAATGAATTACTTTTCCCTTCCCTTAACTTGCCTGAAACTTAGAAGTGTACTTGCTGTATACCAAGGACAGAACACCTCAGACCTTACAGTGTTGTCATATGCAAAGAGATCAGTGGCAGCTTATGTCTAGATGTTTAAGAGTAGCTACTTTTATACTTCAGATAATAACTCAGAATCATTCATTAAACTAGTATGAACCCTGTTGGTTGCCCTATTGGTGAATCAGAACTCTTCTAGAGCAATGTGTCCATTTGTTCTTTGGGTCATTCTTTTCTTCCTTCCTTTCTTCTTTCCTTTTCTTTTTATTCCCTTTTTCTTCTATCAAATAGTTACAACCTGACACATAATAAATGTGTTTGGAACTTGTGCTTGGAACCATGAGAAATACAAGGGTGAAGAACTACAGCTCTCTGTCTGCAAGGAGATTATACAACCAAATGATAAAAAGATGTGTACACAAAACAAGGTATACAGGGGCAAATAAAAAAAAATAAGATTAAATTATATGAGGTGTATAGGAACAGAAATCAAATCCGTGATTGCCAGGAACTAGAAGTGGGAGGAAGGAACTATCTACAAAGAGACAGAAAGGAACTTTGTGTGATGGAAATACAGTAGCTACACAAATTTTGAATTGCACTGGCACCTCTAATTGCCATGTTGTTCAAGGGTTAACTGTACTCTATATCATCATTGTGGTGATGGTTAGTTATACCTGTTATGAACCTGCCATTCAAAAATGATATAAGGTGAAAATACAGAGGAGGGAAACAATTCCAACTCAAATTATTGAGAATGCTTTTATTAAGGAAATGATATTTGAATTAGGCCTTGAAAGAGATTAATAGTTTGATCATTGGCAAAATGGGGAAGAGGGAGCCATTTATCCTAGAATGACAAAAGAATATGAGCATAACTCTAAAAGTTTAAAGATACACATGAGTTGAAGGAATAGTTCCATGGAAGATGAGGTGAAAGACATTGAGGTTAAGATGAGAGCATGGGGCACCCTAGCTGGTTTGGCTCAGTGGATAGAGCGTAGGCCTGTGGACTGAAGGATCCCGGGTTCAATTCTGGTCAAGGGCACATGCCTGGGTTGCAGGCTCGATCCCCAGTAGGGGGCGTGCAGGAGGCAGCCGATCAATGATTCTCTCTCATCATTGATGTTTCTATCTCTCCCTCTCCCTCTCTGAAATCAATAAAAAAGATGGGAGAAACAAAGATGGCGGCATAGGTGAACACCTAAACTGCTGCCTCGCACAACTATTTCAAAACTACAGCTAAAAGACAGAATGGACATCATCCAGAACCATAGGAAAGCTGGCTGAGTGGAAATTCTACAACTAGAAGTAAAGAGAGGGGCATACGAGATCCAGAGGAGCTGCAAAAGGCTGAGGTACGGAGACACGCGTGCGGAAAGGATGGGCAGCTGAGTGCCTGGCTAGCTTTCTCTAGTGGGAAAGAGACGGAAGCTCCCGACTGCACTGAACCCCAGTTCTGGGCGAGACCCTGGGGTCCCAGACTCATACGGGGGGAGTCTGGACTGTCAGGAAAAGAAAGGAGTGCACGGAAACTCAGGGGAGCTGCGGAAGGCAGAGGTCTGGAGGCGCGCACACAGGTTCGCACAGAGAGGACTGACTGCTGAGTGTGCCGCTGGCTTTCTCTAGCGGGAGGAAGATGGAAACTTCCGACTGTGCTGAACTCCAGTTCCGGGCGAGAATCTGGGAATCCAGATTCATTGGGGGAGAAACTGGACTGTCTGGCAGCGGGCGAAACTCGAGGGCGGCTTTCTCTCAGAGGTGCTTACAGTGATTACCAAGGGACACTGAGGCCCAGGGGCCTCATAGGACAGGGCTGACGGGAAGCCAAGGCTGTCTGCTCAGCCCTGAGACTCCGCCCCATCGAAGCTGAGCACAGAGGCTTTTGCAATTTTGTAAGTCTTGTCTCATCAGGCTGTCTCCAGCACAGTTCTCCTGGCGTAGACACAGCTGATCCTCACAGCCAATTGGCCTGGAGGTCAATTCCTCCCTGTGATACCAACAACAATCAAGACTTAACTACAACAAGGCTGAGCACACAGCCCACAAAGGGGTGCACCAAGAGTGTCCACCTCAGGTAACTGGGGAGGCTGAGCCACTGGGCCATATAGGACACCTAGCACACAAAGCTACTCTACCAAGTCAGGGAAGCAGCGAAAATGCGGAGACAAAGAAACAGATCACAAACGAAAGAAATGGAGGAAAGCAAACGACTGGATATAGAGTTTAAAACCACGGTTATAAGGTTTTACAAGGATTTCCTAGAAAAGGCCGATAAATTTAGCGAGACCCTCAAGGATGTGAAAAAGGACCAACTAAATTAAACATACACTGACTGAAATAAAAAATATTATACAGAGACCTAACAGCAGACTAGAGGAATGCAAGAATCAAGTGAAAGATTTGAAATACAAAGAAGCAAAAAACACTCAACCGGAAAAGCAAAAAGAAAAAAGAATCCAGCCAAAACCGGTTTGGCTCAGTGGATGGAGCGTCGGCCTGCGGACTGAGGGGTCCCAGGTTCGATTCCGGTCGGGGGCATGTAACTTGGTTGCGGGCACATCCCCAGTGGGAGGTGTGCAGGAGGCAGCTGATCGATGTTTCTCTCTCATCGATGTTTCTGACTATCTATCACTCTTCCTTCCTCTCTGTAAAAAATCAATAAAAATATATTAAAAAAAAAAAAAAAAAGAAAAAAGAATCCAAAAAGTTGAAGATAGTGTAAGGAGCCTCTGGGACAACTTCAAGCATAACAACATCAGAATTATGGGGGTGCCAGAAGAAGAGAGAGAGCAAGATACTGAAAACTTCCCCCACCTGGTGAAAGAAATAGACTTACAAGTCCAGGAAGCGCACAGAACCCCAAACAAAAGGAATCCAAAGAGGACCACACCAAGACACATCATAATTAAAATGCCAAGAGTAAAAGACAAAGAGAGAATATTAAAAGCAGCAAGAGAAAAACAGTTACTTACCTACAAAGGAGCACCCATACGACTGTCAGAGGATTTCTCAACAGAAACTATGCAGGCCAGATGGGAGTGGCAAGAAATATTCAAAGTGATGGATAGCAAGAACCTACAACCAAGATTACTCTACCCAGCAAAGCTATCATTCAGAATTGAAGGTCAGATAAAGAGCTTCACAGATAAGAAAAAGCTAAAGGAGTTCATCACCACCAAACCAGTATTATATGAAATGCTGAAAGGTACTCTTTAAGAAGAGGAAGAAAAAGGTAAAGATAAAAATTATGAACAACAAATACATATCTATCAACAAGTGAATCTAAAAATCAAGTGAATAAAAAATCTGATGAACAGAATAAACTGGTGAATATAATAGAATCAGGGGCATAGAAAGGGAGTGGACTGACAAGTCTCAGGGTGGAAGGGGTGTGGAGGGTGCGGGAAGAGACTGGACAAAGGTCGTACACCTATGGATGAGGACAGTGGTGGGGAGGTAAGGGCAGAGGGTGGGGTGGGAACCAGGTGGAGGGGAGCTATTCGGGGGGGGGGGGGGGGGGAAGAGGAACAATTGTAATAATCTGAACAATAAAGATTTATTAAATTTAAAAAAAAAAAAGATGAGAGCATGGGAACCCCAAATGCCTGCTGAGAAGTTTTACCTTTATTCAGTAGGCAATAGAGTCAGAAGTTCTGAGAAGAGTGAGGTAATCAGCTCAGTGTTTTAAAAGTAGCACTTTGGAGGTAGGGAGATTAGTTAAAAGGTAATTAGATTCATTTAGGCAAGAAATGATGAGTCCTGACCTAGAGCAATTGCATCAAGAATGGAAAGGAGAGGAGATTCCAGGGAGGAGGAGATAGAATCTGAAGGTAGTGGGGGAAGGGAGGTACTAAAAGTGACCCAGATATACTGTGTCCTGTTTACCTGCCAGCTTGGGAACCAAGGCCCCAACCAAGTCAGAGAACAGGGGAGGAGGGAGGTGGAATGGGGTAAAAATGGAGGAAGACCGGCAGTGCTATGCAGTTCAAAGTCAAAGTTAAAGCTGCCCTGGTGTGGAAGTACTAGAGTATAGCCATGCTTAACAAAGGGATATGTTCTGAGAAATGTTGTCTTTAGGTGATTTTATCATTGCATAAACATCATATAGAGTGCTCTTACACAAACCTAGATGGTAGGTCCTACTACACACTTGGCTATATGGCATAGCCTATTATTACTCCTAGGCTACAAGTCTGCACAGCTTGTTACTATACGAAGCAACATGAGATTAAATCAAACATAAGCAAAAATGATAGAATCAAGAGACATGTCAACACAAGATGTATGAGGCTGCTGCTAACATAACAGCATACTGTTTTATAAAACTCTAAATAACAAAGGTATAATATAATAAATGCACAAACCAGCCATAGTCATTTATCATCGTTATCAAGTTTTATGTACTCTTTAAGACAGGACTGGTGGGGAAAAAAAGGTGTTATGTACTGTATGTAACTATATATGCTATACTTTTATATGACTGGCAGCTCAGTAGGTTTGTTTATACCAGCATCACCACAAACAAGTGAGTAATGTGTTGCACTGTGACTTTATGATGGCTACGGCATCACTACACAATAGGAATTTTTCAGCTCCACTATAACCTTATTAGAGACCTGGTGCACGGATTTGTGCACCTGTGGGATCCCTTGGCCTGGCCTGCGCCCTCTCACAAATCGGGACCCCTCGGGGGACGTTGGACTGCCGGTTTCGGCCCGATCCCTGCAGGCCAGGCTGAGGGAATCCACCAGTGCATGAATCCATGCACCAGCCTCTAGTACTCATACAAGATCTTTTGTTAATCTCTTCCTGCCCTCTCCCCTCCCCGCTTCCCTCTGAGATTCATCAGTCTGTTCCATGTTTTCATGCCTGTGTGTTGAGCGTCATAGCTACCAATCAGATGGTCAAACGGTTACTTAGGCTTTTATATATATAGACTAGAGGCCCAGTGCACTGGGTTGGGGGGTCCCTCATCCCAGCCTGTGCTCTCTCACAGTCCAGGACCCCTCGGGGGATGTCCGCCTGCCAGCTTAGGCGGACATCTCCTGAGGGTTCCTTATCACTGCCATGGAGGCGGGAGATGCTCCTGCCACCACCACTGTGCTCGCCAGCCATGAGCCCGGCTTCTGACTGAGCGGCACTCCCCCTGAGGGAGTGCACTGACTACCAGGGGGGAGCTCCTGCATTGAGCGTCTTCCCCCTGGTGGTCAGTGGACGTCATAGCGACCGGTCGTTCTGCCATTTGGTCGATTTGCATGTTAGGGTTTTATTATATAGGATTGGACCACCATCATATATATAGTCTACCATTGATTAAGTCATTAAGTAGCTCATGACTGTACCTGAAATTGTCCCCTTTTTTTAAAAAACAACAACACTATTTATTGTTGATAGTACTACAGACATCTCCCATCCCCCCCTTAACCCTCTTCCACCCCCCTCTCCCCAGCCCCTACCCAACCCCCACCCACCCACCCACCCACTCAGGTCTTCATTACCCTATTGCTGGTGTCCATGGGCTTTGCATATAAGTGTGTAAGTTCTCTTCACTGCCTTAACCTCTCCCCTTTCTGAATCAACACACAACACAGAAGACTGTCAATGACAGAGAAAACCAGAAGGTAGTTAAAACAGTAAGAACAGAATTTATTCAGTAATGACTATTACAATAGGGGGGAAGGCCTGATGTGAACTGAATTTAACATCACTAAAACGAAAGACAGACTTTGTAAAAGCTGGGGTGTGCTAAGGAAAAGGCTCTGAAGAGTGTTAAGGGGGTTGGTTGGTCCATGTGATGAGGCCATCTGGGTTTGTTAACTGGCATTTAACTGGAAGACAAACTTTTTGCATTTTTTTTTTAGAGCAACTCATCACAGGCTCTTTTTGCATCTTTATGACAGGAGGCAGTGCTGCAAGTAAGAGCCCTGGGCTGGGAATGAGTTATCTCTTGAATGCTTGGATTTCAAAAAGAAAGCAGCAAAAGATTTATAATTGCAAGCTTTCAAAAGTAACTGCTCAAAGAGGAGGTTCTGGGGTCTATCTTCCTAACACCAAGTTTTGGCTGGAACAAATAGTAATTTCTCCAGGCAGCATTGAGCTTTCCCAGGCAGGCATTTTCAGGGGTGGGGAGGGGGACCTGGGGTTATCCTAAGGATGTGGCCTTGAGCTGTTAGAAACTACAGTGGAACCTCAGTTCTCAAACTTAATTCATTCCAGAGGCCTGTTTGAGAAGCGATTTGTCATAATATATAATATTATAATATAAATTGAATTAATCTGTTCCAGACCCCCAAATGATTCCCTGTTTGAACCTTTTTTATATACTGCACATGTCTAATATACTGCTTAATCTATAAACAAACACTTCTTTTTTAAAATTAAAGAACCATCTCCTACTAGCCCTAAATGAATCAGTTTCAGCACCTGGTCAGCACTCATTCCAGGGGCGTCTTTCAATAGGTCAGCTGCAACATCTTCACTTTTTCACATAACATTGCCTCCAAAATGCTATCACCAGCTAACTGCTTTCTGTTTATCCAAATCAACAACATTTTTTCTATCTCTTCAATTGCCTGGGATTGTTGTTTCATGAGCACTTTCATACCCTTAGCCACATCAGCATTCTTTTCATTGTTGTTGTTAATCCTCACCTGAGGATATTTTTTCCATTGATTTTTAGAGAGATCCATGTGAGAGAGACACATGGATTGGTTGCCTCCTGCACGCACCCTGACTGGGGCCCAGGATCGAACCTGAAACCCAGGTATGTGGCCTTGACCAGGAATGGAACCCAAAAGTCTTCCATGCATGGGTGGATATTCTAACCACTGAGAAACACTGGCAAGGGCCACATCAGTTTTTTAAAAATATATATATATTTTTGTTGATTTTAGAGAGGAAGGGGGAAGGAGAGAGAAAGAAACATCAACAATGGGAGAGAATCATTGATTGGCTGCCTCCTGCACATCCCACACTGGGGATCAAGTTGGCCTGGGCCTGTGCCCTGAGCAGGAATCGAACCATGACCTCCTGGTTCATAGGTTGACACTCAATCACTGAGCCTCGCCAACTGGGCCACATCAGCATTCTTGATGGCCTCTTTATGTTTTAAAATTGTGCTAATCATTCATTTTCTCAGCAATAAAAGCACACACACATACACACACACACACACACGCACGCAGAAAAAAACCCATAAAAATATTCACAGCACAATTTCCTGAGATGTTAACAACACAAGGTTTAGTGGTAAACTGACTCATACTCATGCATTGTCTCCTTTGGTTGTGGCCTGAGAGACATTTTTTATCATGTTGAGGTCTCAGCATGAAAGTGTTGTCAGGTCAAGAACTGAAGTTTTGTTGGACAACCGCAACATGTTCTCCATGAACAACTTGTTCAAGAACCAAATTGTTCAAGATCAGAGAGATAGTCAAGAACCAAGATTTGAGTGTATCCTGGTGTTTGTTTAGATCTCTTAGTTTATGGGAGGTGGGTTGGAAAAATCATTTGTGCTAAGAATCTATAGTTCTTTTTAGGCCAAGTTTAAGACTTAGTTGAGAATAGGGCTCAAAGAAGCCTGACTAGATTTTGGTAAAGGAGAACTTTTGTCAAACAGAACTCTGGATTTAAGAAGTCCAATGACTGTGAGAAATATCCCTTTATTTCAGAGACTCTAAAGCACCATATTTGATAGTAGGCTGCAGTGGTGATATACCTTAAGGGAAATTGTACAGTTGGAAAAGTTTTCAGGACTTGAACTTCCCAGTCACCACCACCCTCTTCCTCCAAACACCCACTCTCCATACCTAACGTTATACCAAATACTCTCAACACACCTTAAACTCATCCCTACTTCAGTTTAATGTATTTTCCAATTCTATTCTATCTTTCCCCACCCCTCAATCTATAGAAAACCCCTATTGCCTTAGGGGTGAGAGATACTTTAGAAGTGAGCTTACCCACTCCTTCACCTCTGCTTTTCTCTCTCCAAGACAGGAGAGTAAAGAGGATGTAGACTCTTAATATTCCTTTACCCCCAACCCTCACCCCAATGAGTCCCCTTTTTCACCTTGCGTAGAACTTTAAGCTGGATAACATTGGCTACACCATCCTACTCCACTAAAATGTGATGGGAATCAGAACACAGGTACAAAACAGAACCCTGATTCTTTTTAGACGAGGAAACTAAGCCCTATGGGTGAGTTAATGACACAGCAGGAGTAGAACCCATGTCTTCTGACTCCCATTTTTGTGCTTTTCCCATTGCCCTTAAGATTATTTGCTCAGGCCCTAGCTGGTTTGGTTCAGTAAATAGAGCATTGGGTCCTGGGTTCGATTCCAGTCAAGGGCACATGCCCGGGTTGTGGACGCAATCCCCAGTGTGGGGCGTGCAAGAGGTGGCCCATCATTGATTCTCTCTCATCATTGATGTTTCTCCCTTTCTCTCCCTTTCCCTTCCTCTCTGAAATCAATAAAAATATATTTAAAAAAAATTTTTTTAAAGATTATTTGCTCAGGCCCCTGAAAAGCAAGGGGCAGAGAGCACTGAAGAGAGATAATTGCCTCATCAAACCCTACCATCTTTTCTTTTCTTTTTTTTTATAAATATGTGGGTTTTTTTTTTTTTTTTTTCAGAGAGTGGAAGGGAGAGGGAGACAGAGATAGAAACATCAATGATGAGAGAGAATCTTCAATCAGCACGCACACTACTGGGGATCAAGCCTGCAACCAGGGCATGTCCCCTGACCAGGAATCAAACCATGACTTCCTGGTTCCTAGGTCGATGATCAACCACAGAGCCACAATGACCAGGGCCCTACCATCTTTTCAATGCAATAGATGACAGGAAAACCAGAAGAGGACTCTACTCTGTTTAATATTTACTCTCTGGTACCCCCAACAGTGTTCTGAAAATTCCCAAAAGCTAGTACCATCTATTTTTATTCCCTCATCATAATCCTACATATTCCTAAGGGCCCAACTCTAATTACGCCCCTTCCTGAAAGCCTGCCCTGTCCACATCAACCTGAAATGGGTGATCATTGTCCTCCCAAAGCTGTTCAGTTCAGAAGCCATGACCACATATAGCTATTAAAATTAATTAAACTTGCCCTAACCGGTTTGGCTCAGTGGATAGAGCATCGTCCCGGGTTCGATTCCGGTCAAGGGCATGTACCTTGGTTGCGGGCACATCCCCAGTGGGGGGTGTGCAGGAGGCAGCTGATCAATGTTTCTCTCTCATCGATGTTTCTAACTAACTCTCTATCCCTCTCCCTTCCTCTCTGTAAAAAAATCAATAAAAATATATATTAAAAAAAATTAATTAATTAAACTTGTTAAAAATTCAGTTCAGTTCCTCAGATGCACCATCCACATTTCACATGCCCAACAGCCACATGTGGCTAGTGGCTACTGTATTAGATATGAACATTATAGAATATTTCCATCATTGCATTTCAGAAAGATCTACTGGATAGCACTATATACTATTATAATTTTTTATGTATGTTTTATTTTTGCAGCTAGACTCTAAGCTCTTTGAGAGCAGAGACCACACTTTATCAAACCCTGTATCCTTTCCCACCACTACTTTGCACACAGCTTTATATCTAAGAAATATTTAACATTTTCATTGACTGGGTCCTCAGGAAAAAAATTGCCTTATTAGTAAGCTCTAGGATTATTTGAATTTTTTTGTGTTTTCCTCACCCATAAATAAAACTCAGTCCATCCTCCCAGAAAGAGGAACAATGTGTTGAAGCCTAACAGATAAGAAACTCCTGTCCATCCAGTCATGGTCAGCAGGAAGAAAGGAAGGAATTGGCTAAAGTGTTCTTTGCCTGCCATAGATATCAAACTCCAGGTCTTCAATCCTCTGCAAAGAACTTCTGTCTGAATGGCTAGTTCCCTGACTTCCACCTCTCATGCAGTTGTCCCCAATTTGAAATATTCCTATAAGGTCAGGGAGCTACCAAGGCCACCTGGTGTTCAGGGGCCACAGGTATGTCACATAAAATCAGACTGAAATTTTCTAAATAGGTTTCAGAACCCTTCTAGATACCCTGGGCTCAGGGTGACAAAGGGCTAGGCTGGCCAACCTGGACCTATTTCAGAGTGCACCTCTCTCTCTGCTACAGCTTGACCTTCCCCAGCTCTCACCTACTTACCTGATCTCTATTAGGAGGACTTTTGGATTCAGTTACTGAAGCCTAATCTCTCCCAGAAATCCACGAGGGCAGGGCAAACTTCTCATTTCTACACATCTGCTCTTGACCCTTTGAAGCCTCCAAGGCACTTTACCTCATCCTTAGTTCAGAATCTCATATAGAGCTCATTTTAACTTTCTATCCTGGGACCTCTACTGCATGTGGGGTCTCTGACTCTCTCATGTATGTGAGGTTCCCATGCATACGTAGTAATACATTTGGTTATTTTATCTTGTTAATCTTTTTTATTTAATACTAGAGGCCCGGTGCATGAAATTCGTGCACGGGGGTGGGGGGGTGTCCCTCAGCCCAGCCTGCACCCTCTCCAATCTGGGACCCCTCGAGGGATGTCCGGTAGGATCGGGCCTAAATGGGCAGTCGGATATCCCTCTCACAATCCAGGACTGCTGGCTCCCAACTGCTCGCCTGCCTGCCTTCCTGATTGCCCCTAACCACTTCTGCCTGCCAGCCTGATCACCCCCTAACCATGCCCCTGCCAGCCTGATTGACGCCTAACTGCTCCCCTGACAGCCTGTTTGCCCCTAACTGCCCTCCCCTATAGGCCTGGTCACCCCTAACTGTCCTCCCCTGCAGGCCTGGGTCCCCCCCAACTGCCCTTCCCCGCAGGCCCGGTCACCCCCAACTTCCCTCCTCTGCCGGCCTGGTCACCCCTAACTGCCCTCCCCTACAGGCTTGATCACCCCCAACTGCCCTCCCTTGCAGGCCTGGTCCCTCCCAACTGCCCTCCCCTGCTGGCCATCTTGTGGTGGCCATCTTGTGTCCACATGGGGGCAGCCATCTTGTGTGTTGGAGTGATGGTCAATTTGCATAGTATTCTTTTATTAGATAGGACTAGTGGCCCAGTGCCCAGGGGAGAGGGGTGTCCCACAGCCCAGCCTGCACCCTCTCCAATCTGGGACCCCTCAAGGGATGTCCAACTGCCGGTTTAGGCCCAATCCCACAGGATAAACCGGTAGTCGGATATCCCTCTCGCAATCTGGGACCATTGGCTCCTAACCGCTCACCTGTCTGCCTGCTTGATCACCCCTAACCACTCTGCCTGCCAGCCTGCTCACCCCCAACTACTCCCCCACCGGCCTTATTGCCCCAACTGCCCCCCCTTGCTGGCCTGATTGCCCCCAACTGCCCCCCCTGCCAGCCTGCTCACCCCCATCTGGCCCCTCTGCCAGCCTGATCACCACCAACTGCCCTCCCCTCCTGGCCTGATTGCCCCTAACGACCTCTGCCTCGGCCCTGCCACCATGATTTTGTCCGGAAGGACATCTGGAAGATCTCCCAGTCTAATTAGCATATTACCCTTTTATCAGTATAGATATTTTTATTGATTTCAGAGAGGAAGGAAGAGGGAGAGAGATAGAAACATAAAATGATGAGAGAGAATCATCGATCAGTTGCCTCCTGCATGCCCCACAGGCAGGATCAAGCCCACAATCCAGTCATGTGCCCTTGACTGGAATTGAACCCTGGACCCTTGAGTCCTCAGGCCGATGCTCTATTCACTGAGCCAAACCAGCGAGGGCTATTTATTAAACCTTAAAAGTCTGCCTTAAGGTGGGTCTTTCACTGGGAAGAGAGAGAAGTCTTAGTTAGAATTAGATAAGAATCATGATATTATAGTTTAGGATTGGCACAGCAATTGAGGCAAGAAGTCAAAAAATATTGGAGTATAAATTGTCATTTAATACTTTATTTTAAAGACTTTAATGGGTCTTTTTAAAAGATCCTAGAATCTACAATAAAGATGTTTGTAACTTTTATCTTCCTGGTCAAGAGTTTCCTGGAATAGTAGTTACGTGGATAGCAGCAGTAAAATAGTAGTCATGTCAATGTATACAGCAAGCTATGTAGATTGTTCACAAACATGTAATAAGTTACATGTCCTTAGGAGAAATAAAGTAACTACACAACTAAAGATATGTAATTATAATTGCAAAATATGCTGTGATATAATTGGAGCATACAACTGGGGCACCTCACTACTCTGCAGCATTCGGAAAAAGCATCTTTGAAGAACTTGTGTTTGAACTGAGGTAAAATGACAGTTTGGCTAGATGAAGAAATGGAGAGGCAGGGGTGGGATGATAAGATAGCATGTGCAAAAAAAGTCCCATAGCAGGAAAGAACATGGTATATTTGAGGACGTGAAAGAGCAGCAAGGTGGGAGCACAAGTAGTGAAAGGAAAGAAGCACTGTGTAGTCTCATTGGCGGGGGGGGGGGGGGGGGGGGGGGGTGGCGGGGGGGGGGAGGAAATTGCTGTTCACTGCTATAAATCAGAGTAAATTTTTTTTTGAGACAGAAAACACTTTATGCTCTGAGATCTGAAGATTGTATCCCCGGATCTTTTTTTTTATTATTGTTTAAAGTATTACAAATAGTAGTACATATGTCTCCTTTTTTTCCCAATTGGTCTTCCCCCAGCCTCCCCTACCCCCTGGCACATGCCCTCACCCTTCTCCCAGTGTTTTGCATCCATTGGTTATGCTTATATGCATGCATACAAGTCCTTCCGTTGATATCTTACCGCCCCCCCCCCCCCACAACCCTCCCCAGCCTTCCCGCTGTAGTTTGACAGTCTGTTGGATGCTTCTCTGCCTCTATATCTATTTTTGTTCATCAGTTTATAATGTTTTTTATTATCCATAAATGAGTGAGATTATGTGGTATTTTTCTTTCACTGACTGGCTTATTTCACTTAGCATAATGCTCTCCAGTTCCATCCATGCTATTGCAAATGGTAAGAATTCCTTCTTTTTTTATAGCAGCATAGTATTCCATTGTGTAGATGTACCATAGTTTTCTAATCCACTCATCTGCTAATGGGCAATTAGGCTGTTTCCAAATCTTAGCTATTGTAAATTGTGCTGCTATGAATATAGGGGTGTATATATCCTTTCTTATTGGTGTTTCTGTTTTCTTGGGATATATTCCTAGAAGTGGTATTACTGGGTCAAATGGGAGTTCCATTTTTAGCTTTTTGAGGAAACGCCATACTGTTCTCCACAGTGGCTGCACCAGTCTGCATTCCCACCAGCAGTGAAGGAGGGTTCTTTTTTCTCCACATCCTCTCCAGCACTTGTCGTTTGTTGATGATTGCCATTCTGACAGGTGTGAGGTGGTACCTCACTGTTGTTTTGATTTGCATCTCTCGGATGATTAGTGATGTTGAGCATGTTTTCATATGTCTCTTGGCTTTCTGAATGTCCTCTTTCGAAAAGTGTCTATTTAGGTCATTTGCCCATTTTTTGATTGGGTTGTTTATCTTGCTTTTGTTAAGTTGTATGAATTCCCTGTAAATGTTGGAGATTAAACCCTTATCGGAGATAACATTGGCAAATATGTTCTCCCATGCAGTGGGCTTTCTTGTTGTTTTGCTGATGGTTTCTTTTGCTGTGCATGTATCCCCGGATCTTGACCTAACATTCTCAAAGCTTTAAAAATGGTGACAAATGAGCCTCCATGCAAGGCTACCATAATAATATCAGATTAAAATTGTTGCCCAACAATAGCAAAACCAGTTCTAGAATACCCTCCTACCTGAGCTCAAACTTGTAATCAAACAGGTTATCTTGCTTCTGACCTGTATATCTGGCCATGCCCAAGAAGCCAGGTAAACTTAAATTAAGGAAGAAGAGTTATTTCCAAGTGTTTGATTTATAGGTGACCAAATCAATTTTTTAAAAAAATCTGGGATTAACATCCCTAGTTTATAGTGATTTTTATTTTATACACAATCATTTAGTAATTCATAAAATTACTTCAATAATGTCTACTAGGTACAAGCTGTCATGCTCGATCTTGAGTAAAACTCGCTTCCTGTTTTTAAGGATGCTAAAAGGTTGAGGGTGGGTTTAGAACTATGCCATTAACTGAAATTCTTTATTCATGAACCTCTTTGTTTTGGTTCTCTATGTTTATGTAACAAACTACCCCCAAATAACAACTTAGTATTATCTCTCAGGTTTTGCAGGTTGACTGGGTTCAGCTCAGCAATTCTTGTTTGGTGTCTCATGCAATCATCTGAGACTGCAATCATTGAAAGCTCAACTAGGTTAGACATCCAAAATGACTCACTTACCTGGCTGGCAGTTGATGCTGAATGCTGGTCAGGAGCACAGCTGGGGCTGTCACCCAGAGCCACCTACATATGGCTTCTCCATGTGTCAGGATCAGAAGCTGCTGGGCCAGCAAAGGACTGTGCCTGGAACTTCCCCAGTATTACTTCCGCCATATTCTACTGGTCAGAGAGTCATGGGGCCTTCCCAGAGTCAAGGAGATGGAGAAAGAGACTCCACCTCTTGATAGAAAATGGCAGGGTCACACCCTAGCTGGTTTGGCTCAGTGGATAGAGCATCAGCCTGCGGACTGAAGGGTCCCGGGTTTGATTCCAGCCAAGGGCACATGCCTGGGTTGCAGGCTCAATCCCCAGTAGGGGATGTGCAGGAGGCAGCCGATCAATGATTCTCTCTCATCATTGATGTTTCTATCTCTCTCTCCCTCTCCCTTCCTCTCTGAAATCAATAAAGAAATATATTTTTTTAAAAAAGAAAGAAAAAGAAAATGACAGGGTCAAATTGCACAAGAGCAATGTGGTGGGGTGGGAGATGTCACTGCAGCGATCTTTGAAAAGTACAATTTACCGTATTGGAATAATGATAATATCTGGACAGAAGCTTGTATCAAGCCATAAGAAGGGCAGCGGGAGGGATGCAAAAGAAGAGCATGCATGGACTTTGCCTTTGAGGTGATTGTTGGCAATGCTAAGCTTACACTTGTGGGAATGAGTTAAGGTACTTCCAAAACCACATACCTGAAAGTATGGACAGAGGCACAGGCACCTCCCACTCAATGTCAGAAAAGCTCTTCTAAAAAGTAGGAACTGTGGGAGAAACCAAGATGGCGGCGTAAGTAAACACCTAAACTGCTGCCTCGCACAACAATTTCAAAACTACAACTACAAGACAGAACGGACACCATCCAGAACCACAGGAAAGCTGGCTGAGTGAAAATTCTACAACTAGAAGGAAAGAGAAAAGCTCACAGAGAATTGGAGGTACAGCAAAGGGTCTTTGTGCGCGCAGAGAGGAAGGGCGGCTGAGAGCCTGGCTGACTTTCTCTGGCGGAAGGGGGAAGGAAGCCCCCGACCGCACTGAACCCCAGTTCTGACTGCACTGAACCCCAGTTCCGGGCGAGCCCCTGGGGACCCACGCTCTTACGGGGGGAGTCTGGACTCTCGGGCGGAGACTCGGGAGCCGGGGAAGGCGGAGGACTGAAAGCGCACACGCGCCAGTGCGCACAAAGGCTGCGGAGGTTGCCACAGGCTTTCCCTAGTGGAAGGGAGTCAGAGGCTCCTGAATGCACTGAGCCCCAGTTCTGACTGCAGTGAACCCCAGTTCCAGGCGAGCCCCTGGGGACCCACACTCTTGTGGGGGGAGTCTGGACTCTTGGGCGGAGACTCGGGAGCCGGGGAAGGCGGAGGACTGAAAGCGCACATGCGCCAGTGCGCACAAAGGCTGCGGAGGTTGCCACAGGCTTTCCCTAGTGGAAGGGAGTCAGAGGCTCCTGAATGCACTGAGCCCCAGTTCTGACTGCAGTGAACCCCAGTTCCAGGCGAGCCCCTGGGGACCCACGCTCTTGTGGGGGGAGTCTGGACTCTTGGGCGGAGACTCGGGAGCCGGGGAAGGCGGAGGACTGAAAGCGCACATGCGCCAGTGCGCACAAAGGCTGCGGAGGTTGCCACAGGCTTTCCCTAGTGGAAGGGAGTCAGAGGCTCCTGAATGCACTGAGCCCCAGTTCTGACTGCAGTGAACCCCAGTTCCAGGCGAGCCCCTGGGGACCCACGCTCTTGTGGGGGGAGTCTGGACTCTCGGGCAGAGACTCAGGAGCCGGGAAGGCAGAGGTCTGAAGGCACGCACGTGTGCACAAGGGCAAGGCTGACAGGAAGCCAAGACTGAGACTCCACCCCATCCAAGCTGAGCACAGAGGCTATTGCAATTTGGCAAGTCTAATCCTATAAGGCTGTCTCCAGCACCAAACTTCTCCCAGCATAGACACAGCTGATCCTTACAGCCAATTGGCCTGGAGGTCAATTCTTCCCAGTGATACCAACAACAATAAAGACTTAATTACAACAAGGCTGTACACACAGTCCACAAAGGGGTGCACCAAGAGTGTCCACCTCAGGTTAACTGGGGAGGCAGACTCATTGGGCCATATTGGAAACCTAGCACACAAATCTACCTTACCAACTCAGGGAAGCAGTGAAAATGCGGCGTCAAAGAATCAGATCACAAACAAAAGAAATGGAGGAAAACAAACGACTGGATATAGAATTCAAAACCACGGTTATAAGACTTTTTAAGAATATCCTAGAAAAGGCCGATAAATATAACGAGACCCTCGAAGATATGAAAAAGGACCAACTAGAAATTAAACATACACTGACTGAAATAAAAAATATTATACAGAGACCCAAAAACAGACAAGAGGAACACAAAAATCAAGTCAAAGAATTGAAATACAAAGAAGCAAAAAACACTCAACCGAAAAAGCAAAAAGCAAAAAAAAAAAAATCCAAAAAGTTGAAGATAATGTAAGAAGACTCTGGGACAACTTCAAGCGTACCAACATCAGAATTATGGGGGTGCCAGAAGAAGAGAGAGAGCAAGATACTGAAAACCTATTTGAAGAAATAATGACCGAAAACTTCCCCCACCTGGTGAAAGAAATAGACTTACAAGTCCAGGAAGCCCACAGAACCCCAAACAAAAGGAATCCAAAGAGGACCACACCAAGACACATCATCATTAAAATGCCAAGAGCAAAAGATAAAGAGAGAATATTAAAAGCAGCAAGAGAAAAACAGTTAGTTACCTACAAGGGAGCACCTATACGACTGTCAGCTGACTTTTCAACAGAAACTATGCAGGCCAGACGGGAGTGGCAAGAAATTTTCAATGTGATGAATAGCAAGAACCTACAACCAAGATTACTCTACCCAGCAAAGCTATCATTCAGAATTGAAGGGCAGATAAAGAGTTTCACAGACAAGAAAAAGCTAAAGGAGTTCATCACTACCAAACCAGTATTATATGAAATGCTGAAAGGTATTCTTAAAGAAGAGGAAGAAGAAAAAAGTAAAGATAAAAATTATGAACAACAAATACATATCTATCAACAAGTGAACCTAAAAATCAAGTGAATTAAAAACCTGAGGGACAGAATAATCTGGTGAATATAATAGAATCAGGGGCATAGAAAGGGAGTGGACTGATAATTCTCAGGGGGAAAGGGGTATGGGGGGTTCATGAAGAGACTGGACAAAAATCATACACCTATGGATGAGGACAGTGGGGGGGAGGTAAGGGCAGAAGGTGGGGTGGGAAATGGGTGGAGGGGAGCTATGGGGGGGAAAAGGAGAAATAATTGTAATAATCTGAATAAAGATTTATTAAAAAAAAAAAAAAAAGTAGGAACTGTGTGAAAACCCAAACTGGAAGCCAATTTTGTATTATTTAAAGGGGAAAAGCATAATTACACAATTTTCTTTTTTTTTTTTTTTTAAATATATTTTATTGATATTTTACAGAGAGGAGGGAAGAGGGATAGAGAGCTAGAAACATCGGTGAGAGAGAAACATCGATCAGCTGCCTCCTGCACACCTCCGACTGGGGATGTGCCCGCAACCAATGTACATGCCCTTGACCGGAATCGAACCCGGGACCCTTCAGTCCGCAGGCCGACGCTCTATCCACCGAGCCAAACCGGTTTTGGCAATTACACAATTTTCTAAGTCATAACTAAAACACCCTAAGCACCTATACATGTGACAATCAATTATATCTTACCTAATAATAGACAAACATGTAAATTGACCGTACTTCTGCTACACCCACAGCCAATCAGAGTGAGTATGCAAATTAGAAGGCCAAAGATGGCGCCGCCCAGTTGCTCCAGGCGCAGAGTGGCCAGGCAGGGCAGGAGGCCTGCTATGAAAAGGAAGGGGGGGGGGCGGCGAAGGGATAGACAGGAGCGGCACTCTGGCCTCAGCGAAGACAAGACTGCAGAGTCTGGCCGGAGTCTGCAGCGAAGACAAAGAAGGCAGACTCTGACCGGAGCGAAGGCCAGGGTCCCAGGTGCCAGAGGAAAACCAGTGCTGGAAGCAAGGCCTACTGCACGAATCTCTTCGTGCAACCGGCCTCTCGTTAGGATATAAAATGTTTAAAACATTTGTTCCCTGATCACCAAACAAGTAATATGAATGTTTATAAATAGCTGCTTTGTGTTGAGAACTGTGAAAGAGTTGAGATTTTTAATCTACTTGCAAGCTAACAAGTTAGTCGGGCACAGTTTTGTGGATACTTACCAAAGAAAATCTCCTTGGTTAATGACAAAGGACAAATCTCCTTGGTTAGTGACAGTT
Organism: Plecotus auritus; assembly: GCF_963455305.1. NCBI lineage: Eukaryota > Metazoa > Chordata > Mammalia > Chiroptera > Vespertilionidae > Plecotus > Plecotus auritus. The sequence continues at coordinate 135,874,053 of NC_137782.1, read as the reverse complement.
TATTACTCACAGTAATAGCAATATCCAGATGTAGAGGTGTTCTCTCTTTTCCGCGTCAGCAGGGAAAAGGAACGGGTCCGATTCTGAGTGGAGGAGCTGGGGATTAAGAAATAAAGAAAGAGACCAGATAGAAAGATAGAAACAAAGCTGGGAGCCAGGTGGGACGCCATCCTCTCTGATGGAGAGGCAGGGACCCCGGAGCCCACGCAGCACATTTATTTTATACCTCCAAATACCAGGAAGTATCACCAAAACTTAGGATCAAAGGAGCTTATTTGCCTTCTTGAGTAGGCCCTAGCATTCCTGGTGCTTGCCTGGATTTACATATCAAAGTCCGCGAGGGCTGATATGAAGGCCAAGCTGATAACATGTCCAGCCTTTTTGGGGAAGCATGCTCCCAGGGCGTGGCTCTGCCTATAGCCCTGAGTTCAGCTGACAATAAAGAAATGCCCAAGTGCCTTCCCAGGGGGCCCTCTACATCCAGAGACTATCATTTTCTTGCATCGACTCCCCAGCTCCAGTTCCTAGAGGTGACACAATGAGAGCAAGGCAATGCCTGTACATACGGTGGATTTCTTTCCAGGAGAAGAATCCCATGCTTAGGAAACTCTAATTTTGAATAATGGGGAGTAGGCAAACCCAATGTATGCCCTACAAGGAGACATTATCTTTATTACAATGCAAATATTCCACCTTCTGTTCTGTAGGGAGATACTTTCTTCATCTTCCCAAGCTATACTATCCTTGAAAAGATTGTACAGCCCTGGCCTATGTGTTCAGTGGTTAGAGCATTGGCCCGCACACCAAAGGCTTATTGGGTTCGAGTCCCAGTCCAGGGCACATAGCATACCTTGAGCCAGTAAATTTTGGAGCGGTTTGTAATGCAGCAGTAAATAACTGATACAGTGTTTTATAAGATTTTATTAAAATAAATAAAATAGTGCCCAGCCAGAGTGGCTCCATTGGTTGAGCGTTGTCCTGTGCACCAAAGGGTTGCCACTTTGGTTCCCAATCAGGCCATATGCCTGGGTTTCAGGCTTAACTCCAGGTATGGAAGGCAACCTATCAATGTTTCTCTCTCATTCCCTTTCTCTCTCTAAGCATGTCCTTGGGTGAGGATTAAGAATAAATAAACAGCCCAGCCTGTGTGGCTCAGTGGTTGAGTGTTGACCTTTGAACCAAGAGGTCATGGCTCCATTCCCAGTCAGCAAACATGCCTGGGTTGTAAGCTGGATCCCCAGTGTGGGCCGTGTAGAAGGCAGCCAATCAATGATATTTTCTCATCATTGATGTTTCTATCTTTCTCCATCTCCCTTCCTCTCTGAAATCAATAAAAATACTTAAAATAAATAAATAGTAAAAGTATAAAAACAGAGACAGAAAGTGTACCTGTCAACTTCAAGATATCAAATGCATCAGAAGATTTAGCCTGGAAAGGACTTAGTATGTTAGTTCTTTATTTTTATTTTTATTTATTTATTTTTTTATTGTTTGAAGTATTACAAATAGTAGTACATATGTCTCCTTTTTTTCCCCCCCCATTGACCTCCCCACCGGCCTCCCCTACCCCCCAGTACATGCCTTTACCTGCCTCCACCCTCCAGTGTCTGGTATTCATTGGTTATGCTTATAAGCATGTGTACAAGTCCTTCGTTTGATCTCTTACAGCCCACCCGCCCCAAACCTCCCCTGCCTTCCCGCTGTAGTTTGACAGTCTGTTCAATGTTTCTTTGCCTCTGTATCTATTTTTTTTCCCCATTTCTTTCCTTTAAAAAATCTTGCCTCTGCAGACTAGAAATAAACATATAATAACAAAAAATGTTTGAGTCCCAATTTCAATGTCCAACAGTCTGAGTCCCCGTTTCAATGTCAAACAGTTCCTTATGTGTACATGTCAGCAATGATATCTGGATGGTGGGCACATGGTGGCAATGCAGGTCCGACCCTCTCTGGTTTGGTCCTAGGCAACCTGCTGCGACGCACAGCTGCTGACTGCTAGTGTGGCAAGGCGTCGTCAGCGTCTTCCATCTCTGGACTGTTTCTCCTCTTGTCTTCGTGGTTGGAGCAGACCTGTCAATTCCTCTCTGTTTCAGGAATCCACATGGTCTTGGAGTTGTTTTCTGAAAATATACAAACATATTCTCGACCAAAAGTTAATAAAGGAATCTTTTCTATATAATTGATTTGGGATCCTTTTTATTTTTGCCCAAACAATTTTCCTTTGTCTTATTTAGACATCATGTGTGTTTTTCATGGGAGTATGTTAGTTCTTTAAATACAAACAAAACCTATCCAGGGAGAAAAAAAAAAAAAGAGAGAAAATTTGCATTAGTTAATTCTGGGTCTGAAATTTTTTAATGAAAAAAATTGTGTGTCCAGCACTGGCCAGGTAGCTCAGTTGGTTAGAGCACTGTCCTGCTCTAGGTTGTGGGTTTGATTTCTGGTCACAGCACATACAAGAAGCAACCAATGAATACATAAATAAGTGGAACAACAAATCGATGTTTCTCTCTCTCTAGTTCTCTCTCTCCCTCTCTCTCTCTCTCTCTAAAATCAATCAATAAAATTCTTTTTAAAAATGGTTATCCAGCTCTCCCAATACATATATTCCTCCAAAAGGTAGATATATGTATACAAAAGGAACTTTAAACCTTTCAGGTTTAATTAGGTGCTATGTTGCCTGCCAGAAGAACCCTGAAGCCTTGAGAGGCTCTCCTATGTGCTTGTGAGGGTAGAGAAGGGCAACTCGGGCCAGGAGAATAAACAGAGAGGCCAGGAGGGTACCTCAGTCACAATCTAGGGCTGACTAAGAAGAAGGAAGGTCACCTCATATCCTATTACAGGTTACCTCACTTCTCAGCTAACCTAACTTATCTCTGATGCAAGCATGATAACACACCAGGTCTTCCTAGAATGGGAGGGAGGAAAGTGGAGGCACCAGAGAAAGAGATATTTCTTAGCACCCATCTATACATAGGGGCCCAGCCAGAGCCTCACAGCATCTCACAAAGGGCATGCTTTTTAAAATTGATTTCAGAGACAGGAAGAGAGAGAGGGATAGAGATAGACACATCAATGATGACAGAGAACAACATCGATCAGCTGCCTCCAGCATGCCCCCCACCTGGACATGTGCCCCAACTGGAATCGAACCCTGACCTCCTGGTGCATGGGATGACACTCAACCAACTGCACCACATCAGTTGGGCCAAAGGGCATACTTCTGGTATTGCATAAGATCTGAAAGGAAATGAGTTGTATTTGGAAAGAATTAAGAAGACTAGAGAGCAAAAGAAATGGAAGCTAGTTCTCCACCAAAGAGCTATATTTGCAGGTAAAAACACTAGTTGTTATGTGTCTTCACACTTTGAAGCAGAGCAGCCTAGAAGGACAGAACAATATCATTACCTTGCCTAAGAAACATCTATGAGAACAGTCATCCTTGGGAAAGGTAGTTTAGTGCTGAAAGAATCCTCTACAGTAGCACTTCTCAAACTATCTCAGGGCCAGATTTTTTCATTTCCAATCCAACATGAACTGACCCTTTTGTCAAAGGAAATGAACATCAAGTCCATACTAGAAAAATAATCACATACTTAGATTGCTGTAAAACTTCCCGACGCTTACTCTCAATTTCTGTGCTTTTGTTGTCATAAACGAGTAACAAGCAGTTTGCTGACTGGTGCCAGTCAATGGATCCCATCTTAAGTAGCACTGCTGTTTTAGGAAGGCAAACCTCACATTGTCCAATTTTGCGATAAATAGGTCTCTTGTAAATGCACCACTATACATGGGGGGAATCCTTATTACATTCTTTATTACTTAAAAAAATCATTCCATTCCTATGGTTTATTTTTTATTGCTGCATCAAATGAAATTGGCTTATTCTAGTAGATATATTTCAAATGGTTTTGGTAGAAGATATTAAGACAGGCATACATTTTGTAAAACTCCATCTCAAGCCATTTAAATATAGAATAAGACAGACTGTCTGGAATCTTACGAGCTATGCTACTTTTCCGATGTGGAAATTTTTATTAATTGATGCACCAGTTAAGAAAAAAAGAGGAGGGAAACCCTAATAATTAATGTAGATCATGGGTTGTCAAAATTGAAGAGCATAAAATTTCACTGCTCTTGAGACATTGCACACCTGCCTACCTCTGAGCCAGGTGCACCTCTTTCCCAAGACAGCCTCAAAGACAATGCATCCAGTCAGGCTGGCAAAAAAAGAAATGAGGTTTATGAAAGACATGCATTTGGGGTTTAATGAGGCACACAGGATTATTATAACACAATCAACATACGCAATTTATGAAGTGATTAAATTTTGTCCCAGCAGAGCTCACATGGATCCATGCCATGATGACCCAATTATTTAAAATATTTTTTTTCTTTTCTGTCATAATTTGCTCTCCTGTGACAAAAAAAAAAAAAAAAAAAAAGATTTGAAGTTCTCTGAGATCAAATTCAAGGTCATAACAGCCTTTGTTTTCTCCAGATTAAATGGTAGCAGAAACAAAGACTTAGTTTAAAAATCAAAACAAATTAAAAAGAACCTCAGCCTGAACCTCCAGATGGGGCCATGCAAAATTTGATCTTTGGGTTGTCATCCTTGGTATTTTTCTATCCTTTCACTCCTTAGGACCTTACATGTAGTATATGGTTGCTATTCTTTGAATGTGTTTTCAGTTGATTTACAGGACCCTTCTAAACCTTTCTATAGTTTTTATAGCCACTTTCTGTGGTGATGGTAGAAATATTTGGGTTAGGCACCAACCAGTCCAGCTGAAGCATGAACCAATTGGAAGTGATGCTGGCAGACAACTCCAAGTATAGCCAGAGCAGAGCCCACAAGGAGAATTGGTCCTACCCATTGGTGAGAGAAGAAAGTGAATGGTTAGGAGAACTATGCCTGTGGTCAGTATTTTCTACTTCAAAGTAGTAGTATTGGTTCCAGGTTTCTGACTTCCAATATGAACTCCCTCCCCCCATCATATTTCTTACCACTTTAAAATAATGCTGAAACTCCAAAATGAGTAGAGAAGATGGCAGATAAGTTTCTATCATGTCACTATGAAAAGGAAGGAAGGAAGGAAGGAAGGAAGGAAGGAAGGAAGGAAGGAAGGAAGGAAGGAAGGAAGGAAGGAAGGGAAGGGAAGGAAGGAAAGGAGGAAGAAAGAAGGGTGAAGGGAAAGAGACAGAGAAAGGAAATATTGGGGCCCCATAATTAGCCTCGTTGTAATCAGTTGTTTTCAAAAATAAACTTTGTTTGGGTTGATTGTAATTGTTCAATATGCTTTTGGTGCCAACTTTCTCAACAATGGCACTGTTGACATTGGGGCCACGTAATTATTTTTTTGTGGGGGCTGCCTGTGCATGGTAGGATGCGTAGCAGCATCCTGATCTCTACCTACTAGATGCCAGTGGCACCACCCCCACCCCCACACCGGGTGGTGACAACCAAAGCTGTCTTCAGACATTGCCACATATCTCAGACAGTTCTCCAGTTGAGAACCACTGGTTTAGTGTGCTTGCTCTAAATAGATTTTCAGAGTCAAATCAGTTTATACCTGAAGGTCAAGGTTGTAGTTGAGAACTGGAATTGGTACAGACAAGATAACACAAGATTCTTCTATTAAGGGAACTCTATGCTGTGATAAAAAATGTCCCCTACACTCCTCCTCTGACTGAATTTTGAATACAAATGAAATTATTAAGTCAGGCAGACAGCCAAGAGCAGATACCTATCTTTGAACTGCATGGTTCATAGACCTAACAACAGATTTGTATTCTTCTGCCCATTCTCATGCACAGGGTGTCATGTCGACATTTTTCTAACATTTCCAATGATTTCTTACACTTGTTTTAGATTTAAAACAGATTTTCTTTTATTGTTTTCTTAAGTATAATAACTACATTATTTGTGGAATTTACTTAAATTCTTTTTAATGTGCTCATGCAGAAGCTATTTTCATAGTTCTTTGAAATAACTCAGAAGTTCCTCCTGAGTAATTAAGGCACTTTTCAGCTTGCCCTCCATCAGTTACTCACAATAGCCAAAAGGTGAAATCAACCTAAATACCCATCAACAGGTGGACAAATTGGAGCAACAAAATGTGGTAGATACAGTCAATGAAATATTATTCAACCTTAAAAAGTAAAGAGCCCTCGCCGGATAGAGCACCGGCCTGCGAACTGAAGGGTCCTGGGTTCAATTCCAGTCAAGGGCATATGCCTGGGTTGTGGGCTTGATCCCCAGTAGGGGGCAAGCAAGAGGCAGCCGATCAATGATTCTCTCTCATCATTGATGTTTTTTTCTCTCTCTCCCTCTCCCTCTCTGAAATTAATTTTAAAAAATATATTTTTAAAAAAAGTAAAGAAATACTGGCACATGCTACAACAGGAATGAACTTGACATTATGCTAAGCGAAATAAGCCAATTACAAAAGGACAAATATTGTACACTTCTACCTCAGGTAAATTAGGTAACTGGAATAGTCAAATTCATAGAGACTAAAGTAGAAAGGTGATGATCGGGAGTGGGAGAAAGGGGGGAATTGGACATTTTTGTTTAATGGACACAGAGTTTCTGTTTGGGATGATAAAAAGTCCTGGAGATGGGTAGTGGTGGTGGTTTACACAAGTATCAGAATGGGCAGAAGAATGCAAATCGGGTGTTAGGTCTGACAACCATACAGTTTAACTAAACTGTAAACTTAAAATGATTAAAATGGTAAGTTTTATTTTATATGTATTTTGACACAATAAAAGAAAATCAAATCAGAACATTCAGCAATATAAAAATACTCTGTATACATTTTTTTTTTAACTCTGTGTACATTTTAAAAATGCAACTGTAAAATCTCATTCATGGAAAAGCCCTCTTCTTTTGGGTAAAGCGTGTAACATCAATGTGATATCCATGGACACACATGGAATTTGCTCAAATGTGTTTCTAGATGTCCTGCTGGACTGCCCGGTGGCCAAGCCAACCATTTGATCATCCCTGAAATCCAATTGCTGAGGCAAGTCAATCCCATAGGAACTCATTGAGAAGAAGGAACTGGTCCTCTTTGTTCTTTTTTAAAAATATATTTTAGCCAAAACCGGTTTGGCTCAGTGGATAGAGCGTTGGCCTGCGGACTGAAAGGTCCCGGGTTCGATTCCGGTCAAGGGCATGTACCTTGGTTGCGGGCACATCCCCAGTGGGAGCTGTGCAAGAGGCAGCTGATCGATGTTTCTCTCTCATCGATGTTTCTAGCTCTCTATCCCTCTCCCTTCCTCTCTGTGAAATATCAATAAAATATATTAAAAAAATATATATATATATATATATATATATATATTTTATTCATTTCAGAGAGGAAGGGAGAGAGAGAGAGAGAGATAGAAACATCAATGATGAGAGAGAATCATTGATCAGCTGCCTCCTGCACACCCCACAAAGGGGATCAAGCCTGCAACCCAGGCATGTGCCCTGACTGGGAATCGAACCAGGGACCTCTTGGTACACAGGTTGATGCTCAACCACTGAGCCACACCAGCTGGGCTTGTGCTCTCTATTCTTTTTGCTCAGCATTCCAACCTTAGATTCTGTTCATTAGCGTCAAAAAGCATTCAGATCATTGAGAGTTGAGACATTAATATTGTTTCTTTCATCTACTGGGAAAGCAAGATGGGAGCAGCACCCATTTTGTTTCATTATAGAAAATCCTATAAAATACTTAACACTGTGGAATTGATTTCTCTATCTGTAATAAAAAATTGAGTGTCTCTTGTAGAGTATACCATGTACAAAATTATACTCTACTAGAGGCCTGGTGCACGAAATTTGTACACTTGGGGCGGGGGTGGGGGGGGTTAGTCCCTCAGTCCAGCCTGTGCCCTCTCACAGTCTGGGAGCCCTCGGGGGATGTCTGACTGATGGCTGGCCTAAGCTGGCAGTCAGACATCCTTAGTGCTGTGGCAGAGGCGGGAGAGGCTCCCACCACCGCCACTGTGCTCACCAACTGTGAGCGCGGCTTCTGGCTGAGTGGCACTCCCCCTGTGGGAGCACACTGACCACCAGGGGGCAGCTCCTGAGTTGAGCGTCTGCCCCCTGGTGGTCAGTGCACGTCATAGCAACTGGTCATTCCACAGTTCGGTTGATTTGCATATTAGCCTTTTATTATATAGGATAGGATACTAGTCAAATAAATAAAAAGTTGGAAAAGGGAATTGTCATGTGTGCAATGAAGTGCAATCAACATCCAAACACTTAAGAATAAAATGGGTCATTTATTGTCTGGTTACTGCCAGTGTAGACACAATTGATGCTATGTGCATGTTAGTATCATCTAGCACATACGCATTCATATATAAGGAGCTTTTCTTTTGTAAAAAAATGTGGAGGGGAAGTCTGAGGAGTTGGAGAGGCTGAAGTTAAGAATTGGAGAAAGGAGAAGATAGGCTTTCCAGTATCACCTAGTTCCATGGACTAGTTTGAGCTCACTAGTGAAAATGGAACTATAGACAGAGGTTGATGAGGTTAATGGGACTATTCAAGAGGGGCTTTGAGAGACCTGTCAAGTCCAGCATAGGAAGAGAAGGAGGGCCCTTCTCCCACTTCTGATGGCTTCAGCATTGTTCTTGGGCTCTGAGAAGTGGAAATAAATGTTAAGACCATACCTTGGGGGTGGGAATCAGGAGTATCACTAAAGCTGCAGACAGCAGCAGTGGACAAGGGGACCAAATCTGGAAAAGAAGGTGAGGGGAGTGTCATGATGGGTACTAATGAAGGACTCCTTTGTTGCTACCCATAGTAATGCAGGGTCACTGTGAGGGAAAGGGGGTGGGAGTCTCTTTTTATGAGTATAGCAATCATAAAATATCAGTAGGTATTGAATTATACATAGACTAGAGGCCCGGTGCACAAATTCATGCATGGGTGGGGTCCCTCAGCCTGGCCGGCTATCAGGGCCAATGGGGGCCAAATGGGGGGAGGGACCACGGAAGGTTAGCCAGCCACGCAATGTTGGCTGTGGGAGTGCACTGACCACCAGGGGGAAGCTCCTGCATTGAGGGTCCGCCCCCAGTGGTCATTGTGTCATCATAGTGACCAGTTGACTGGTCAAGCAGTTGACCGATCATAATGGTCGCTTAAGCTTTTATATATATAGATTATTGTTACTTAGCCCCTATCATAATCCTGTGGGGGTGATATAATTACTGTTCCTGTTTTCCAGATTAGGATCAGAGAGGTTAAGTAACTTACTTGAGGCCACATGGCTCTCAAGAGGCAGAGCTGGGATTAGAACCCAAGTACATTTGACTCTAAAATCTGTGTTCTGAATCACTGTATTTTATTGCTTTCTTATGTAGAAAACGAGGACAGATGTGAAACATCAGAATTCCAAATGTTGCTAGTTGCTCCATTGTATGCATTAACTATCCTATATAATAAAAGCCCAGTGACCAAATGGCAGAACAACCAGAATGACCGCTCGACCAGTCGCTATGATATGCACTGACCACCAGGGGGCAGACGCTCAACGCAGGAGCTGCCCCTTGGTGGTCAGTGGGAGCAGCCGCTCAGCTGACTGGGATGAGCGGCGCTCCCAAGCAAGAGCAGCTGCTCAGAGGGCAGGTCCACAGCTGCTTGGCTGACCAAGATGAGCAGTGCTCCCACAGTGGGCCGATCCCCACAGGCCACACCCCCCACCAGTGCACGAATCCCTTGCACTGGGCCTCTAGTTATTTTATAAAACACTTGCTAGAGGTTTTATGCATGCATGATTTTGGTACTAAATGCTATAGAAAAAGGCCCATAGTTTTTCCTATGAGTTCACACAATCAACATAAATGTCTTTTTTAATTTCTCATCCTACCATAGTTCTTAAAAATGCTCGGCATTGGCCCTGGCCGGGTAGCTCAGTTGGTTAGGGCATTGTCCCCATACATCAAGGTTGTGGGTTCAATCTCTGATCAGGGCACATACAAAAAGCAACCAATGAATGCATAAATAAGTGGAACAACAAATTGATGTCTCTCTCTCCCTTCCTCTATCTAAAAAACCAAATCCTATATAATAAAGAGATAATATGCAAATTGACCATCACTCCAACACACAAGATGGCCGTCCCCGTGTGGACACAAGATGGCCTCCACAAGATGGCCTGCAGGGGAGGGCAGTTGGGAGGGACCAGGCCTGCAAGGGAGGGCAGTTGAGGGTGACTGGGCCAGCAGAGGAGGGCAGTTGGGGACAACAAGGCCTGCAGGGGAGGACACTTGGGGGCAACCAAGACTGCAGGGGAGGGCAGTTGGGGGGTGACCAGGCCGGCAGGGGAGGGCAGTTAGGGGCAATCAGGCCGGCAAGGGAGCAGTTAGGCATCGATCAGGCTGGCAGGGGAGTGGTTAGGGGGTGATCAGACTGGCAGGCAGAAGCGGTTAGGGGCAATCAGGCATGCAGGCAGGTGAACGGTTGGGAACCCGCAGTCCTGGATTGTGAGAGGGATGTTCTAGATTGGAGAGGGTGCAGGCTGGGCTGAGGGACACACACTCCCCCCATGCACGAATTTCATGCACTGGGCCTCTAGTAAATAAATAATGCTCAGCAGAAAAGTGGTGGCCAATAGCCTGTCCCAAACCATTTTTAGATAAGACAAATGCCCTCTACAGTACAATTCTTAATGATTAAGCAGACCCTCCATACAGCTTCCACTTTCTTTGTCACCTAGATGCATAAGTAATCACACATTAATGACAGTTATGATTCCATCATACATGATTTTGTGTGATTCTTTTGAAATGTTTTTACACACTGGCTTACAACATCTTTTTCGTAACAAGCTCCCTTAACTTAGTTAAACACATGCCAAGTGTTTAACAGACCCTAGAAGCCCTTTGGCAGGATGCCTTTTACATTTAGCTCACCTATTTGGTTACAAGAAGTCTTCCACTTGAAAGCAAACTCCCTGAGAACAGGGGCCTTATTCTGCTCCCTGCTGTATCTCTGGAGCCCAGAACTGTGCCTGGAGTAGAGTAGGTGCTCAATACATATTTGCTGAATAAATGAATGAGTGAGGTAATGTATCCAGACTATGTGAAGAAAAGGGGAAGGGGTGTTTTATTTATTTAAATTTTTTTTACTTTTCAATTATAATTCATCAATATTATTTTGTATTAGTTTCAGGTATACAGCATAGTAGTTATAAAATCATATACTTTCCAGTACCCATACATAGCTATTACAATATTATTGACTATATTTCCTATGCTGTATTTTATATCCCTGAGACTATTTTATAACTACCAATTTGTACTTCTTAATCCCTTTTCCATCCAGTCCCCCAAGCTCTCTCCCCTCTGGTAACCATCAGTCTGTTATGTGTATCTATGAGTCTGTTTCTATTTATTTATCTATCTATCTATCTATTTATTTATTTATTTTGTTCTTTAAATTCCACATATAAATGAAGTCATATGATATTTGTCTTTCTTTCACTGATTTATTTCAATTAGCATAATAGGCTCTAGGTCCATGGCCCATCCATGCTGTCAAAATGGTAAGATTTCATTCTTTTTTATGACTAATATTTCATTGTACACATATATCATATCTTCTTTATTCACTCACCTATTGATGAGCACTTGGGTTGCTTCCATATCTTGGTTATTGTAAATAATACACAATGAACACAGGAGTGCATATGTTCTTTTGAATTAGTGTTCTGGGTTTCTTTGGATATATACCCACAAGTGGAATCACTGGTCATAAGGCAGGCCCATACTGTTTTCCATAGTAGTTGCACCAACCTGCATTCCTACCAATAGTGCATGAGGGTTCCCTTTTCTCCATATCCTCACCAACACTTGCATGTTGATTTTTTGATGATAACCATTCTGACAGGTGTGAGGTGATAGCTCATTGTGGTTTTCATTTGCATCTCTCTGATGATCAGTGACACTGGGCTTCTTTTTATATGTCTACTGGCCCTCTGTATGCCCTCTTTGGAGAAGTGTGGAAGGGGGGTTTTAGTTACACATGGAAAGAAACTCTAGAGCCTACCTGGCCCCATTGGAAGCTACAGACACTGACTTTGGAACCCAGACTGTAAATCTCTAGTCTGGGTGGCCCAGCTAATGATCATGGCCCCATAAGCTCCACTATCTTGAATTTTGTGAGGTTTTTTGTTTTTTTAAAAAATATATATTTTTATTGATTTCAGAGAGGAAGGGAGAGGGAGAGAGAGATAGAAGCATCAAAGATGAGAGAGAATCATTGATCGGCTGCCTCCTGCACACCACCTACTGGGGATCGAGCCCACAGCCTGGGCATGTGCCCTGATCAGGAATCGAACTGCAATCTCCTGGTTCATAGGTTGACACTCAACTTCTGAGCCACCCATGCTGGGCTTATTTTGCCTTTTATTTTATTTTTTATTATTTAAACAATAGAAGAGCTATTATTTATTGAGCACTATGATACTTTTATCCTCTTTTATATATCTATATCTATATCTATATCTATATCTATATCTATATCTATATCTATATCTGTATCTGTATATATGTATATATTAGTGAACTGAAGTAAGAGACAGTATAACACCTGCTCAGGAGTGTAAATGTGGAACCAAGACTGCTGTATAATTCCTCAGCATTCCTTGCCACACCCAAGGGATAAGTCCCTTAAAAAGCATGCATATGTCAAACAACTTCCTCAGAAGAAATAACTAAAGTTTTTGTTGCTTCATGTCCAGGCTCTCAGAGTTGAAGTGAGGAGGCCTGGGTCACCTCTGGCTTGGCTCTACCTAGAGGAGGAGTTACCGTAACAAGGCCTGGGGAAGCTCCAGACGCTCCCGCCAAGCACTTCCCTCCGGTGGGCCCTTAAGTCAGTGCTCCTCAGCTAGGTGCACTTTAGATCAACGGGGGTGCTCAAGCAATGACCACTGTCTGCCCTCCATCCTCAGATAGTCTGAACTCATTGGTCTGGAATGAGGACCTAGGACAAGCTTATTTTTTTAAGTTATTTGAAAACGCAAGTTCTCAAGCATTTTTTTAAAGACAATTCTCAAATGCTATCAGTGTTCAAAGACTGTGCCCTAAAATCCGTGAAACCAGTGACTCCCGTATCCAAGCAGAAGACTTGCATATAAATAAAGCTTTGCTGACAGCCCTTGAGTAACTCAATGGTGCCTCAGCTTTCTGATGATCTAGTACTAGTAGGACCTTTTTCTAATGTGATGCAAAACCAATTCACAAGTAGTTTTTGTAACTAGAGTTTATTTTGTGGTGCAGATCAGCAAAAAGAGCACAAAAATAGTGAGTGAGGATAGAAACCTCACTGAAGGCTCCCATTAGCTGGTGACTAATGCTGTTACATTGCTGGATGATTCTGCTGCTCCTAAGGAACAGCCCACCACAACACCTTTCAGGCCAGGAGGTCATGTCATTGGTGTCTCTGGCTTACTAGGAGATCTAAAGAGAAAGTTCAAGCCATCCCAAACTCTGAAAGTCTGCTGAGAAGTGGAAATCATATTTTATACTGAATCAGGCCTGAAGTGCTTAAGTTAGAAATAACAAAAAACACATGGCACGAAACCTATTCATTTCAGTTCTAGAGTTTCAGGGAAAGGTGGTAAATACTTTCCCCCTCAAAACAACAGTATACAATGCAGAGGGATATCTTTACAGGCATAAACCCACAAGGAAAGGAAGAACGGGAGGAGAGACAACAGCAACATAATTTTGAAAGCCGGAAAGCAGGGGGCAAGGAATTTAGCAGAACAGAGAAACATAAAAGTAATGACATTGAAGGCCTTCCAACTAGCTAGTACAACCAGATCAACTACAGACAATTCTAGTCAATAAGGTCTATACATGTACCCAAAGCTTCAAATCTATTTTTTAGTCTCCCCACACTCCATTTCAAATAAGGGCATTGTAAGATTGGAAACAAGACAAAATACCCACTTTCACCACTTCTATTCACCATTGTACTGGAAGTTCTAGCCAGAGTAATTAGGTAAGAAAAAGAAAGATATGGTATTCAAACTGGAAAGGAAGAGAGAGGTAAAAATATCTCTATTGCCCTACCAGTGGTCGGCAAACTCAGTCAACAGAGCCAAATATCAACAGTACAACCATTGAAATTTGAGAGTCAAATTTTTTAAACTTAAACTTCTTCTAATGCCACTTCTTCAAAATAGACTCACCCAGGCCATGGTATTTTGTGGAAGAGCCACACTCAAGGGGCCAAAGAGCCGCATGTGGCTCGCGAGCCGCAGTTTGCCAACCACGGCCCTAGCCGGTTTGGCTCAGTGGATAGAGCATCGGCCTGCAGACTGAAGGGTCCCAGGTTTGATTCTGTCCAGGGCACATGCCCGGGTTGCAGGGTCAGTCCTCAGTAGGGGGCATGCAGGAGGCAGCCGATCAATGATTCTCATCACTGATGTTTCTATCTCTCTCCCTCTCCCTTCCTCTCTGAAATAAATAAAAATATATTTAAAAAAATATCTTTATTTGCAGATGACATGACCTTATATATAGAAAGTCCTAAAGAATCCACAAAAAAACTACTAGAGTTGCCAAAACTGGTTTGGCTCAGTGGATAGAGTGTCAGCCTGTGGACTGAAAGGTCCCAGGTTCGATTCCGGTCAAGGGCATGTAACTTGGTTGCGGGCACATCCCCAGTAGGAGGTGTGCAAGAGGCAGCTGATCGATGTTTCTCTCTCATCGATGTTTCTGACTATCTATCCCTCTTCCTTTCTCTCTGTAAAAAATCAATAAAATATATTTTAAAAAAAAACAACTACTAGAGTTAATAAATTAATTCAGCGAAGTTACAGGATACAAGATCAACACACAAAAATTAGTTGTATTGCCCTAGCTAGTTTGGCTCAGTGGATAAAGTGTTGGCTCGTGGACTGAAGGGTCCCAGGTTTGATTCTGGTCAAGGGCATATTCCCAGGTTGTGGGCTCGATCCTCAGTTGGGGGTGTGCAGGAGGCAGCCAAGTGACAATCAATGATTCTCTATCATCATTGATGTTTCTATCTCCCTCTCCCTTCCTCTCTGAAATCAATAAAAAATATTTTTTTAAAAATTAGTTGTGTTGCCATATGCTAGCAATAAATAATCCAAAAAGGAAATTAAGAAAACAATTTCATTTGCAATAGGATCCAGAAAGAAATTAAAATACTTAGGAATAAATTTAACCAAGGAAGTGCAAGATTTGTAAACTGAAAACTAAAAAACCTTGCTGAAAGAGATTAAAGAAGACCTAAATAAATAAAAGACAATCTACATTTGTGTATTAGAAAATTTAATGTTGTTAAGATGGCAATTCTACCCTAAGAGATTAACAAATTCAAAAAAACCCCTATCCAAATCTCAACAGCCTATTTTTTTTTTTGCAGGAGTGGAAAAGCTTATTTTAAATTCCCAAGGGAGGAGAAACCAAGATGGCAGCATAGGTGAACACCTAAACTGCTGCCTCCCACAACAATTTCAAAACTACAGCTAAAAGACAGAATGGACATCATCCAGAACCACAGGAAAGCTGGCTGAGTGGAAATTCTACAACTAGAAGGAAAGAGAGGGGCACACAGAGATCCAGAGGAGCTGCAAAAGGCTGAGGTACGGAGACCCGTGTGCGGAGAGGATGGGCGGCTGAGTGCCTGGCTAGCTTCCTCTAGTGGGAGAGAGACGAAAGCTCCCGACTGCACTGAACTCCAGTTCTGACTGCACTGAACCCCAGTTCTGGGCGAGACCCTGGGGTCCCAGACTCATACGGGGGGGAGTCTGGACTGTCGGGAAAAGAGAGGAGCGCACAGAAACTCAGGGGAGCCGCAAAAGGCAGAGGTTTGGAGGCGCACATGCAAGTACACGCAGAGAGGACTGACTGCTGAGTGTGCCGCTGGCTTTCTCTAGCGGGAGGAAGACAGAAACTCCCAACTGCGCTGAACTCCAGTTCCAGGCAAGAATCTGGGAATTCAGATTCATTGGGGGAGAAACTGGACTGTCTGGCAGCGGGCTAAACTCAAGGGCGGCTTTCTCTCAGAGGTGCTTGCAGCGATTACCGAGGGACACTGAGACCCAGGGGCCTCATAGGACAGGGCTGACAGGAAGCCAAGGCTGTCTGCTCAGCCCTGAGACTCCGCCCCATCCAAGCTAAGCACAGAGGCTTTTGCAATTTTTTAAGTCTTGTCTCATAAGGCTGTCTCTAGCACAGAAGTTCTCCCGGCGTAGACACAGGTGATCCTCACAGCCAATTGGCCTGGAGGTCAATTCCTCCCAGTGATACCAACAATAATCAAGACTTAACTACAACAAGGCTGTACACACAGTCCACAAAGGGGTGCACCAAGAGTGTCCACCTCAGGTAACTGGGGAGGCTGAGCCACTGGGCCATATAGGACACCTAGCACACAAAGCTACTCTACCAACTCAGGGAAGCAACGAAAACGCGGAGACAAAGAAACAGATCACAAATGAAAGAAATGGAGGAAAGCAAATGACTGGATATAGAGTTTAAAACCATGGTTATAAGGTTTTTCAAGAATTTCCTAGAAAAGGCCGATAAATTTAGTGAGACCCTCGAAGATATGAAAAATGACCAACTGGAAATTAAACATACACTGACTGAAATAAAAAATATTATACAGAGACCTAACAGCAGACTAGAGGAACGCAAGATTTGAAATACAAAGAAGCAAAAAACACTCAACCAGAAAAGCAAAAAGAAAAAAGAATCCAAAAGTATTAAGATAGTGTAAGGAGCCTCTGGGACAACTTCAAGCATAACAACATCAGAATTATAGGGGTGTCAGAAGAAGAGAGAGAGGAAGATATGAAAACCTATTTGAAGAATAATGACCAAAAACTTCCCCACCTGGTGAAAGAAATAGACTTACAAGTCCAGGAAGCGCACAGAACCCCAAACAAAGGGAATCCAAAGAGGACCACACCAAGACACATCATAATTAAAATGCCAAGAGCAGCCGAAACCGGTTTGGCTCAGTGGATAGAGCGTCGGCCTGTGGACTGAAGGATCCCGGGTTCGATTCTGGTCAAGGGCATGTACCTTGGTTGGGGGCACATCCCAGTGGGAGGTGTGCAGGAGGCAGCTGATCGATGTTTCTCTCTCATCGATGTTTCTAGCTCTCTATCCCTCTCCCTTCCTCTCTGTAAAATATCAATAAAATATATTTAAAAAATAAAATAAAATAAAATGCCAAGAGCAAAAGACAAAGAGAGAATATTAAAAGCAGCAAGAGAAAAACAGTTAGTTATCTACAAGGGAGCACCCATACGATTGTCAGCTGATTTCTCAACAGAAACTATGCAGGCCAGACAGGAGTGGCAAGAAATATTCAAAGTGATGAATAGCAAGAACCTACAACCAAGATTACTCTACCCAGCAAAGCTATCATTCAGAATTGAAGGTCAGATAAAGAGCTTCACAGATAAGAAAAAGCTAAAGGAGTTCATCAACACCAAACCAGTATTACATGAAATGCTGAAAGGTACTCTTTAAGAAGAGGAGGAAGAAGAAAAAGGTAAAGATAAAAATTATGAACAACAAATACATATCTATCAACAAGTGAATCTAAAAATCAAGTGAATAAAAAATCTGATGAACAGAATAAACTGGTGAATATAATAGAATCAGGGGCATAGAAAGGGAGTGGACTAACAATTCTCAGGGAGAAAGGGGTGTGGGGGGTGTGGGAAGAGACTGGACAAAGGTCGTACACCTATGGTGAGGACAGTCGGGGGAGAGGTAAGGGCAGAGGGTGGGGTGGGAACCGGGTGGAGGGTAGCTATGGGGGGGGGGGGGGAAAGAGGAACAATTGTAATAATCTGAACAATAAAGATTTATTAAATTAAAAAAATACAAGAAAAAAATAAAAAGAGATCAAAGCTGAAAAAAAATTTAAAAAATGCCCAGGAAACTTCTCAAAATCAAAAAAAAAAAAAAAAAAAATTCACATGGAATTGCAAGGGACTACAGATAACCTAAATAATCTTGCAAAAGAAAACATTCCTAGTGAGGAGTGGATTCCAAAACTTTCTGCAAAGCTACAATAATCAAGACACAAGACAGAGTGGTATTGGCATATAGAGAGACAGACAGATACAGATCAATGGAAGAGAGTTGAAGTCCAGAAATAAATCCATACATTTACAGTCAGTTGATTTTCAACCAGGGTGCCAAGACTATTCAAGGAGAGAAAGAATAGCCTCTTTAACAAATGGTGCTGAGCCCTGCCAGCATGACTCAGTGGTTGACCTATGAACCAGGAGACCACCGTTCGATTTCTCTCATCATTGATGTTTCTATCTCCCTCTCTCTTCCTCTCTGAAATCAATAAAAATATACAGTATTTTAAAAAATAGTGCTGATACAACTAGATATCCACATGTAAAAGCAAAACATGTTAGAGCCCTACCTCACACCATATACAAATACTAACTCTAAATGTATCAAAGACCTAAATATAACTGCTAAAAGTATAAAACTCTTAGAAAACTGGAAAATCTGCATTACCTTGAATTAGGCAATTATTTCTTATATATAACACCAAAAACATAAGCTACAAAAGAAAAACATAAATAAATTGGACTTTGTCAAAATTAAAAACTTTTGTGTGTTAATGAACACTCTGAAGAATGTGAAAAGATGAGAGCATTAGAGATCTTGCTCCCTGACATGTCATCAGTTTATCACTTTTGCTCAAACTCATACAAATTAGAAAGAAGAAAGAAAGAAAGAAAGCAACCTGCAAACCATACATCTGATAAGGATCTAGTATCCAGACTATTTAAAAACTCTTACAACTCAACAACAAAAAGACACACAACCCAATCAAATAGGAGCAGATACCTGAAGAGTAATAGACATCAGAAGGAAGCTTCTAATGCCAAAGATGTGGACCTGGACAAAGGAACTTATAGGAAATAGGAATAATGCAGGGAGAAGGCAATCAGTAATCATGAAACAAGAACAGGACCCTATCCTATATAATAAAAGGCTAATATGCAAATCGACCAAATGGCGGAACGACCGTTCAGTCACTATGTCATGCACCGACCACCAGGGGGCAAACACTCAACGCAGGAGTTGCCCCTGGTGGTCAGTGTGCTCCCAAAAGAGGAGCACCGTGCCCTAACCGGTTTGGCTCAGTGGATAGAGCGTCGGCCTGCGGACTCAAGGGTCCCGGGTTCGATTCCGGTCAAGGGCATGTACCTTGGTTGCAGGCACATACCCAGTAGGGAGTGTGCAGGAGGCAGCTGATCGATGTTTCTCTCTCATCGATGTTTCTAACTCTCTATCCCTCTCCCTTCCTCCCTGTAAAAAATCAATAAAATATATTTAAAAAAAAAAAAAAAGAGGAGCATCGCTCATCCAGAAGCCAGGCTCATGCCTGGCAAGCGCAGTGGTGGTGGTGGGAGCCTCTGTCACCTCCAAGGCAGTGCTAAGGACCCCTTGGGGGATGTCCACCTGCCGGCTTAGGCCCGCTCACTGCGGGGTCCCGGACTGCGAGAGGTTGCAGGCCGGGCTGAGAGACACCCCTCCCTCCCCCAGTGCACGAATGTTGTGCACCAGGCCTCTAGTTGGGGAATAAAAGAAAACAGCATTCAGAGAATGATCCTGGAAATGAAAAATAATAAAAAACTGAATAATTTTGGAAAAAGAAGCAGAAAGGGTCAAAACTGCCATTTGTATCCAAGTTAGCCTGACCCTAAAGCCCATGAAAATAAAAGAAAGATATTTTACATTTGTTAATAGTATCTAACCTGAATTATGAACTTGTATTTTATTTTGGTAGGAATAGGGCATCTTACATTGTCAAGCTTATTAGATGCAGTTTGCATGTGTATTTGTTTTGGGTTTTACTGGATCATCAGAAGAACTAGAGACAACCTATTGCTTTTATTTGTTCTGGAATAAGAAATAACAATAATTTCTGATGTCTATCTCTTTATTTATGGAGTCATCATGTGCCAATTATGGGATGCCATTCACACATATTGCTACAGGCTAAACGCCCACAATAGATATGGGGTTTGGTTGTTGTTTGTTTTGGCTTGGAGAATTTCATTTTGGAAAAAATTTAAGAAAGTGATGTTTTAGGATTATGGAAGTTTGGAGGTAGGAGTAACTCTAGATGTCATCTAGCCTTGCTTTTCCATATCAAATATGTGAAGAACTATAGTAGCTGGTGACTGCCCTGAGATTGGAACTCAAGTAGGCTAGCCTCAAGTCCACTGCTATTTCTGCGTCATAAAACTATTGGAAGTAGAAATAGCAATAGCATCCATGCCTGCATATAATTACTTTAAAATCAGGAAACAGTAAGTGGGTCATCCACTTCAACCACAGAAGAAAATGAAAATGAGGACAAAAACACATGACTTGTCCCAAACTGGAGTGCTGATTGAAAAGAAAGATGAGGTCTTCTAATTTAACTTTTTCTGCATATAATCACCAAGTTTTTATTGAATAGTCACAAAATACATAATGATGAATAAAGCTGTGGAAATATGGAGTGAAGCACCAACAGAATGCTATGCATCAGCTGACTTGTCTGACATAAGTACACTATTAAACATCATTTGGTGCAACATTCATTAATTTCAATGAATAACTAACTTAGGAGTGTTACATATGGAGTTGAATTCCTCCCACAATTAAACCAGTTAAACATTGTCTTTTTGTGTGGCAATACATTTTTTAGAGTCAGTAAACTGAGAAATCACAGGTAGGTGAAATGGGACTAAGGTCCAGCCTACTGAAGTAAAAATAGTATTTTCTGCTATTTTTAAAACAACCTCTTATATTATAAAAAAACAGTAAAATGCAGATAAACAAAAATAAAAAACAGAGATCATCATATTAATGATATTCTAAATCTTTATCTTTGTAATTTAAACCAAAAGTAGATTGTGCATGATGCTTTGCTGCCTGCTTCTCCTCCCCCCTTGCCCCCGCCCCACACCCCCTGCCCCATGTTCTCTACCTTTCCATTTTAGTAAATTTTATCTCAATTAAAATATACAGATGCTACACTGTCAGTGTCATCTGGTTTGTTCAATAATATTTAGTCCAGGATTTCCATTACATCTATTTATTTTGTCTCTTAAACCTCTTTTAATCCAGCCACTCTATGGAAGCATGACTCTGACCTTGTGAGGACACTCAGCCAGTTGTGCCACATTTGATTTTTTATGAGTGCTTGCTTGGATCTATTAGCCCAATCCTCTATACTTTGCATTTATTTTTGTTGTTGTTGTTAATCCTCATCCAATGATATTTTTTCATTGATTTTTAGAGAGTGGAAGGGAAGTGGGGGGAGAGAGAGAGAGAGAGAAACATCCATGTGAGAAAGACATATTGATTGGTTGCCTCGTGCACGCACCCCAGTCATACCCTGACCGGGGCTGGGGATTGAGCCTGCAACCAAGGTATGAGGAACGTGCCCTTGACCAGAATCAAACCCAAGACCCTTCAGTCCACCAGGCCAATGCTCTATCCACTGAGCCAAGATGGCAGGGCTCTCTCTTGTATTTTACACAAACTGTCAGAAAACAAAACTGAACTGAATCAATTTGGGGATCTAATTGGCTTTATTAAGAGATTCATGAATCAGGCAGCAGCCCAGCTAGCACCTGTAAGGGTGCTCCAAGGGAGTTATACAAAATGGAACGTTTTACAGAAATAAGGGAACTATTAACAAAAGAAAAGAAAGGATTTTTATGGGGTGGGGACCTCTTTGTTTGGTGGAGAAGAGGATGGGAAGGGTTGCTGTCTGTAGAGTTTGGGTGGGATTCCCAGTGAAGAGTGATTGGGATGTTTGTGAAAGTTGGGGAGAAAGAGTAATTATTTAACCCTAGCTGGTTTGGCTCAGTGGATAGAGCATCGGCCTGCACACAGAAGGGTCTCAGGTTTGATTCCGGTCAAGGGCACATTCCTGGGTTGGGGGCTCAATCCCCAGTAGGGGGCATGCAGGAGGCAGCCAATTAATGATTCTCTCTCATCATTGATGTTTCTATCTCTCTCCCTTCCTCTCTGAAATCAATAAAAAAATATTTTTTAAAAAAGAGTAATTATTTAGAAAACAAGATAAAATAATGCCGCAGGCTCTGATATGACTCAATTTGCAACAATAACTTCCTAATTGGTCTCCCTGTCATCAGCTTCATCCACATAGTAGGACATTTTTTTGTTCTTTCTGCACTGGAGCTTTTATAAAACCTAATTGAATCATGTTTGAAAGTCCCTGCAGGCTCTGTTTAATCTGTTACAGGATACTATGCAAACTCTCCGGCATGGGATACAAAGCCCCACCTTACCAGTACATCCGTCCCCACCTTACCAGTATATCCGTCCCCACCCTGCACCCACACACACTGCGGCCCTGGTAGGCTTGCCACTGTTAAAAAACAAAATTCAACCCAGTCAATGTGAAGAAGCTCTAATTGGTTTCATTACCTGATTCATGAATAAATTTGGCGGCAGCCAATCAAGCAACTAAAAGGGCATTCTGAGGGGTGTACAACATGGGAAGTATTTTTTTGTTTGTTGTTTTTTAGTTTTTCTCATTTTATTTTATTTTTCCATACCAAGGGAGGTTTTCATAGGAAGAAGAGTGAGACAAGGGAGATATTAACGAAATAGCTGGACTGAACACCTTTTCTCTGGGAGGGGGGAGGGGTAGAACAGGAAGTTCTTTTCCTGCAGATTGCCCTTTTTCTGTGAGGGCCCATGTGTCATATTACCTTACCGGTGCTGGACCAGAAAATCCCACACTGCTTGGTTAAGATTATGTTTCTGGGAGAGGTTGAAACTGAAGTTTGGTATCAAGGGCTTTTAACATGAGTGACATCATTTGGGGCCTGTGGTGTCACCACCATCCCCTAAACATGCTATGTCCCTTTACAGTTTTGTCTTAGAATACGATGATTTCTTCCACCTGCACTATCATCCCCCACTTTTGGCTTAACAAATGATTTAACTTTCTAGACCCAAACAAATAGCCCTCTTATGTAAAGTGTTGTTGACTCTCCTGCATTAGATACCCTTTGGGGCTGATATCTCTCTTTATTGCAATCTTTTTTTTTTTTTTAATCCTCACCTGAGCATATTTTTCCATTGATTTTTAGGGAGAGCGGAAGAAAGAGGGAAGACAGTGAGAAATACAGATGTGAGAGAAACACATTGATTGGTTGCCTCCTGCGCGAGCCCGAACAGGGCCCAGGCTGGGGAGGAGCCTGCAACCAAGGTATGTGCCCTTGACCAGAATCGAACCCGGGACCCTTTGGTCTGCAGGCTGACGCTCTATTCACTGAGCCAAACTGGTTGGGCTCTTTATTGCCATCTTGTAGCACCTAGCACCACCTGTTTAATTTACCTGGAACCGATGTAAAAATATTTCTCTCTTTTCCATGTCCAGCGCTGCTAGAGAGAGGGTCCAATTCCTGAGTAGAGGTGGCTGGGGATTGAGAAATAAAAAAAAGAGACAAGACACAAAATGGAAGGGAAAAGCTGGGGCTGGGTGGACCGCTGCCCTCTTCTGCTGGAGAGACAGTGACCCAGAGCCAATACAGCATGTTTATTTTATACCCCCAAATACCAGGAAGTTTCACCAAAAGTCAAGACCAAGGAGATTATTTGCCTTCTTGAGTAGGCCCAAGCATTCCTGGTGCTTGACTGGATTTACATATCAAAGACCCAGGGCGTGGCTTTGCCTGTCTGTCACCTTGGATTCAGTTGACAATAATTAAAGAATGCCCATGTCCTTCCCAGGCGCTCTCTACAGGAACCAGTAGGTTGAGCAAACATGCTTAGATTTGATTGTGATCAAAATCCAATTTTCTTGCACTTTCCTTTTTCTTTAATGTTATATAATGGGAAATTTCAACATATATAAAAGTGGAGAAAAAGTAAAATAAAATAAAAGTGAAGAGAATAGTGTAATAACCTTCATGTTCCCATCCCTCAGCTTTAACCATCGTCAACTCATGGCCAAAAGTACTCACCTGTGCTGTACCCATTTCCTCCCCTCCACAGTGTTATGCAGAAGCAAATACCAGACTTCAGATCGTTTCATCTACAGATATCTCAGGATGGATCTCTAAATGATAAATCTTTTTAAAAACATAATAACAATAGATGCTGTTGTCACTCTTTAAAAATTAACCGTAATTCCTTGATAGATCAATATCCATAAAATGCTGTCATTTTTTATTCATTGGCATTTCTCTTCTGGCATTAGTTGCAAGTCCAATTGGCCCGTGAGGCCTCTGCTCAGTCTTACAAAATAGTCTTATGCTTGAGACAGGCTAGGAAGCCAGGACCAGTGGAATAGGCAAACTGAGACAGATAGGTAAAGGGCCAAGCAGTTTATAGCCATCTAGTAAATGGCAAAAGCCTATATTCCCTAACCAAGGACAAGAAAGAGAAAATGGTTTACATTTCTCCTCCCTAACCAGAGGGGTAAATACCTTAAATCACCCTGTTCAGGGAGATAGATAGCAGAAATCCAATTAATGCCATGTGTGCCCACCATACCCGATGACAGATGAAATTAAGGGAATAAATCTCATTTTGCCACATCCCCATCAGCATAAAGCTGATGAATATTCTATTGAGATTCTCCCCTAAACTCCCAGACCTTTCAAAACTTCAAGATGAAGGTCCCATGGTGCACTCTCCCTCCTGGGAGCATGCCCACACTTTTCTCCCCTCTCTGGCATACATCATCTAAGGGTCCCCACGAGACTTTCAACTAGGGGAGTAATGGGCAGTGGCCACTTACCCTCTAGGCTAACCCCCTGACCCTGTCTCTAAAGGTCCCCTTTTCTCTGACTTCCCAGTGAGCTAAAGCAGCCTTGCCTAGGTCACTCCTGTTGCTTCTTCTAACCTAAGTCCTTCCTTGTTTCATTGTCCCCAGCTTTAATAAACGTACTCTCAAAACCCCTTGGACAAATGTGAAATCCTTCCTGCATGAAGTCAAGAACCCACACACTACCAGCCAGCCCAGTTCCTGTCCAGTAACATGCTCACTTTCCCTACAATCAATTTAAGTAGCAAATACACTCAGTTAAGAAATCAGAATGTACTTTCCTGTAATAATCAAAACTCAGAGCCTGACTTGGGGTACAACCCCCTGCAGTGGAACAGAGAATTTAGGTCTTTCTCCTAGCTCCCTTCCTTCCCTACTACTGCCAAAGTCAAGGTCTGGGGAAAGGTGAATGGCCCCTTTCTCACCCTTCCCCTGCACAGGAGGATGTGTGGCTGTTACACTGATAACTATTCACTGGCACTTGAGTGGAAGCTGAGACAGACTAGCTCCACTTTATTATCCTGTGACATATATTTACATCTCTCTCTCTCCCCTTCCAGACTGTGAACAATATGGGAACAAGATCCACATGTTATTTATCTTTCTGTACCTCCAGCAACTATTAGCTTAACACATTTTGATGCCTTGTTTGCTAACACTTAGCTCAAAGGGATCAAGCCATTTATTTATTTTTTTTAAAAAATATATATACTTTTATTGATTTCAAAGAGGAAGGGAGAGAAAGAGAGAGAGATAGAAACATCAATGATGAGAGAGAACCATTGATCGGCTGCCTGCTGCATGCCCCCTACTGGGAATTGAGCCTGCAACCCAGGCATGTGCCCTTGACCAGAATCAAACCTGGGACCCTTCAGTCCACAGGCCAATGCTCTATCCACTGAGTCAAACCAGATATGACTCAAGCCTTTTTTAAACTCTTGATTTTGAAATAACTTCAAACTTAGAGAAAAGCCCCAAGAATTATGCAAAAAACTCCTAGATATCCCTTGCCCCAGTTCACCAATTATTAACATTTTGCCACATTAACTTTGTCATTCTCTCAAGGATCAGACCTTTTTTAAAAACCTCTGTTGAACTTCTGTACAATTCATTTTCAGTGCCTCCTATCAGATGTCTTTTCTCTCTGAATTCGCCAGTTTCCATGTCCTAATAGAAAGAGAAAAAAAGAATGGAGTAAAAAGAACAGGATGAACTTAATCTACTAAGTAACCATTGGGTTTTCATCCCTTTAAAACTATGAGATTTATTTTGAGAAACTAAGAAAGGCATTTAATATGCCTATGAATATGGTTAAGCTAGGGGGGAAATGGGCCCACCTTGTAGAAGAGATGATTTTCAGTGAAATTACTATAGAAAAAAAGTGTTTTATTATATAAATTGCTCTTCCTGGGAGCATAATGATAACTGCTTCTACTAATTAAGGAATCAGCCAAGAAAGGTTGGGAGAAACTTACAGTTATAATTTTTTTTTTATTCTGGTCCAATGGGTGAGTTTTAGGGAGAATGGATATCAATAGTGCATCTTCATATCCCATGGGACACTTCATTGCCTGTTATTCTGACTTTAACCCACACTGATTCTCGCATATCAAGAAATGCCATTTCGTTTTAAGGAAGTGAAATCAATGAAACAGCTGAATTGATAGAGTTCCAAGAATTGCAACATACAGAATAAGAAGAACAATGAAATCATTCAGAGAAGAGGCCATTCACAGAAAGCTTAGTACCACCATAGTAAGACAATAAAGGACAAACTGGAATGAAAAAGAAGTGTAGCTCAGGATTCTGGCTTAAAAACTTCTTTAAAATTAAGTTTAATTATGACCTATTAAAATCCACACTACAGGTTCTTTGCTCAATCCATTCAATTCATTCATTCCACAAATATTTACTGCGTGCTATGCCCCACATTGGGTCAAGCACAATTCTAGACACGGCCTGTAATAGCAAGCAAATCATCCCTGTCCTCATCTAGCAGACAGTCAGGTGGAAGAGACAGATGATGAACAGAATATGTACGTAAATTAGTGTGTAAGTAAATCAGTGGGCTACAGGGAAATAAGAACAAGGTTAGATGAATCCAGTGGCTGGAAGGAGCAGAATCAATCATCAGGGTAGACTTTGTTGAGAGGTAACTTTAAACAGACTTGGAAGAGGAGCAAATGTTTGGGGGAGGAGCCTCCCAGGAAAAGGCAATACTTAGTATAGAATTCCAAAAGGGCATCATGAGCATCTTGGTTCATTTCAGAAACAACAGGAAGGCCAGAGCGGCTGGAGCTTAGTGGGCCAGGAGGGAAGTGGGAAGAGGTCAGGTCTGACCTGGGGCTAGTGAAGAATGTCAGCTTCCACTCCTTCTTTGTTTACTCGGATGAACACAGTTTGAGTTCATTTTAAAAGGGTCTTGTTGGCTTCTTTGTTGAGAATAGACTGAGGGGGAGCAGCAGAAACAGAGGACCAATGGGTAGAGTACTCCAATGATCTAAGATAGGGCTGGGAGTGGTTTAGACCAGGGTGCAGAGTGGCCATAGTGAAAGTGGCCAAGCTGTGCCCTGCAGACAGAACCAGCAGGATTTCCTGAAGGATTAAATGTGTCTGGGAGAGAAAGAAGACTCCAAGTTCCTCCAAGGGTTTTGTCCAGAACAACTATAAAAAATGCACTTGTCATCAACTGTGGTGGGGAAGCTGCTGATGGAGTAGGCTTGTGTGGAGGAGAGCAGATCAGGAGTTCAGTTTTGGGTTTATTACTTGGACAACTAAATGGGGGAGTCAGTAAGGGGTTGGATATGTGAGTCGAGTTCAGTAGAGAGGTCTGGGACACAATTTGGGAGTTGTCAGTATACAGATGATATTTTTAAACTTATTTCCATTCTTTTAACATGTACATAAATTTAATACATATACCTCTATCTCCTTTCAAAAACTGTTAACATTTTACCATATTTGCTCTACATTTCCCTATTTATAAATGCTTTTGTTTTGTTTGATAAGGGAATCACTTGAGAATTGGAGATGTAGGGGAAGAACAAACTTTCCTCTATACTCAAGGTTCTTCTGGCTCTTCTATTTATTGATTTTAGAGAGAGGAAGGTGGGGTGGGGGGTGGAGAGAAACATTGATTTTTTTTTATCCACTATTTATGTATTCATTGGTTGATCCTTTTATGTGCCCTGACCAGGGATCTAACGTGCAACCTTGGTGTATCAGGACGATGCTCTAAGCAACTGAACTACCTGGCCCTCCTGGCTCTTCTAATAATCAAATAGACATGAGACAGATTAGCAAGAGAAAATAACCAAACTTAATACATGTATGTATGGGAACACCAAATACATGAGAGAGTCACAGATCCCGCATGCAGGAGAAGTTCAGAGACAGAAAGGAACATGGCTGTATAAGACATCCTGAGCTACGGATGCCTTCGGGTTGCAAAGGGTCATTGGAGGATGTTCAGAAGAGCAGATGCTTAGTAAATAGAAGTTTGTCCTGCCCCATAGATAGGTCAAAAGATGTTATCTCTGATAATCTCTTACTATGGGTAAGGCCCCTAATTCAAATTCTTCTATGTAGTTAAGGGAGGGCCAGAAATTTCTCTTTTTAAAAAAACACATATTTTTATTGATTTCAGAGAGGAAGGGAGAAGGAAAGAGAGATAGAAACATCAATGATGAGGGAATCGTTGATTGGCTGTCTCCTGCAAGCCTCTTATGGGGGAATGAGCCCACAACCCGGGCATGTGCCTGATCTGGAATCCAACCATGACCTCCTAGTTCATAGGTCAACGCTTAACCACAGAGCAACACCAACTGGGCCAGAAATTTCTCTTGAGCCTGCAGCTAAAGTTGCCTTTAGCTCAAAACAATCTGCTTGTCACTCTGAACACTCTTGTGTTTCTGAATGGAACAATGAGAAAACAAGGGAATAAATGCAAACAATGGCCAGGGCCACAGAAGAAGCCCTGGGACACTTCAAGATTAAGAGGTGGGCTAGAGGAGGAAGAACCTGGAAGGAGCAACCATCGAGGGAGAAGAAACCAAAGTGGACAGAGTGTTAAACTGGTGGACATTCTCTTCTGATTCCTTAATTTTACCAAAATGTAAAGGGAGAGATGCAAAAGTCTTTCATGGGAAGATGGAAGTTGTTCCTCTAACTTCAGAGCTTCTCCTTCACACTTATAGAATCGGCAGTTTCTATTTCCTTAGCCTAATTAAGACTGAGTAATCATGAAAGAAATCTAATAACTCCCTTGAATTGTTTTAAATGAGCCACCTAATAAACCCCAGGTCATGGACCCTGTAAAGGATTGAAAGGTAGCAGAATATGCCACCCTCATATATGCTGCTTTGGTGTATTGATTATTTTGAGCTAAAGGCACTTGAAAAATAGAAAATGCAAAAAGGGGCTTTCTCTGAACTCCCCATATCTGTCTGATGGCAGATCCTCCAAAAAGAAGGAGGATTTACTGTCTTAAACCCCCTCCCTAGGCATCTCATCAACCAGGGAAGATGGACTCTTATCTCAGGAGAGATTAGAAGTGGACACCACACCCAGACAAATGTCACAGACTATAATACCTCTCATCTGTTCTTCTTTTTTTTTTTTTTAAGATATTTTTATTGATTTCAGAGAGGAAGGGAGAGGGAGAGAGAGATAGAAATATCAACGATGAGAGAGAACCATTGATCAGCTGCCTCCTACTGGGATCGAGCCCACAACCCAGGCATGTGCCTTTGACTGAAATTGAACCCGGGACCCTTCAGTCCCCAGGCCGACGCTCTACCCACTGAGCCATACCAGCCAGGGCATCATCTGTTCTTCTAAGAACCCATTCATCTTTCTTAAAAATCATTTATTCTCCCCTAAGAGACCTACATTCCCTTTCCCTATTAAAATGGTATTGCCCTGATCGGTTTGGCTCAGTGGATAGAGCGTCCGCCTGCGGACTGAAGGGTCCCGGGTTCGATTCCGGTCAAGGGCATGTACCTTGGTTGCGGGCACATCCCCAGTGGGAGGTGTGCAGGAGGCAGCTGATTGATGTTTCTCTCTCATCTATGTTTCTAACTCTCTATCCCTCTCCCTTCCTCTCTATAAAAAAAATCAATAAAATATATTTAAAAAAAAATGGTATTTAATCCTGAATTCTAAAGCACCATGGGAATTAGTTTTTCTCCCCTGGGTATCTCTCATGTATGCATGAGGTATGTATGTTAATCAAGTTCTGTTTGTTTTTCTCTTATGTTTTTTAAATATATTTTTATTGATTTCAGAGAGGAAGCGAGAGGGAGACAGATAGAAACATCAATGATGAGAGAGAATCATTGATTGGCTGCCTCAGCACTCCCCCTACTGGGGATTGAGCCCACAACCCGGGCTTGTGCCCTGAGCAGGAATCGAACCATGACCTCCTGGTTCATAGGTGGACACTCAACCATTGAGCCACACCGACTGGGCAGCTGTGGCTGGTTTTGTTGCTTTTCTGGGCCTGGAGCTGAAGTACAGCTGAGGCCTAGATGGGTCCAACCTCATGACCAGCAATATGTTAGGGGAGGAAAGGTCACCTGGGGGTGAGGTCCCACCCTACAATTGTCCTTTCCACCCTAGTGACCTTCTGTAACTGGCCCATCGTCCTTGCTCTACTCATGTCTGTCTAACTGCCTACCTCAAAACCACATAGAATGGTCTGAAATTAAAACTTCCTAATAGCTAGTCATGGCAGGCAGTCATACCTTAGGTTGGTATCTTCCTTGACAAAGGTCAGTCTTTACCTTAACTGAGATTGTCTACTGTCTTTTTGCTTCAACGATAACATACCTTTGGAATGTTAGAGTAACCCCCTTTTTTTCCAGACTCCTCAGAGCACAGTCTCCCACCAGAGCAGACCATAGAACTCCACATTATTATCTTCTTGTCCTGAATACCATCTGTAAGTGTTCCTTGTTAACTATCCTATACTCACCAATGTAAAAAAAGTATGTGTCAATCCATTTTACTTGTTATCCAATCTCAGAGATTTTCCCACTTTGCTTTCTCCCATCTTCCTAATCTACCACTAATGGATTTCATGAACCCCCTTACGTCTTATCCGTTGATTCTAACGTGTAAAATAAGTGGTAAAACTGGCATTTCCCCAATTTGTTGAGATTTTGCTTCCTGGCAATTACTGTCAGTTTGGCTGAAATAAACTCATAAATATTCTCACCGGTTTGGACATTTCTTACATAGACAAAACCAATCAATCAAATTCAGAAACTAATTTAGAAAATAACGAACTTGAATGATGACTTGGTTTTTGTTTGTTTGGATCACACAGCTAAAACTTTTTTTAAAAAGGTGTTAGTCAGCCCTGACCGGTTTGGCTCAGTGGATAGAGCGTCGGCCTGCGGACTGAAGGGTCCCAGGTTTGATTCCGGTCAAGGGCATGTACCTTGGTTGCGGGCACATACCCAGTAGGGAGTGTGCAAGAGGCAACTGATCAATGTTTCTCATCGATGTTTCTGGTTCTCTATACCTCTCTCTTCCTCTCTGTAAAAAAACAATAAAAAAATATATTAAAAAAAATAAAAATAAAAAGGTGTTAGTCATATCTACCTACACAAAATAAACTGGTTGAAAACTAAAATATTTTTTCCCTTGAAATATTGTCAGAGTCTAACCTCAACTGGGGTAAATAGCATATCTGTAAGTTAAAAACAAATTCCCATCCTGGTCCTGGTCCTTAAACATAACTCTGAAAAGATTCATTTTTAGATAGAGGTTGCTAAGCAGTCAAGCAAATCTCATCCGTTCTTGGGCTTCCTGAACATTGGAACCCCTCCCTTCATGACTCAGGAAATAACAACCAACAAAATAAATCATATGTGGATCCAAGATCAGACAGGAACTTTACAATAAATAATAAAGAAAGAAAGTTGATGTCAGCTACAGCCTGAAACCCAGAGATAAAAGACACTGGATTGAAGACATTGGGTCCAGCATCATGCATTTTATTTGAAGTATAAGAAAAATGAAGTCTGGTTTGCTCAGGAGCACACCCACGCCTCCTCCTACCCTCCCCTTTCCCCACAGGCATGCATCTCCTAAACTCTAAGGGATCCCACAGGGCTTGCAACCAGGGCAGCAATGCGCAGTGGCAGCTCATCCCAGGCCAACCCCCTGAACCTGACCCCAAGGCCCCCTTTTCTCTGACTTAGTGAGCCAAAGCAGCCCCTCCTAGGCTCATTTCCTCAGCCTGTCCCGGTTTCACTGCCCCCAGCTTTAATAAACGTTCTCTAAATTTCAAAAAAAGAAAGAAAGAAAAACAAAATCTGGAAACCTGGCCACTCCTAGAAAGCTGAAGAGTAATTGCTCTAGAAATGAACCAATCAATTCAGGGAATGTGTCTTCCCTGGTGATGCTTCTCTTACCAGCTCCAGTTCTTCACCCAAAACCGCTCCTCTCTCCTTAAAAAAAAAAATATATATATATATATATATATATATATATATATATATATATAGATATAGATGTAGATATAGATATAGATATAGATATAGATATAGATATAGATATAGATATATTTTATTGACCTCAGAAAGGAAAGGAGAGATAGAAACATCAGTGAGGAGAGAGAATAATTGATCAGCTGCCTCCTGCTCACCCCCTACCGGAGATTGAGCCTGCAACCTGGGCTTGTGCCCTGACCAGGAATCAAACCATGACCTCTGATTCATAGGTCAAAGCTCAACCACTGAGCCACACCAGCCGAGCATCCTCTCTCCTTTTTCACCCAAGTACCAAGTTCAAAAAAGAAACTACTATTTCCTAGACTTGCGTCTATCTGGTTCAGTACAATATCACGTCCAGGACAATTGAGCCATAAGGATGTATTCAAGGAAACAAAGAATAATGAAAATATAAGGGGGAGAAAAGAGACCCAGAAGAAGAGGAGGGGCAGAGAGAAGGGGAGAAAATGAGAGGAAGGACTATGGCAACTCTATTTTTCCACTTAGTACACTGTATACACTTACCAAATGTAGAAAGACCAAAGGGGAAAAAAAAGGATTCTATTTTAAAATGAGCTGCTTGCACATTCTAGGAAAGTTGCCAAGGGATGTATCGTGTTGGAAATGCACTGAAATGGGCTTTGTTAGGCAGAAGGCTTTGTTAGACTTCTGAGCCAAGTCTAGAAGCCGGAAGTTGAGGAAAGAAACCACTGTGCACAATAACCTCCCAAGTTGTCTACAATGGGGCCATGGAAACCTTTGCGGATTTGTCCCTTTGATGCAAACTTCCTTTTTCACTTAATGTGAATTTAGACTGTTGTCCCTAGGAGTTGTTGTTAGTCTTGGGACACTGAGTATGTCGAGAATGGGCCGGGGACATGGAGGGGTGGGAGGCAGGTTTGGAGCCCCGCCCTTTCTCTAAGTGACAGCACCCAACCAGGGGAGGACCTGGCCAGGAAGGGGACTTGCATTAGGGGTTCCGTGCTTCTTTCTTTCTTTTTCTTTAGAGAGAGAAACATCAATTTATTGTTCCACTTGTTTCTGCATTCATTGGTTGTTTCTTTTTTGTTTGTTTTTATTAATCCTGACACGAGGATATTTTCTCCATTGCTTTAGAGAGAGTGGGGCGGGGGGGAGAGACAGAGAGAGAAACATCAATGTGAGAGAGATACATTGATTGCTTTTCAGTCGGAGGGCTGACGTTCCAGCCGTGGGCAAACTATGGCCCATGGGCCGGATGCGGCCCGTTTGGCTGTACTATCTGGCCCGCGGAGCCGAAAGAGCGGAGGGTTCTCTTGCTCTCCCCTCTGCTCCTTTACTTTGAATTTATATTAGTTCACACAAACACTCCATCCATGCTTTTGTTCCGGCCCTCCGGTCCAGTTTAAGAACCCATTGTGGCCCGCGAGTCAAAAAGTTTGCCCACCCCTGTATCTAACCACTGAGTCAAACCAGCTGGTTGTTTCTTATATGTGCCCTAACTGGGGATCAAACCGGTAACCTTGGCGTATGGGCATAACACTCTAACCAACTGAGCTACCTGGCCAGGGCAAGCGCCCGAGCCATGTTCTTGATCCCTAACACACTACCTAGAGTTTATGCTGGTTGCGTGATGGAATAAATGAATGAACTAACTCTGTAATACATATTCATCTACAGGTTGTTGTTTTCCCCCTTGTTTCAGCCACATATTGAGCTCCCCTTGCTGCTATTGCCATAAAAAGGAATGAACTATTGATACATGATATGATATGGATGAATCTCAGACACAAAAAGTTGCATACATATTACATGATTCCATTTATATGAAATGTGCAGAATAGGCAGCAAATCCATAGAGACAGAAAGTAAATTAGTGGTTGCCAGGAGCTAGGAGGCAAGAGGAATAGGGAGTGACTGCTAATGATTGTTGTTGGCAGGATTAAAATATCCTGGAATTAGTGGTAATGCTTGCACAACTTTGTGACTATTCCATACTAAAAATTAGTGAAGATGGACTTGAGGAAGCTCTAAGAAAAAAATTACTTAATTGTATATTTTAAAATGGTGAATTTTATTGTGTGTGAATTATAGCTCAATCAAAAAATAATTACCATCTGTAATACTCTCAACAATACAGATTTTTAATAATAATAATAATAATAAATAATAATAATAATAATAATAATAATAATTACCTAACTGGGCCTGTGTGGCTGTTAGTTGAGCATGGTTCCATGTGCCAGGAGGTCACTGGTTGGGTTCCTGGTCAGCCCTGCATGCCTGGGTTGTAGGCTGGATCCCTGGTGGGGGGCATGCAGGAGGTAGCTGATTGATATTTCTCTCTCATCGATGGTTCCATCTCTCTCTCCCTTCCTCTCTCAATAAAAAAAAACAAAAACATATTAAAATAATAACAATTACCTAGTAACAGTTCTGGTTTTAGCAAGTCAGACAGTATAGGGCTGACTAAGGAAAACACTAACCACCTCACTCCTCATTTCTCAACTAATTTTACCCTCCCATAAATTGATCTATTTACTTGCAGTCTTTTCTGCCTTCTCTTACATCCATAGATGCACATAAAAGTGGTTTTGTCTTTGTTTTTTATCCTTACCAGAATGAGGTCAGTCTATACACAGCTTACTTCACTTAACTTTTCAGGGACACCCCAGCAAGCCAACATAGATACAGATTTAATTTGTATAAAGTTCATATCTTTGATGTGCCATAATTTATTCCCCCACCCAATTTTATGGTATAAAAATAGTATCACAATATATTAAAACATCAAAACATACACTTTAAATATATGCAATTTTTATATATCAAGGATATCTCAGTATAGTTGTTAAAAATATATTGGGGGAGCCCAGCTGGTGTGGCTCAGTGCTTGAGCATTAACCTATGAACCAGGAGGTCGGGTTCAATTCCTGGTCAGGGCATATACCCAGATTGCAGGCTTGATCCCCAGTGTGGGGCGTGCAGGAGGCAGCCAATCAATGATTCCCACTCATCATTGATGTTTCTATCTCTCTCTCCCTCGCCCTTCCTCTCTGAAGTCAATAAAAATATATTTTAAAAATATATATTTGGGGGAAGTGGGGGGAGGTGGAGGAAGGTATGGGGGGATAAATGGTGATGGACAGGAACTTGACTTGGAGTGATGAACACACAATACAGTGTACAGATGTTGTGTTGTAGAATGGTGCACCTGAAACTGTAATTTTAACCAGTGTCACCCCAATAAATTCAATGAAAAGAAAAAATTATAATGAAAAAAATGGCATCACATAAATCTTGTATATGCCTTTTGGTAATAATATAGACAAATTTATTTCAGGTATGTTTGCTTATGGGTGGAATTATCAGATCATGGGACACATACTACTTTCACTGTTAGTAGATGATGCCAGTTTTCCAAAGGGATTGTATTGAGGTAAATTCCCACTAGTAATAATAGGAGCAACCCAGTTGCTGTACATCCTCCTCATACTTGGTATTTTCTACTGTTTTATTTTAGCCATTATGGTGGCTGTGAAGTGGTATTGCCTGATAGTTTTTATTTTGTTGTTGTTTAACTTTTTATTGAAATGCATATATTATAAGTGCATTTCTCAGTGAATTTTCATAAATTAAGCACACCCCTAAAACCAACATCCAGATTAAGAAACAGATCATTACTAGAGTATATGCATGTCCAATGATTGGCAATTGTGCTCCTAGGTGTATACTGAACAGAATGCAAGTATATGTTCACCAAATGGCACAACTCAAGTTTGACAACTGTTACCATTTTGTCACATTCCCCTTAAATCTTAATCTATTTTAATGAAAAATAAATAAAGCAGTGCAGTTAAAGTTGAAGTCTCTTTTGACTTCTATTCTTAGGCCCTTTACCCTCTGCTAGGCCTCTAGGCCCTGAGGCAACTACTCATACTATTAAGAATTCATTGCATTTTCCTGACTCCCAGTGAGACTGAGCACCTTCTCCTAATTCCTCTTCTATGAATTACCTTTTCATAACATGGGTTCATTTTACTATTGTACTGTCTTTTGTTTATTAATTTGTAGGAGTGGTAGTTTGTTAGTATATTTACTATTTTCTGTCATTTAAAAAAATATGTTTTTATTGATTTTTTAGAGAGAGAGGAAGAGCGATAAGAGAGATGGAAACATCCATGAGAGAGAAACATTGATCAGCTGCCTCCTGCACACCCCCTACTGGGGATCGAGGCCACAACCCAGGCATGTTCCCTGACCGGGAATCAAACTTGGGCCACACCAATCAGGCTATTTTCTGTCATTTTTATTGCAAACAGTTTCCCTCACTTTTTCTTTTCACTTTATTTACGGTGTATTTCATCTTGCAAAAGAATATTAGTTTTATGTAGTCAAACATATCTATTTTTTTTTAATTTCTCTGGTTTTCCTCTCACTTAGGAAGACCTCCCATCCCCAAGGTTATACAAATATTTTTTTTATATTTTCTTCTAATGTTTAATTATTTATTTTTTAATATTTAGGTATAGATTTATTTGCAAAGCACCATATTCCAGACACACATGGATACCCTGGATTGGATCTGAAGAGAGTGTTTATGTAGATTGGAAAGCTTAGTTGGAGCCACTTTTATCTTCAAATTTCCTTTGATGAAAAAGAAATGTATATAGCACTAAAAATAACTAGCCCAGCAGCTAGTCTAGCGTTTGACATTTTGTTACAGGAAGTAGAAAACTATTAACTATTTGACACAACAAAATCAGATGAGGAATTTTTTAAATCCTCACCCGAGGACATTCTTAGAGAGAGGAAGGAAAACAAAGAGAGAGAAAAAAACATCCAGGTATTGGATGTGGCCTGATTGGTGTGGCCCAGGTTGACTCCCGGTCAGGGAACATGCCTAGATTGTGGCCTTGATCCCCAGTAGGGGGTGTGCAGGAGGCAGCTGATCAATGTTTCTCTCTCATGGATGTTTCCATCTCTCTTATCTCCCTTTCCTCTCTCTCTAAAAAATCAATAAAAACATATTTTTTTAAAAAATGACAGAAAATAGTAAATCCTATATAATAAAACCCTAATATGCAAATCGACTAGTCGCTATGACGTGCACTGACCACCAGGGGGGCAGACGCTCAATGCAGGAGCTGCCCCTGGTGGTCAGTGCGCTCCCACGGGGGGAGCGCTGCTCAGCCAGAAGCTGGGCTCATGGTTGGCGAGCACAGCCGCGGTGACAGGAGCCTCCTTGACTCCACTGCAGGCGGGCGGTAAGGAGCGAGGGGTCCCAGACTGTGAGAGCCCCGGACTGCGAGAGGAATGTCTGACTGCCAGCTTAGGCCTGATCAGGCAGACATCACCTGAGGGGTCCCAGACTGAGAGTGGGTGCAGACCAGGCTGAGGGACCGCCCCCCCCCAAGTGCACGAATTTCGTGCACCAGGCCTCTAGTATACTAATAAACTAAGACTCCTACAAATTAATAAACAAAAGACAATACAATAGTAAAATGATCCCATGTTATGAAAAGGTAATTCATAGAAGAGGAATTAGGAGAAGGTGCTCAGTCTCACTGGGAGTCAGGAAAATGCAATGAATTCATAGTAGTCTGAGTAGTTGCCTCAGGGCCTACAGGCCTAGCAGAGGGCCCTGACCAGGAATTGAACTGTCAACCTTTCCGTGTACAGGAGGATGTTCAGCCGAGCCGCTCCGGCCAGCACAAGTGAGGGTTTTTAATCTGTGACTTTTTTTTCTGGTGGTAGTCCTGAAACTATTCTAATTTCTTTCCAGGTAATGACAAGCCTAGGGATGAGTAATGCTTCAATTTAAATACCAGAGGAAGCCATTTCTTTACTGCCGCTGGTTCTCTTTGCTGTGTTCCCAGGGGACCCTTCCTCAAGAGCAATGGAGATTTGAACAGCAAGGGGCATGGAGTCAGTGAGGTCGCTAAACAAAGTTGTCATTGCTTCCACCACCCAGACGATACATAAAATGTACTTTGCCTGATTTCAGACTGTCCCAACAGGACCAAAATACATCACCCTTCACTGAAGCAGTCACCTTGAGCTAACCTGGAAGAATACAGAGCTTGTGCTTAATTGATTAAGCATCAGAGAGCTGCTAAACATGTGTTTGTTTATTTTGCTGCTCACCATTTTTGAGGCAGTTTCACCATGGCTCACTTCAGGTGGTGTAATCTGGCAGCCACAAATGGGATGGACACTGTAAACAGGAAGTACCTGACTCTGTGACTTCCTCGAAACCTTCCCTAACTGTTTTTGCTCGCCCCCTTCTGGCTGAATAGGCCCACATCACTAAGTGATACATTTTATTTATTGCAGCTGCTGACAATGGCAGGCGTGGCTGTGGGTCAAGGGAGGGGAAAGTTCGTTTTGGAAAAAGGCAAAAACATTTAAAATGTTCTTAACTCGTTTTTGACCATTTGGTAGTAGGTAAACCAACAGGCCATTCAGCTCCCCTGAAAGTTTCCGATGGGTTAGTTGGGGGTGTGGGTGGGGGGTATTTTGGTTGGGTTTTTCTTTACAGCCATTTAAATCTTTTCTTGAAGGTGCTTTTCCCCTTAGAAATCTGGTCACTGGTACCGAGTCAGTGTTTAATGAAATAACCAACAGCTGGACTTGGAACGCCTCATCAAATTATTTCTCTTCCCGTGTTTCCTCAGGAGGAAGGCAGCCACAGCTCCTACTTTTGCTCCTTGGCTTGGTTTACAAGGTTAGTCAAATACCCTGCCCCACAGGGTGCCTGGGTTAATGATTTACCTACCTGGGGTAAAAGCCATGTGCCGCTGCAACGTTGCATTTTATCGTATTTTCCAAACTAGTCAGCCATTGTACACTGATGATGTCACATAATGCTGTGTCACTAGACTGTTCCAGAGCACACGTGTATATTATGTTCACAGTGCTGCAAGGAGCAACAAAGACCTTCCCTTTTTGATAGTACTATGATTTTTCTGATAACCCTAAAAAGAAAAACGAAAAAACGTGACCGACAGAGACAAGATCGCATTTAGGGAATGTTTAAATCAGATGGGCTTTCAGACCTGAGAGCATTTGTAAAGCAAATTTTGATTGAAGTGTAATGTATGTACAGAAAAGTGCACGGCACAGGTCATTAGTGTTTGGCGTGATGAATTTCCACAAAGTTCTCACTCCTGGGTCATGCTCAGAGACATTACACAGTACGTATCACAACCCCAGAAGCATTCTTGTCACTGGTGCCCAGTCACAACCCCCCCCCCCCCCACCGGCTCCCCGCAAGGTTAATCATATCTTCCCTTCTGACATCATAGATTCGTTTTGCCTAGTTTTGAACTTTATGTAAATGAATGCATATGTTTCGATATCTGGGTTTTCAACTTTAAGTTATAAAGTTCACCTATGTTTTTGCACACAGCTGTAGTGTGTTCATTTCATCATGTATATATGCCACAATTTATTTCTCCTATCATTGATGGGTATTTGGGCAGTTTCTATCTTTTGGTTATATGGATATTGCTGTTATGAACATTCTTTTTTGTTGTTGTTGTTGTTATGAACATTTTTAAACCATGTATACACATTTTTATACCTAGGAATGAAATTGCTGGGTAATATACATAAAATTATATACACACACGTGTACATATTTTTAGCATTAGTACGTATGGATATGTGTGGGGAAATTTTTGAGATATATGCATTTAAAACAAAGCAGAAACACATGAGTATATTATTTTAGCACTTGGGGTTAGTAGAGCAGTTGCCTAACAGTTTTCCAAAGAAACTGTACATATGAGTATTCTTGTTGCTGTATGTCTTTAAAAACACTTAGTTTTTCTAAGTGTATTGTGCATATGGGAATGTGGAAGTACCCTAAGTGTAGAGCCCAGTGAATTTTCCTGAACTAAACACAACCATGACATCAGCACCCAGATCCAGGAACAGTACATTAGCACTATTCCAAAAGCTTCCTCCTGTTCCCTTTCAGTCACCACCCTCTTTCCCACTAAGATCATTTCTATCCTGATCTCAAACTCATAGATTAATTTAAAAACATATGTTTTTATTGATTTCAGAGAGGAAGGGAGAGGGAGAGAGAGATAGAAACATTAATGATGAGAATCATTTACTGGCTACCTCCTGCACGCCCCACACTGGGGATTGAGCCCACAACCTGGGCATGTGCCCTGACCAGGATTCAAACTGCAATTTACTGGTTCATAGGTTGATGTTCAACCGATGAGCCATGCCAGCCAGGCTCATAGATTAATTTTGACTGGTTTTTGTATTTTATGTAAAAAAAAAAATCATAAAGAAACCAACTTTGTATGTCTGATTTCACTTGCATTTTCTTTATTTATCCATCCATGGACACTCAGGTTGCTTCCATAATTTGGCTATTATCAATAATGCTAGAGGGTTACATATATCTTTATAAATTAGTGTCTTCATATTCTTTGGACAAAAACCCAGAAGAAGAATTGCTGGATCATATGGTCATTCAATTCTTAATTTTTAAAGAAACCTCCATATGCTTTGTTTTCAAATTGGATAGAACTTATTGGTAGTCATAGTTGTAGCTTTAATAAGCTTTTCCTTGGTGCCATAAACTTGTCCTGCAATCAAGAATGTAGTAAAGCTGGTTCAACCCTAATTTTCAATACATATTTGTCCATAAGACCATTAAGTCATTGCAGTGGTGAACATGGTGGTGTCTTCCCAACCCTGTACCCCTACCTCCTATCCCTATCTCCCCCAGACCTTCTCAGCCCCATGGAGCACTAGGAAAATCCCAAGGAGCACAGTTCTGAAGAGCACACCTTCTAAATCATGAGTGTGGAAATATAAGGCAACTGCTCTACTAACCCCAAGTGCTAAATTAATATACTCATGTGTTTCTGCTTTGTTTCAAATGCATATATCTCAAAAATTTCCCCACACATATCCACAATATCTTTAACATCTTTTTTTATGTTTTTATTGATTTTAGAGAGAAAGGAAGGGAGAGAGAGAAACATCAATCAGCTGCCTCCTGAACGCCCCCTACTGGGGATCGAGTCTCAAACCTGAGCATGTACTCTGACTGGAAATGGAACCGGCGACCTTCTGGTGCATGGGACGACACTCAACCCACTGAGCCACACCAGCCAGGGCTTAACATAACTTAATATCACCTCCAAAATTAGGCACTCATTGGTGACACCCATTACAGACCCAGTCTGGCTCCATGAGTGCTCATTCCAAGAGATGCAGATACAATTCACAGCTGCTCAGCAGGCTAATTAGCAAGCAACAGCTTTTGGCAAGAAGTACTTGTTCTTGCTTTTCAGGCGCTTTCCTGCTTGGTCTTTGTAATCACACCATCAGCAGGGACTGAGGTGGCAGAAAGAGCCAAACATTGCATAACAGGAAGTTCAGGTAGTGTGGTCCTCCACCCAGCTTGGACCTATTCCTAAATGTTTCAACTTATCGCATCTCTTACCCACTTGCTTCTCGCTATATATATGAGGTGATTCAACAAACTTGTGACTTGAGCATCTTTATTTGACCTGTGAGTCTTTCTGCACCATGATCTTGTCTAGGATAGCTTGCCTGGTAGGATGCATTATGCTAATGTCCCACATTATGGATTAAAATCCAGGCAATCTGATTCCAAAGACTGCCCCTTTAAGAATTATGCCAGGCCCTAACCGGTTTAGCTCAGTGGATAGAGCATCGGCCTGAGGACTGAAGGGTACCAGCTTCGATTCAGGTCAAGGGCATGTACCTTGGTTGCGGGTACATCCCCAGTAGGGAGTGTACAGGAGGCAGCATGTACCTTGGTTGCGGGCACATCCCCAGTAGGGAGTGTGCAGGAGGCAGCTGAATCGATGTTTCTCTCTCATTGATGTTTCTAACTCTCTATCCCTCTTCCTACCTCTCCGTAAAAAAATCAATAAAATATATATATTTTTAAAAAAGAATTATGTAATATAGGCAAAGAAGTCATACATGCACAAAATCTACTGACTTCCAACAATTACAGTATTTTATTCAAAGGAGAAAAGGGTACTTTATTAAAAACCAGGTAAGAAGATGAGTGTTCAAGTCCATAAAAGGAGTCACAAAGAACTTGGGGAAAACAAGACATTCTAAAGTGAGGTAATAGCCCTCGCTGGTTTGGCTCAGTGGATAGAGCATCAGCCCACAGACTGAAGGGTCCCGGGTTTGATTCCAGTCAAGGACACATACCTTGGTTGCAGGCTAGATTCCCCAGCCCTAGTCGGGGCACATGTGAGAGTCAACCAATTGATGTGTTTCTCTCACATTGATGTTTCTCTCTATATATATCTCTCCCCTTCCTTTCCACTCTCTAAAAATCAATGGAAAAATATACTCAGGTGAGGATTAACAAAAAAAATAATAAAATAAATAAAGTGAGGTAATGTATAATGAAATACAATATACATTAAATACACCAATTAGAATTTTTGGTGAAAGTAGCTTTCTGAAGAAGCCTACAAAACAATGGCTAATTCAATAATAATGAACATCTTTAAGAATTATAGTTTCTAAATACAATTTTCTACTAAAAAGAACCAGGTTTCTTGAAGAA
The DNA here is from genome assembly GCF_963455305.1 of Plecotus auritus. Lineage (NCBI taxonomy): Eukaryota > Metazoa > Chordata > Mammalia > Chiroptera > Vespertilionidae > Plecotus > Plecotus auritus. The sequence continues at coordinate 135,831,152 of NC_137782.1, read as the reverse complement.
ATGGCTAATTCCAGTTCTGAAATAGGAAATATATATAAGGAGCCCTGGACCATCTTATCCTATCAGAAAGCAAAGAAGTTATCAATGATTAACAGAGCCATGTCAAAATGAGGAGCAAATGAGAAGACCTTCCCACTCACCAAGGAAGGGACAATTTCATTATCAATAAGAATAACAGCTGTAATAAATTAAAACACATTAGGTATTTGTAAATAGTAAGTTTAAAATTATGCATTAAAAATCTCATTGGTCATCTTTGGAAAATGCTAAAGAACCAATTCATTATTTTAAAACTCATAAACAGCCCTAGCTGGTTTGGCTCAGTGGATAGAGCGTCCACCTGCAGACTGAAGGGTCCCAGGTTCGATTCCGGTCAAGGGCACATGCCTGGGTTGCGGGCTCAATCCCCGGTAGGAGGCTTGGAGGAGGTAGCCGATCAATGGTTCTCTCTCATCATTGATGTTTCTTTCTCTCTCTCTCCCTCCCTTCCTCTCTGAAATCAATAAAAATATGTTAACACGTTAATTGCCATGTCAGTCACCGGTGACTGACTATACTTTCAGTCCTGACCTCATCAGTCACTGGTGCCACCAGCGGTGAAATCGGATATCGCGAGCTAAATGGAAAGGAAGACAAAACAGGCTTGGCGCTTAACGTTTAAAAACAAACAAACAAAAAAACACTGTAGGTACAAGAGAACCCACTGAAGCTAATTAATTTGTAGTTTTTAAACTAAAACTGGAAGGCTGGACCTCATTACTTTGGATTGTTGAACATTAAGATGGAGACTGTTCTGTTCTATACTGTTAATAGTTTACTAAATTCTATAAAAGCAACAGAATAGAGAAGAATGCTTTACCTGTACTTTTAACCAATTTTTACTGCAGATTCATAACCTCAGGTAACCATGTAATAAATGTTAATGAATGATGACAAAGATAGAGAAAAAGGCATCATCATACATAGTTAAAACTATTTTATTCTGTTCTAACAGATTGTAGCCTATTAACCATTTGTGTTCTTTCTTCCAAGGAAACCTCCATTAAATTTGCACTCATTTGTTTTACAAGGGTCATTATAGGCCATTATTTCTATATATTTGTATTAATAACTGCAAGAAACAAAAATATTATAGCATAAAGTATTTTTAAAAGGACCAAGCAAATTAAGTAAAAGGCCATGATCTTTACTTCTCCCTTGTAGGTTTATTTTAAATTATCACTTTATCCTGCATAAAGGGATTTTTCAAATGGCATGGGATTTTTCCATTCTAATAAACTTCTTTAGAAAAGGTCATAAAAAGAACTGACTTGCTTACTTTGCTTCCTACCCTATTATTATCTATCCTGTCCTATGGGGGTGGAGATTAACCTATTAGCTCAATGCTTTATTAAGTCAATTCACAGTAACTGCCATGGCTATATTATATAAGCCACTCCAGGATAAATGGGGGTTGAAAGCACATTATATTAATTATACTCTTCCAAAGAAGGACAGGAAAATGAACTCTAAAATGGGAGAACTCATAAAGAACAAGTGACTAAAAGTCTGCTCCTAATTTTCAGGTTTTATTCTTATCATTATTGATTTTTTATTTATTTATTTATTTTTTTTTTAAATAAATCTTTATTCAGATTATTACAATTATTTCTCCTTTTTCCCCCCATAGCTCCCCTCCACCCCTTTCCCACCCCACCTTCTGCCCTTACCTCCCCCCCACTGTCCTCATCCATAGGTGTATGATTTTTGTCCATTCTCTTCATGAACCCCCCCATACCCCTTTCCCCCTGAGAATTATCAGCCCACTCCCTTTCTATGCCCCTGATTCTATTATATTCACCAGATTATTCTGCTCCTCAGGTTTTTAATTCACTTGATTTTTAGGTTGGCTTGTTGATAGATATGTATTTGTTGTTCATAATTTTTTCTCTTTACTTTTTTCTTCTTCCTCTTCTTTAAGAATACCTTTCAGCATTTCATATAGTACTGGTTTGGTGGTGATGAACTCCTTCAGCTTTTTCTTATCTGTGAAGCTCTTTATCTGCCCTTCAATTCTGAATGATAGCTTTGCTGGGTAGAGTAATCTTGGTTGTAGGTTCTTGCTATTCATCACATTGAAAATTTCTTGCCACTCCCGTCTGGCCTGCATAGTTTCTGCTGAGAAGTCAGCTGACAGTCGTATGGGTGCTCCCTTGTAGGTAATTAACTGTTTTTCTCTTGCTGCTTTTAATATTCTCTCTTTGTCTTTTGCTCTTGGCATTTTAATTATGATGTGTCTTGGTGTGGTCCTCTTTGGATTCCTTTTGTTTGGGGTTCTGTGGGCTTCCTGGACTTGTAAGTCTATTTCTTTCACCAGGTGGGGGAAGTTTTCGGTCATTATTTCTTCAAATAGGTTTTCAGTATCTTGCTCTCTCTCTTCTTCTGGCACCCCCATAATTCTGATGTTGGTACGCTTGAAGTTGTCCCAGAGTCTTCTTACATTATCTTCAACTTTTTGGATTTTTTTTTTTGCTTTTTGCTTTTTCGGTTGAGTGTTTTTTGCTTCTTTGTATTTCAATTCTTTGACTTGATTCTTGTGTTCCTCTATTCTGTTTCTGGGTCTCTGTATAATATTTTTTATTTCAGTCAGTGTATGTTTAATTTCTAGTTGGTCCTTTTTCATAACTTCGAGGGTCTCGTTATATTTATCGGCCTTTTCTAGGATATTCTTAAAAAGTCTTATAACGGTGGTTTTGAATTCTATATCCAGTCGTTTGTTTTCCTCCATTTCTTCCGTTTGTGATCTGATTCTTTGACCCCGCATTTTCACTGAATCCCTAAGTTGGTAAGGTAGATATTTGTGCTAGGTTTCCAATATGGCCCAGTGGGTCTGCTTCCCCAGTTAACCTGAGGTGGACACTCTTGGTGCACCCCTTTGTGGACTGTGTGTACAGCCTTGTTGTAATTAAGTCTTTATTGTTGTTGGTATCACTGGGAAGAATTGACCTCCGGGCCAGTTGGCTGTAAGGATCAGCTGTGTCTATGCTGGGAGAAGCCCGGTGCTGGAGACAGCCTTATAGGATTAGACTTGCCAAATTGCAATAGCCTCTGTGCTCAGCTTGGATGGGGTGGAGTCTCAGTCTTGGCTTCCTGTCAGCCCCGCCCCTGCGCGCATGTGCGCTTTCAGTCCTCCGCCTTCCCCAGCTCGAGTCTCCACCTGAGAGTCCAGACTCCCCCCACAAGAGCGTGGGTCCCCAGGGGCTCGCCTGGAACTGGGGTTCACTGCAGTCAGAACTGGGGCTCGGTGCAGTCAGAATCCTCTGACTCCCCTCCACTAGGGAAAGCCTGTGGCAACCCCCGCAGCCTTTGTGCGCACCGGCGCGGTGCGTGTGCGCACTTTCAGTCCTCCGCCTTCCCCGGCTCCTGAGTCTCCGCCCGAGAGTCCAGACTCCCCCTACAAGAGCGTGGGTCCCCAGGGGCTCGCCTGGAACCGGGGTTCACTGCAGTCAGAACTGGGGCTCAGTCAGGATCCTCTGACTCCCTTTCACTAGGGAAAGCCTATGGCTACCTCCGCAGCCTTTGTGCACACTGGCCCGTGTGCGCCTTCAGACTTCTGCCTTTCCCAGCTCGCGGTCCGAGGCTTCCTTCCCCCTTCCGCCAGAGGAAGTCAGCCAAGCTCTCAGCTGCCCTTCCTCTCTGCGCGCACAAAGCCCCTTTGCTGTACCTCCAATTCTCTGTGAGCTTTTCTCCTTCCTTCTAGTTGTAGAATTTTCACTCAGCCTGCTTTCCTGTGGTTCTGGATGGTGTCCGTTCTGTCTTTTAGTTGTAGTTTTGAAATTGTTGTGCGAGGCAGCAGTTTAGGTGTTTACCTATGCCGCCATCTTGGTTTTCTCCCTCATTATTGATTTTTTAGAGAAAGGGGAAAGGACAGGGAGAGAGAGAGAGAAACATGGTTGTGAAAAAGAAACATTATCCATGGGCTGCCTCCTGCACGCATCCTACTGGGGATCGAACCTGTTATCTGGGCATGTGTCCTGACCAGGAATTGAACCAGTGACCTTTGGTACATGGGACGAAGCTCAACCAACTGAGCATAGCCCTGGCCAGGGCCTACTTATCAGGTCTTAGAGGGTATGCACGTGGGAATGGTCACACCAAGGGTATATATTACTCTTTTCCCCCAATCTTTAAAGTCACCAGTATTCACAGATAATGATAAGTTCAAGAAAACAGAAATCCCAGTGCTGCCAGAAGGTCGTGTAGTGTTAAATATCACTTTTGTGAAGCCCAGCTGGTGTAGTTCAATGGTTTAGTGTCGACCTATGAACCAGGAGGTCACAATTCAATTCCCAGTCAGGGCACATGACCAGGTTTTGGGCTCGATCACCAGTAGGGGACATGCAGGAGGCAGCCAATCAATGATTCTCATCATTGATGTTTCTATCTCTATCTCTCCCTTTCTTTCTCTGAAATCAATAAAAACATATTTAAAAAAATATAGCACCATGAAAGGTACTGTGCTAATTGTTGGTTATAGAGGAATATGAAATTTAATCATTATTCTCAGAAGATTTCCACAATATCTAATTTTGATTAAGTGCTTCTCATGTACCATGTTCAGCACTATGTGTATATATCTTATGCGTATATAAAGAGAAAGATCTTCATATATATATATATATATATATATATATATATATCCTAATATATAAAAACCCAGGGTCCGTAACATCCAAAATAACTGAAGGCTCGACCAACTGGAAGTCAATGCTGCCAAGGGGTCTGCGGATCAGGCCTGAAGAGAGGCCTGGAGAGAGAATCAGGGTCTGATCCTCAGCCTCCGTGGCAGCTGTTGTTCAGCCCTTGCCTCTATCTTTCTCTTGGGGCCTGGCCAGCAGCTGTGCCTCTCTTTCTCTTGGGTCTCCGCTGGGGCTGCTGATCAGCCCCACCTCTCTGATCAGGCCTGTTGATAGGCCTGGAGATGCTGACTGGCATAGAAACCGACCAATCAGAACCAAATCTGAGTGAAGTGCGAGGAGCCAATGGCTGCCTAGGATGTGGAGCTTTTGACACTGACTGGCATAGAAACTGACCAGTCAGAACCTAATTTGGTTGAACTGCAAAGGCAGAACCGAAGGTGGGGGCTGAGGAGGGGTTTTAAGGGCAACACCTGTTTGGTGTAAGGTGTAAGAAAGAGGTTCAATTTTTTAATGACTGGTTTGGCAGTATAGTGCATATGGCTGGCTATCAGTCCAGATATAGGGATTATGTATTTTTGTCTGCCAAGATCATCTCCTCCTGCTGAAAAAGGCTCCCCCCGCCCATTTAAGCAATCCTATATAATCTATCTATACTACTAAAAGGGTAATATGCTAATTAGACCAGGTCAACCGGCCATCTTTTGGATGTCCAACTTCCTTCCAGACAAAGCCATGGTGGTGGGGGCCAAGGCAGAGGCCATTAGGGATGATCAGGCTGGCAGGGGAGGGCCGTTGGGGGCGATCAAGCAGGCAGGCAGAGAGGTTAGGGGCGATCAGGCAGGCAGGCAGAGGCAGTTAGGGGTGATCAGGCAGGCAGGTGAGCAGTTAGGGGCCAGTGGTCCCAGATTGCGAGAGGGATGTCCGACTGGTGGTCGAACATCCCCCAAGGGGTCCCCGATTGGAGAGGGTGCAGGCTGGGCTGAGGGAACCCACCCCCTGTGCACAAATTTTGTGCATCAGGCCACTAGTGTGTATATATATATATATTACCGAAGCTTTTAGTGAATACGTATGAAGAAATTGAAGGTCAGGGAAATTTAGTAATTTGCTCAAGTTCACACAGTGGGTTAAGTATTGGATCTGGGTTTGGAACCTTGACACAGAACACAGTCTGTCCCTAGAGCCTGAGCATTTAATTATTAACCTTCCTCTCAATTGTAAGTTTGATCAAGAGACTGTGAATGTTTAAAAAATAAGGAAAAAAAAAAAAGAAGAACAAGAAAAAAAAAAGAACATTTACATATACTAGTTAAGATGCACAGTCGGGTAGATTAGAGATTTTGGCTTTAGTCCTTACTCTAACAGTTTAGTCAACTCTCTATGTGCCTCATTTTCTTCTATCAAATGGGAGTTATAATACTTATCTATCTTATGTAACCTGTCTTATGCAGTTATTATGATAACGGATATGAAAGTGCTTTGAAAGGATAAATCTTACACAAATATAAAGTGCTGCTTTTTTTCTAAAGCACAGAGGACCCACATCAGTCTACTGTTTTCGTGGGGTCAAGGTCTAGAGCAGGGGTGGGGAATGTCCGTATAAGGCCTTCAAAATCATTTGGTCTGGCCCTGCCAGGGCACTACGGGTGAGTTAATTAAATGTTTGACCAGCCATAGCAGACTAATTTTTAAGTTAATAATTCAGTTTGGCCCCCGAATGGTGTTATAAATATCCAAATGGCCCTCGGCAGGAGGAAGTTTCCTCACCCCTGGTCTAGAGTGATATTCTAATTCAATAGATATTTATTGAGCATCTACTGTGGACCCAGCAAGTGCTTGGCACTACTTGTACAACAGATGAGCAAACCAGGATGGTTGCTGCCTTTGTGGAGTGCATAGTCTCAAGTCAAAGACAAACATTCAACAAACAAGTACACAAATATGGGTATAATTCTACACTGTATCTTGAAGGAAGTAAACACCTTGTCAGGAAAAAAAAAATAAAAGTGGACTTGGAGGAAATGACTTTCATATTGGTGGAGGGAAGAATTCAAAGCGTGGGGTGGGAGGTATAATGTTTGAGTCAAGGAGGGAGAAGTATCAGCCCAGGACTGGGGCCTGCATGGCCTTGGGGGCCCTAGGTTTGTATTTTGTGCCACGTGCAATGGGAAATCATTAATGGCATGGTCAAAGAGTTGAAGGTGTTTGCAGAAGTGATTACACTGTTGACCCGTGATGTCAGGGCTGGATAAGGGGTTAGTGAGGAGAGAGGGGGACTGCAGGATGGAGAGAAACTTCAGGTCACTGGACTGAAGGTCTTGATAGGGTGCAAGGAGTGCTTTTGGAGGGTTACTTGAGAATGTGGAAGGACAGGAGAGTGTGTTTGAGTGGGTGAGGAAGGCAGTGAAATTTCCGGTCCATGTTATGATCATGGGAGTGGGTGGTGGTGACAGGGAAGTGTAGCTGGAGATGTGAAGTGAGAGATCTAAGGCCAGGACAACTTGACTGAACTGGGAAGAAAGTTCCAACTCACAGAAGGCTCAAGCTGTGGGTTTTTGTACAGTGCTGACACCTGCTGGTAATTTCTGGAAGCTGAGCTGCTGGCTAAGGGGAACCCTGAGAAGCAAAAACTGTCACCAAAGGCAGCAAAGGAAGAGGGCGGTTGTTACTCAGACCTAACATTTTCACTTTTACAAAGGTCTCTTTTGGCTTTGAATATCCTCACCACTAAAGCATTCTTTATAATATTCCAAGCTCATGTTATCAAATAATGAAAATGCAATGATTGAATAGTTGGGAGAACACAAACTTCTCCATAAATGTTGTGTTTACTTTCTCAGTGAAGTATAACATACAGTGGTGGGCAATGTAGGCTGACAGTTGTGAGTATATGAAACACAGAATTTATTCTTGTATTCTTATTTATTTATTAATTACTGTATTATTTGTTGTATTATTTTGTATCCTTACTTATCTTTTAGGTAATTATGGCTGGTAATTTAATCTACTTTTGCCTACATGTTATAAAATGAACACATCTTAACTGTACATCAAGATGAAATTTTAGTAATGTATAAACCCATTACATTACAAAATTTAATAATCACCCAGATTATGTGATTGAATATTCCATTACCCAGAAACCTCATTCTTGCCCACTTCCTAGTCACTACTTACTCCATATTCTGACTTCTAACCACTATGTGACTTCTAACAGCAGATATCTATTTTTGAACCCATATAAATGAAATCAAGCAGTATCTGCTCTTTTGTATTTTGCTTCTTTGACTTAACATATGTCTGTGAAGTTTACCCTTATTGCATGTAACAGTTCATTTCCTTTTTAAATTCCATTTTAAAAATATATAACCATTATTTATCCATTCTCCTGCTAACAGGCATTTGGATTGTTTTCAGTTTAAGACTTTTATACTGCTATGACCACCCCTCAATTTATCTTCTATTGTATGTATGTATGTATGTATGTGTGTGTGTGTATATATATATATATATATATATATATATATATATATATATGGTGGGTATCTAACTAGATATGGAATTGTCATACTGCCAAAAGTTTTCCAAAGAGGCACTCCCGCCAGCAATGTGTGAGAATTTCAGTTGTTCTGCATTTTTTGCTAACACTTGATATTGTTAGGTTTTTGTTCTGTGTTCTGGTGTATAATCAAACAACAGAGAGGACTCCAGGAGAACCTTTTGGAGAGTTTGGCCTGTGCCCCTTGGAGTTTTTGAGGTACAGAGGTGAGTGCCAAACCCAGTCCTGAAAAAAATCCTTCAGGTCAAAGTGGCTGGTGGTGGCAGAGTAGAGCAGGCTGCACTGAATGTGGACAGCACTCCCTCTGAGGGCGGGGCAAAGCATGCTGCTTCTCATACACTGAATTCTAGTCCTGAAAGGCCATGGGGCCCCAACAGATATGTGGCCGGAAAGATGAAAGGAAACGGTTAAAATGGCAGTCAGAGGAGCGGCATTTCCAGCATCCAGGGAGCTGTCATCGGAGAGCCCAGCA